>NC_134827.1:34703014-35303014 GCF_004210375.1 Tachypleus tridentatus | reverse complement strand
GTATTTGTATAGTAACATTCTGGGGTTTCCCATGTGCAAGTGTGGTATTTTTACGGAAACACTCTGCGTCTTTTCTAAGCAGTTATTTTGTTGATATGAAACGAGTGAAGAACAAGAACAAATGTTAAAAAGTAATGTTACAAGACGTGAAACGCATGTACACATGAATTTCATTTGTTTTTCTTGTTCCAGAATCTAGGTTTCAGTCCAGAGTGAGAGAGAAGTATTACAAAGAACGAGAAGGAAACCTGGAATATTCTAAGTAAGGTAAGGTAATTATTAAGTAAGATAACAGTAATAATATAAGTAGGAGAAACGGTGTGGGTAATAAATGTAACTCTGAACCTGATTGGAGGAGAAAACGTTATCCTGAAATTAATACTAGTTGTGTAAAATTCACTTGTACTTGCACGTGCATGTGGACTCAGGATCGGTTTCAAGCGTCGTTTCTTTGTAATTTAATTGTGGCTTCCGGTTGACACAAAACTCGACGTTGTTGTGTAGAACAGCTCTGATATCGAACGCGTCACGAATCTTCGCAGCGTCCAAAAAAATTGTTTGATCAAAACCCTAAGGTTGAACAAGTTTACTTGTTGTTAAACGTAAAGCTACATGATGGGCTGTCTGTGATGTGCCCGCTATAGGTATCGAAATCCGATTTTTAGTGTTATAAGCCTTCTGAACTACCGCTGAGCCACTGGAGGGGGGGGACATGATTTACCGAACATGATCGAGAAATTAATATTGATCTACTGAACATTTTTATCGGTTGTATCATAGACAGATTTATCAAACATAGATTGGCCAACAGACACTAACTTCCTGCATCGTACTCTGGCTTCAGACTAACCTACAATAAAAGTAAATGGAATCACCTGAAACTGACCCTTTCTCCACTGACCAACGACCTTAAGGCCACGGTTTCTTTACTTACCGTGCACATGCAAGCTTCAGTTCATTGGAGAGTGTTCTTATCAAGGTTAAAGATTGTTTATTACAAATTTTCGTGACCTCCATACCAAGAATGCTTGTCCAGTCTTCTCGTTCTTCGTTATATGAACGTACAGGTTCGTGAATAGATAACAGTAGTAGTGGTCAAGCTGTAATAGAGAGAAGCCAAGTTAGACGTTGAAGTCCGAGGTACGTCTCGTAACTGTTGTAAGCTTAAAATAACATTTCGTTTGACAGAAACAAGGTGTGTAACAGTTATTAAAATGTTTGACAGAAACAAGGTGTGTAACAGTTATTAAAATGTTTGACAGAAACAAGGTTGTAACAGTTATTAAAATGTTTAACAGAAACAAGGTTGTAACAGTTATTAAAATGAATGACAGAAACAAGGTTGTAACAGTTATTAAAATGTTTAACAGAAACAAGGTTGTAACAGTTATTAAAATGTTTAACAGAAACAAGGTTGTAACAGTTATTAAAATGTTTAACAGAAAAAAGGTGTGTAACAGTTATTAAAATGAATGACAGAAACAAGGTTGTAACAGTTATTAAAAAGTTTAACAGAAACAAGGTGTGTAACAGTTATTAAAATGAATGACAGAAACAAGGTGTGTAACAGTTATTAAAATGAATGACAGAAACAAGGTGTGTAACAGTTATTAAAATGAATGACAGAAACAAGGTTGTAACAGTTATTAAAATGAATGACACGTTTTTGTTTCTGTCTTTCTATAGTTCTACATGATTTTAATAAAATATTAAGATAGTTTCTGACTTTTTTTTACTGAGATAATAGGTTCGTTACCGACACTTACTATCTTTGTTTACTAACATACAAAAATGTTTAAGACTTTATCAAGACAGACTTTTTTGCTAAAGTTGTAGAATTGTTGTCATTCATAATCTTCTAAAAGAATAGCTGTTGAGATCCACATTTATCGACTTTTTTTTATCTTGTTACAAATGTCTTGCCCCCTAGTGGCACAGCGGTATGTTTGCGGACTTATACCGCTAGGAACCGGGTTTTGATACCCGTTATGGGCAGAGCATAGAGACAGCCCTGTGTATCTTTGTACATAATATCAAACAATAACGTCTATAAATGTCTCGTACACTCTCGGAGTATAAATATTTAGAAGTTACATTTCAGGCCTCGTGATGGTTTATAACGCTAAAAAAAAATAATAATAGAGATTCAGATTGGGATACCCCAAGTGGGCAGAGCACAAATGTCATTGTGTGGTTTTGCGCTGAACAACAAACAAAATACATTTCAGACCTTATTACAGTACAGGTAATTTATAAAGTCAGAGTTGTATTTGAAATTATGTCTTCGGTTAAAGTGCATTATTCCAGCTGCAAGCGTATTTATGTATTCGCAGCTCACCTTACGAACTAAAACTTACAACCTGTTTATTTGTATTTGTATACTAGGCTTGTTTAAGTAACTGTGTTTTTGTTTATCGTCTATTACTGTGCACCAGATGTTATATATGACCACGTCACCGTCCATAACTAAGCGCGCGTGTATTTCAATGTGAGGCAATATTTGTGATTTAAAATTGATTTTTAAATTGGCAGGTGTAAACTCAGTTAAGAAACCTTAGAACCAAGGTTGTTTAAAATGTTAGTAACAATGTGTTAATCGCTCATAAAATAACATGAGAACGTTTAATCCCTCCTGGTGGCTTAACGGTAAGTCAGTGGGCTGATAACGCTAGAAATTAGGTTTCGATACCCATGATGAGAAGAGCACAGATAGCTCTTGTGTAGCTTTGTCTACAGAACAAACAGAATTGTTTAGTTTTCACCGGGAAGCCCTCCCTACTTTGTATTAATAGACTGGGAGGAAAGGCAATTGCTCAATATCACCCTCCGCCAATTTTTGGGCTACACCTTTCTGATCGAATAATGGTATTTTAACGTCAGTCTTATAGCAGATCTACAGTGCGTATTTTATGCAGCAACGGGTTATGAACCGCAAACCCTAGGATTCACAGACCCAGCACACTAACTGGTAGGCAACACATAGTTTTTTTAACTACAGCGTAACGTTGTGTAACAAAAATAGCATGTCTGTTTGTTATTAAATACAAAACTACACAATGAGGTATCTGCTCTGCTCATCGTGGATATCGAAACCCGGGTTTTTGCGTTATAAGCCTTCACAAATCTCACATGAACAGCTAGGGAGAGGCTAAAATAATAATAATATATGGTGATAATGACAAAACATTTGTTCTTAATATGGATAAATATTATATATGGCCAACCATCAGTTCAACTGCTTTTATTTGCCGTTTTTATTATTCTGTCGTGCTTATAGTTCAGCTGTTCGTGCATGGTGTTAGCTGATCTTTATATCACATCAGATATTTCTCTAGGTGACCACCAGGCAGATCAAGTTTGCATAATTCTCCAGCTAAGTATTAAGACCACAAATTGAGACACGAACTGATGTTTATATTAACTAACCTGACTTGAGTGTCGTGGTCAGAATGTCATTTATTTTTGTGTATTGCTTCAAGTGGGGTCAAAAGATACCGGGCCACGCGGGCGAAAGGGAGTGTTTAAAAAACCAAAAAAAACAGTGAGAAATATCAAAATCCCATTTAAGTCTAAAACTTACTGTCCTAGCTCTGGAAGGTAAAGAAATGTCCTGAGAACAGTTATGATGCTCAAGTGGACATCACTGATTACTGTTATTGTTTTGTGTGTGTGTGTGAATAATTTGTCCGTTCATAGCCGTCATGTCATTTCTAAGAGCGTCACGTGCATCCGTAAGTTGTTCGATATTTTCTCAGAGCACTTTTAAGATCAAGAATGCAGTTGGACACAGGTGGACGTCGGTCAGTCTGTTTAAAGTGTGAAAAGATTAATTCAGGTACCTATCCATCACGCTTTTCTTAAAAGCCTCTGTTGTGTCCAGTTTTCTTCGTGATGCTATCCTGGGGCTATTGTACTATTTTCTACGTGAAGAGGTAGTGTAAAATAATAACCTTTGACCACATGCTTTACTAAATAATCCAGGCTGATGACCAATATCACTGGCGCCAAAAAACTACCTAAGGGCAGTACATTGCAAATATTTAACTGGACAATAGCTTTGACCTCTGTGACCGGTTAGTGTCCTCAATAAAGGTCATTGGGAAGGGATTAGAACAAAACAGATGTGTGTAAAATAAAACAATGCGAGAGAACAACAGTTTAAGAGAAGTAGGCTTAGCGTATGCAGTGAATGTTTAGCAAAGCTTATTTAGGGATTCAAGAAGTAGGAGGCTGAAAAGGTCAGCAAATGATGTTCTGTAAGTATATGATAAAATAAGTAGCTCTTACTTAGTTTGAATTTTGTACTTTAAAACATACATGTCTATACTGTCCACATTTTTAAAGCCTATTTCCGAATACTGAATGAACAATGGACAATGCATTATAAGGTCACTTTCGTTTCTGGCGCATGAGTGGTATGTGTCATGGATACATAACACAACATACCGTATTTTATGCCTTCTAAGACGTTACAACGTGGAAGACGCACCTTAATTTTGGAAAGACAATTCTTGGAAAAAATATTTTTTTGACTCACCGACCAACACCTTGATACAGACTTGACTTTTTTCAACCTACTGAGTAAATACAGTAAAATATATATTATTCACAGTATATAGACAATATTAGTTAAATTAAACGTTTAATGCTATTGAAAATACTTGTAATTGGTAAGTATTGAGATTGTGATCTGTATGAGAGACCGTTTCAAGTAGACCCTAAGCTAACCTCATGTTTTAACCAATCACTTTGTCTTGGAAGGTGCACGTGGATTTTTCGAGGTAAAGTACACGGAGGCTATCTACGCTATCCCTCACTAATTTAGGAGTGTAAGACTATAGGGAAAGCAACTAGTCATCACTACTCACCCGCCGCTAACTCTTGGGCTACTCTTTTACCAACGAATAGTGGAATTGATCAACACATTGTAATGCCGCCATGGCTGAAAGGGCAAACATGTTTGATATGACGGGGATTCGAACCTGCAACCCTCAGATGACGAGTCGAGTGCTTTAATCACCTGACCATGTTTAATATGAAAACAAAACAGCTTATCACATTACCTTCATGTTATTTTTGGTTGTCAAAATTTTATTTTTGATCTTTTAAATTCTGGTAGATATTTTTTTATAAAATATTTTCTTTGATCTCTTCATCTGTTATATTTTAATAAATATGTTAGACATTCACTACGTAATTTTGTTAATGCTGCAATAAATTAGATGTTTCACTAGATATCCACTAGGCGCAGAATTTGCTTTAAAAATAATTATGGTTTATTTTTAAGGAAAACTACACCATAGGTTAATTACGTTCTGCCCACCGTAGTGATTAAAACCACGAATTTTAGCACTCTAAGTGCATAAACTTACCGCTTCCCCATCGATGAACTAAGTTTGTTTTCAGGAAATTTTGAACAATAATTAGTTACACGTTGTATACTACCTTAGTAGGTTAATTATTAATAATTAAATAGAAATATAGAATTCAACTGAAACAAATTCGTCTCTACCTCCAAAATGCACCTATAATTCACTTATTTCATCAGTCTTGAAGTAATTCTTTAATCACATTTTTAGGAAAAATAAATTTTATCATGAACAAAAACACTTGTGCTTTTCATGGATTTTAGCTTAGTAATTAAAAAACCTGGTGCGGACATTACTACAGAAATTTTCAACTCTTTCGACTGTAGAAAGGAAAAAAGATATTTGTTAGTAATAATAAAGGTTTATTTTTCTTAATGTTTTAAAACCAAGTAGAATATATATTTGTTAAAACATCTAAATATTTGTCAATTAGCATTTACTCACCGCGTAAACCTTAAACACTGACTGCTGTTAGTATTAGTAGGCCTAACTGTAGTATAATTTAAGCATTAGGACTAATACGTAAACGTAACATAAGGCTTAGCTGAAACGCAACTTGGATTCTATTTTACTGTTATATCATCGAACTTATGAAACAAAATAAAGAATAAAAAAAACATCATTTTCTAACAAATCCCCACGAATATTGCACTGTGTAGTTAGTTATACACGAAGTTTTCTATACAGGGTGGCTCGTAAGTTCCTACCCATCCATATGTTACTATGTTATATTCAATTACGCATGTATTATAAATTTGTTTCTTTTTTTTCGATGGCCGATGTAAGCCCATTTACACTTGAAAAGCGTATTGTGACAAGTACGTGGGTACATGAGCGCAAGAATACTGGCGACACCACACAGATACACTGGATACATAAGATATATAGATGGGTAGGGACTTAGGGGCCACCCTGTACATTAAAACGAGCCTAAAACAACAGTTACGAATATGGCGCATTCAACATAAACACAATAGTTGCCCTAACAATAATCAAGTTGTAATTTTGTTGCTGAGCGACAATGTATATTGTTGAGCATCAAAACAAAAATCTGAGTGACAAAGGAAATAAGCCTTTTATAGTTAGAAATGATGTTTACTTGAAACAAAATACCTAGTGAATGTCTAACAGTTTTGTTTAAATATTCAAGCAGTATCTACTTAATAATTTTAAAGTAATGGTTATATGTTTTTCATTTTTCGAAAGTTTTATTATAATATTTTAAACCATTCATTGAACACTTTTATTAAAATTGACCCTAAAACCTTGAAAAAGCTAGCTTTGCCATCAATAGCCATTATTAACTCAATGATTGTTATTGAGCCCAGAGCTATACAACATCTGTCTGAGCTATACCCACCATCTTATTCAAAATCTGATTTTTAGCGCCACAGTCCTTCAAACCAAGTGAGGCCCGGCATGGTAAAGTAATTAAGACATTCGATTCGTAATCTACGGACTCGAATCCCCGTCACACTAAACATGCTCGCCCTTTCAGCCGTGGGGGCGTTATAATGTAACAATCAATCCCACTATTTGTTGGTAAAAGAGTACCCCAAGAGTTGGCGGTGGGTAGTGATGACTAGCTGCCTTCCCTCTAGTCTTACACTGCTAAATTAGGAACGGCTGGCGCAGATAGCCCTCGTGTTACATGAAAACTAGCATTTCGTGGAATTTTTATAGAAATGTATTGTCCTTACCGGGCGAAATATTCGTTCAAAAAGGACTTTTGTGCACTAATAAATTGGTTGTGGTTATGGTTACACACCGGATATGCTGTTACAACACAGATTTTCTTATCGGGGTAAGTTTGTCAGCAGAAACGACCGGTCAACAGAAATCTACCGCCATTTTTTTATGTTACGTAGTTACTTACTTTAATTTTACTTCGTATAATTATTAATCATTGTTATTAAAAGAACAAAATGAAGTAGAGGTCACTTCAGAAACTAAAAATATTCATCCAAATTGACACGAAATTAATTATAATATTTATGATAACTTAACACTAATATTTATTTCTAATTAAAGGCAAAGAAGACTAAGCTTACAAAGGTTTAATAACCAAAAAAACTCAGTTGTTTCATTTCTTTTTGGTTGAGATAGTGAAGTCGCGTGCTTTGCTTAACAGTTCCATTTTTGTCGACTGCTCGGTTTGGTTTGTTTTGAATTTCGCGCAAAGCTACACGAGGGCTATCTACGCTAACCTTCTCTAATTTAGGAGTGTAAGACTAGGGGGAAGGCAGCTAGTCATCACCACCCACCGCCAACTCGTGGGCTATTCTTTTACCAACGAATAGTGGGATTAACCGTCTCATTGTAACGCCCCCACGGCTGAAAGGGCGAGCATGTTTGATGCGACAGGGATTCGAACCCTCGACCCTCGGATTACGAGTCTAGTGCCTTAACCACCTCGCCATGCCGGGCCAACTTCTCGGACTTTGATGTTTTTAAATTCAACGAGTGCCCCGGAAAGTCAGCTGTTAGCTTTATGAACTTACCAGCTAAAACCCGACAGCTAGATCCGACAGCAACAGGCCAAACGTTTGATATTAATAATTTGGTATAAAATTGACCAAACTGTAGTGTTAATGTAATCATTCTACTTAATTTCACATTCACCATTCTTTAACTAAAGCTTTTGTATGTACTGTAATGGTGACAGAGCTAGCTAGCCATGTCTTATTAGTGTTGGTACACTCGGTTACAAGTTCAAGCACATATTAATTTTTAATATCTGTCTACAACAAACACTCTAAAAATAATTTGAAATGATTTACCACACTTGTAAGAAATTAACACCTATTTGATATCTGCTACACCCCATAGCAACAGGGAAACAAACGTGAGCCTAATTCAGTATTAAAATTGACCTGACTGTGGTATGAATTTGATCAAAGTTGACTGTTGTATTTGCCAAGTGACCGGAAATTATTTATAGCAGTTTTAACGAATTGAAAAAGAATTTTAATTGGATCTTAAATAATAAAAACTCAGAACTCAGCTGTCGGTAGTCTTTAATCTAGTTCTTTTACTGACGTATTTTGAAGAAAAAATACATTGCCAGTTTAATATACAAACATTACTAATGGAGTCACCAAATTCAAAGAGCTCCTTATAATAGTTTGTCTCGTCACTTAGTGGCTCACAGTAGTGTTGTGCTATTATTTTTGTTAGGTGGTAATGGACATTAATGTTTGTTACTTAGCAACGCATACTAATGTTGTTACTTAGTAACGAACAATAATAGTTATTTTTTATTGTTGTCCAGTTAAAGATATTGATTTACTGATGTTAGTGTCGTATAAAGTATCTACTTTAGTTGTTAAAAATGTGACATTTTTTATTTAGATAGAAGTGTTTCTAAGTCTAGGTATTTCTGACCTACGATTCATTATTTAGTATGTACTCAAACTAGTCAGTTTCTGAAAACCTTGTAATCTATAAGTTGCTGTGATAAGTTGAGGAATCATGACCTATATTTCATGTGGTCATCATTCCTCTCTTTAACTCTTTCCCAGCCCAAAAATGGCACATGACCTTGTTGCTAGTGCTTTTTCTGTGAAATCCTGCTTTTCTGCGCTAAGGTCACGTGCTTTGGATTTTCTGAATCCAGTCAACAAAGCGAGGCTGTATGTTAGTGTTTGAGGTTGGCCAAGAGGTCAAACATTGGACAGCGCTTACTTACTGCCTGGTTTCTTTCAAAGAATGTCCGCTCCATATGCAAGTGACCACAGCTGCTGACAGCATTACAGACCACATGTGGATGAGCTACTAATGTAACTTACTTCTTGGCTCTAAAAATATTGACTAAGCGATTGGAAAGTTTCTCTGTTTTGTTGGTATCAGCTAACCTTCAGCCCTGGTATTTGGTAAGTTTTCGGCTCGGTGTGGTTTGTAGCAAACGCTATCAATTCTTAAAATTACGCTTATTGTTCATTTCTTTCTTATTGTTTATATTCAAGTGTGAAATGGGCCTATTTAATGTTCACTGTAATTGTGGTTTATGTGTGGTAACAGTTCTTAGATTGTGTATTTTTAACGAATACACTTTATTGTCAACCATCACCTTTCTAAGTCGTCAAGTTCGGTACCACTTTATGGTGAACAACCATGTGTGGTATTTGTTTTTATTATTAAGGTCCATCTTTTCCAACACATCGATTGCTTATAATCTACACTTTTTGGTATTTGATGTAGAAATGGGTGGTGTTTGTTTTTTTATTTCGCGCAAAGCTACATGAGAGTTGTTTGCGTAAGTCGTCCCTAATTTAGCGGTGTAAGACTAGGGGGAAGGCAGCTAGCCTTCACCACTCACCACCAACTCTTGGGCTGCTCTTTTACCAACAAATAACGAGATTGACCGTCATGTTATAACGCCCCCACGGCTGAAAAGGCAAGCATGTTTGGTGTGACGGGGATTCGAGCCCGCGACCCTCAGATTACGAGTCGAGCGCCTTAACCACAAATAGCGTCTAAACAATAAGTTATTTACACACATACGTACATTTTTCGGAATTTTCTTTTTTATAGACGTTGGAACAAATCTCAAGTTGTTTTTTAGGAGGGGAGCTGATGTGCTCCACCCACCCTGGTATCTTTGAGGTGTATTTTTAGGTCACTTCCTATAAAATCAATTTTAAATGTTTTTTTCTATGCATGCAAGAAATTTTAACGAATTGTTTCTGACGCCTGTATCTTAAGTCTGTACGTCCGTCCGTTGTTATCTGATAAACATGTGGGAGAGGGAAGATAAAAACATTTGTAACAACGTTGCGCCGATTAGCGTTGTCAACCTGAACAGAGAATATTTACTACAGTGTAAGAAGAGGCGTTCAGATCGAGTTTCTGGTCTTTGACGACTTCGTGAAATTGAGACACAAACTAAATCTACGATTTGCCAGTTAGATGGTGTCACTGTATCTGTATTTATTACAAAATTACTCGAAATACCTACGTTGTTCCTAACTGATTATGGACCACCCACCAGCCAGCAACAGTACCCTACCACCCACCATCCACACTAAGGAGTTGAATACCACTCTTAAAAGAAATGTTAAATATCGAAATGTAAAAATAGTATTGTGTTCTAAAGACATATGTCCCAATTACATCTCACCTTGCCCTTACCGTTCTTGTTAATTAAGTGTTGTGTCTTCTGCAGGAATCGAGTCCCTAATTTTAGTATTATAAGCCCTTAAGCTTACCGTGGAGTCATTGCTATATTATAAGAAATATTAGAGTGCATGCTAGTGACGTATTATTAATTAAAACTACAATAAATTTAATAGTTATTTATCAAAGATAATTGTTAAAACTAATACTGTGTCGCAGGTATCGCAATAACAATAATCACAAATCGTTTTATAAAGTTGACTTGTGCGAACTTTCTGGAACGAAGAAAGCCATTACCCGCGGCTAGAGGGAAAAGACCACTATCAGTTTGTTGGTTTCTACCAGTTTTCGGGACTTCATGAGGGGGGTTGGGGAAAAATTAACTCACTGATCACTCACTAAAAAGGGTAAGTTTGTAAACTACTAACTTTAACGTTTATAACAACAGAATGGCATTCTATAGAACTGACACATTTAGTTTAGGTTTCAAATTTAAAACAGAGGTAATAAATATTCTGTTTCAACCCTAATCTCAAACCACGAAGCTCTTGTATCTTTCCTAAGTAAAATAATATATGTAGCCTTAAATTGTATTATGCTGTACAAACACAGTACAAATAACACATTCTTGTTCGTCACTGCTAAATTAGGAACGGCTGACACAGAGAGCCCTCGTGTAGCTTTGAGAGAAATTCAAACCAAACGACAGAAACTAGTACTTTCTTAAAGACGAGGAACACACTTGAAATAAAAATGTATCTCGGATCGGCTGGTATGGGTATTAACACTTCAGGTTAACCTGAAGACCTAAGAAGGTCGAAACGTTGTTCTCTGTTTATCAATAAAAATGTTAATACCTATACCAACCGTTCTGAGATACATTAAACAGGTATTTTATTTCTAGGTTGGGGAGGCGTTCAAATAAATTTAATTATTAAAAAAAACAATTAGAAATTGATCGAATTAAAATAAAATTACACTCATTATGTTTAAATAATTAAAAATAATTAATTTTATGTATGTTACAAACTTTACGCTCAACGTTTTATGTTTGTGTGTGTGTGTGTTTTGTTGTTGTTTTCAAACATTAGCTGCCAAAGTTTCACTGACCCAAATGAGAAATTCAGTTTGAAATACTTATTACGTACAAGTTGTCATGTTCTGAAACTAAAACATTCCTTAACTGCTTCCCTTTGACAAACATTTAGCAATGTAACCGGTATTTAGTACTTGTAGGAACGTTGATTTGGTTGGTTGTTTGCTATTCGGGAAAAAAATTGCACTATCTGTGTTCTCCCTACCATGGATATCAAAACCCGATTTACAACTTTATAAGTCCGCACTCTCACGAGGGAAGGGGGGGGGGCTGAAGATGCGAAAACGCATGGAATAATCGCTGTTATTTGCAGAGGAAGATAAACCACTTCTTTCAGTGTAGTGGTTTAAACCTGCAGTTTTCAGACAACTTTTCAAAGTTCAAGTACTGGGTTATTACTAGTCATTTCGCGCTGCTATGTTTGTGACTTTGTCATTCTGTTCTCTATCTAAATTCTGGGCACGCATGAATCACAAGGTCAAAAACAATTCGTAAAGTGAAAGTAAAGTAATAAGTTATTGCGTAACGAATAGTGTCACTTTCACCTACACGTGGTAACAGGTGGTGTCGAAACCAACTAATCTTTCGCCAGTTGTGCCACGTGTTTGTTTGCTTCTCCTAAAACTGGTACCGTCGGTGGGACAGCGAAAAGTCTTGGGATATACAATGCTAAAATTAGGGGTTCGGTTCCTCTCGGTGGATACAGCAGATAGCTTGAGGCGCCTCCTATAACAAAACACACACACACTTTCCTAAAATTGTTAACACGTTACTGCTGCTCTAACCTGGAATTTAGATTGGTAGAAAGCTGTTTATTAGCTATTGTTTTAGGCAACCTCATCAGGCGCATGATGCCAATGAGAAATGGTATTTTAAGGTCACAGGATGATGAAAAATACTGAAGTAATTGTTACAGAATACTTAATTTTAGACACACTTGTTAGGATTGTATGGAGTCGAGTAGTAACGAAGATGGATTCTTGAAGGTGGATCGTTTTTAACACCCCAAATAATCTGAGACAACCAGAAGGAATGCAATTTAAATTTTGTTAACCACTAAAGGGGATATATATGGCTGCTATAGGTGGAAGGATCTTTTGAAAGAGCAGTCGTTTTATAATTAAGTTTCATGTTTCATATGCTATGAAGGGGATATGGCTGCTATAGTTGGATGTTTTGAAAGAGCAGTCATTATATAATTAAGTTTCATGTTTCATTTGCTACTTGAGAAATTAAATTTTCTTTCCTTAAGTTCGCAAAGTAAGTTATGACAGTTCATCTTGCTTCAGGAAAAAATTACACGACTGATAAAGGAAGCTTTCTAAAACTATTCTGTGTTATGAATGAAAGAAAGCCAACACTAACACACCCAAAATGAATCTTGCTTTACCATTCTGTATATTTCTTGAGGATATTACTTGTTACCCGAACATTCGAAAGGGTGTGGAACATGTTCTTATATTTTCAAAAAGCTGAGGTACCTCATAAAAAATTGGTTAAGAGCATCAAGAATGGTCAATTGGACTGTAAAGTGGTTGGGTGGGAAAGAACAAAGCGATTTTATCAATGAAGTCCAATCAAATTTGACCATTGCCACTTTTCGAGTTCGTCAATGGTTATTTGGCAAATGGCCTTCACTGAATTGTATAACAAAGCGTTTTTATCAATGAAGTGCCAATCAAAGTTGACCATTGCTACTTTTGGAGTTCCTCAGAGGTTATTTGGCAAATGGCATTTATTTATATAATGTTAAAGGTAACGTATTTGAGTTATCATAATTTGGATAAGACGTTTATTATAACTGAGAGCCCACTCAACCGCTTTACTGAAACAAGAAGTTCTTGGCATAATGGTTGACAAATTTATCCAATCATCGAACTAGCGCTTATTGCTAGAAGTAAAACAAAATCTCAGTATTTATAGACACCGAAAAAAGGAAAGGGTAATTATTATGTTCCACCTGCTTTGGATATCGTGTACAGTTTCTTACCTAAGAAATGATACTGTCATGATGAAACTTTGTAGAATGAACAGCAACTGTCTGTTGTGGAGATACAAATAGAGGACGATGTTTCGAAAGTCTTCCGCCTTTCGACTGACTTGAAGACGAAAGGCGAGAGACTTTTGAAACGTTGTCCTATACACTTGTGTCTCTACAACAGGCAGTTGCCATCCATTCTACAAAGTGTCATCATGAATACTCTGCCTAAACTATCCATCAAAGGATACTGCCATATTGGAAAGCCTTTAGAGAAGCGTTACTTGAATGGTTCTGGGTATTTAAGGGTTGAGTTAGCTTGAAGGGAGAAGCTGAGATGTTCTTTTGGGAAAATAGGATAGGAAATGCTATTAAAAACTATAATATTACGCTAAGAATCAATAGAATAATTCCTTTTTACCGTATTCTGAATATAGAAAATGATAACAAGGTTGAGGAAGATAGGTTAGGCTTAAATTATAATGCATTAAACGTTATTTACAACTCCAAAAAATGATAAAACATTAGAAACCAATAGACCTAGTGTTCGACATCTCTGGTGGGACCAACACAAAGATGGCATTGTGTAGCTTTGTCTTTAGTAACGAAATTTTTAGTAGAAGTAGCAAAAAAAGTCGAAATTGAATATTTTATTTTTCGGAACCCACGAACTTCTATTTGCTTGTGCACCATTAGAAAACAAAATATTTACAAGCTGAACAACTAATCGTTTAAGTTTGTTTTTTTTGAACTTCGCGCAAAGCTACTCGAGGGCTATCTGTGCTAGCCGTCCCTAATTTAGTACTGTAAGACTAGAGGGAAGGCAGCTAGTCATCACCACCCACCGCCAACTCGTGGGCTACTCTTTTAGCAACGAATAGTGGGATTGACCGTCACATTATAACGCCCCACGGCTGAAAGGGCGAGCATGTTTGTTGCGACGGGGATTCGAACCCGCGACCCTCAGATTACGAGTCGCACGCCTTAACCCACCTGGCCATGCCGGGTCACTCTAATCGTTTAAGCTTCCAACTCATTCTCTCCATTTCTTGGTTTGGTCACAAATTATGGGAAACTGTAACATTTCCCCTTTTTTCAACTACGATATTGTTATCTGATGAAAACAGATATCCAAGAAGGCCCGGCATGGCCAGGTGGGTTAAGGCGTTCGACTCGTAATCCGAGGGTCGCGGGTTCGAATCCCCGTCGCACCAAACATGCTCGCCCTTTCAGCCGTGGGAGCGTTATGATTTGACGGTTAATACCTCTATTCGTTGGTTAAAGATTAGCCCAAGAGTTGGCGTTGGTCGTGATGAATAGATGCCTTCCTCTAATCTTACACTGCTAAGTCAGGGACGGATAGCGCAGATAGCCCTCGTGTAACTTTGCGCGAAATTCAAAACAAGATATCTAAGAACATCATATCATATGTTTCAAACTTCATGTTCCAGAAAAGCGCGTTTTTCTTTTGTTCGAAATTGAATTATTAGAAGTAATGCTATGAGGTTCATAAAACAGGTGGAGACGATACAATACGATCAATCCCACTATTCGTTGGTAAAAGAGTAGCTCAGGAATTAGCGTGGGTGGTGATGAAGCTGCCTTTCCTCTAGTCTATCACTACTAAATTATGGACAGCTAGCTCTGGTGTAGCTTTGAGCGAAATCTCAGCCAAACGAATTGACCAAACAGAAACAGTCGCGACAAGTTAATAATGTCAGTACGAATGTCGAGTAGACTGGTGTAAAAATAACTTTGTGCGAAGCCGTACATATCCTTGACAGTGCCCTCTGGGAAATGTGAACTCTGTGCCCCCCTTTAGAAGAATCTAATCTATCTAATGATTTATAAGATATAATGTTATCTATCTTTATGAATTACGCATTATATGCGGGTATCGAAATCTGTATTTTAGCGTCATAAACGTTCAGGCTTACTGTTTGTTTTTGAATTTCAAGCAAAGCTAATCGAGAGCTATCTGCGCTAGCCGTCCCTAATTTAGCAGTGTAATACTAGAGGGAAGGCAGCTAGTCATCCCCACCCACCGCCAACTCTTGGGCTACTCTTTTACTAGCGAATAGTAGGATTGACCGTCACATTATAATGCCACTCCATGGGTGAAAAGGCAAGCGTGTTTAGTGTAACTGGGATTCGAATGCGCGACCCTCGTATTAGAAATCGATCGCCCCAACCACCTGACCACGCTGGACCTATAGGCTTACTGCTGAGTCACTGGAGGAGGGTTAATCAGGTGCACTTCACCACCAGAAGGGTTATCAAGTGTGCTGTCTTGTCATCATTGGTGAAACAAGACTGTTTTGTGGCACACTTGTAGTCCACTAATGTTTTACAAATTTTCACTATTACAAATGAAGCACATACTATAAGTGGGATGCATTTTATGATGGTGTTAACGTATTGTTTTAAACTGTGGAAAAAGGACGCTATATTTTTCTAGCCACTGGTCAGTCACTGTTACTTAGCTGACATATGACCCCAGAAGCAGAGGATGTGTGCTTGTAAGTGTATGTGTTTTTGTTGGGTTTTTTTCTGTGTTCTGATGATTATGATAGATCGTAAGAGCTTATTCTTGGGTATGTTTTTAGAAATCCCTTTCTGTAAAGTGAAGAAACGCTACCTGGTGTTACAACAATTCTTAACGAACATGTTTTGCTCGGATGACTTGATTCTGAAGGGCAACGGAAGCTGTTCGTGTTTGTTTTTAGCTTTTTTTGGCTCAGTTTGGTGAAAAAGTATAAACAAAACACCCAAGCTATTTGTATGAGGTTTTAACTTCAGAACTGACTTATGATTACAAAGCTATTTTGTCAAGATATTCTTTCTCAAGAAACAATTCACGTAATCGTGACCGATCAGAGTAGGTTGTTACTTGAGTCTTTGTGTTATTTTGTTTTTGGAACCCCGATGGCACAGTGGTATGTCTGCGGATTTATACCAGTGGAAACCGGGTTTCTATACTGATGATGGGCAGAGTACAGATAGCCCATTGTGTAGTTTTGTGCTTAATTCTGCGCTACGCCCCTACTTATTTAAATCACCTAGTGACTGCTTTATTCATGTTTATCTATACACTTCAGACAACACAGTAATGTTTTATAAACGTGTGTTATCTCCCTCCGTTGAATATCTCATCCATCTTCAAATACAGTTAACATTATTGTTATCACTATATGTTATCACACGTCTGTAAGGAGTTCGAGAGGTATTGTTAAAAGTGTTTAGTTTATGGTATTTCGCTTCCTGTAAGTAGAAAAGACGTACAAGTTGAACTTATGGATAGGAAGTTAGGAAAACGAGGAAAATAGCTCGTGCACCTGCTTTTAAACAAATAGCCTTTTCTTTACTTGTTGACCCACCATGGTCAGGTGGGTTAAGGCGTTCGACTCTTAATCTGAGGGTAGGAGGTTCGAATCCACATCGCACCAAACATGCTCGCTCTGTCAGCCATAGAGGCATTATATTGTTACAATTAATCCAACTATTCATTGGTAAAAGAGTAGCCCAAGAGTTGGCGATGGGTGGTGATGACTAGTTACCTTCTCTCTAGTCTTACACTGTTAAATTTGGGATGGCTAGCGCATATAGCCCTCGTGTAGCTATGCGTGAAATTCAAAAACAAACAAACTTTACTTGTTTGTCAGGAGTCCAAGGTCCTAGACTATGTTTAGCTACATTTTCCCATGTTGGTTCCTAGTCTCATATTCAGGTTAGACCTTTTTTCTAGGAATAAACACATAATTTATCTTTATTAATCTAAACAGAATTTTAATTATTAGAGGACTTTTGACCTGTGTTACAGTTCACTGAATAAGAAATACAGGTTCACCGGCCAAACTCCAGTAAAACATATCTGATTCATCAACCAAATGGGTCAGGGCGCTCAACTCATTATCTGAGGGTCACGGGTTCTAATCCCCGTCACATAAACATATTCGCCGTTTCAGCCGTGGAGGCGTTGTAATTAAACAATCAATCCCACCATGCGTTCGTAAAGAGTAGTTCAAGAGTTTGCGGTGGGTGGTGATGACGGCTAGCATAGACAGACCTCATGAAGCTTTGCGTGAAATTCAAAACCAAATGGGCCAGATTCACCAGCTAAACTCTAAGTAAGGTATGTCTAGAACAGATCAACTAGCCAAACTAAGTAAGGTATATCTAGACCACATCCACCAGCCAAACTCTAATTAAATTTAAATGTGTATAAGAAAGATTCTCTAGTCAAACGCCAGTATAATATACATATAATCCAGAATTTATAGCTAAGCACCAAATAAATTATGTATGTTATATTCATTCATTGGACAATCTCTGAATACGTCTTTAGCCAAATTTCGTTGCAAAGCACGTGTAACCCATAACTAAATTATAATCAATTGCCGCCAGAGTATTAATAGTTCGAGTCCCTTTGGTGCAAAAACTTGTTCTACACTTTGGAACCGTAATGCGCTGTGCGTAATGGTCAAATACCCTACTATTCGTTCACCAAGACGTTGGCGATGGTTATTGATTAACTAATTGTCTTCCATCCGTCAGATCTACCAGTTTAAAATCAACAGTTATGTGCAGGTAACACTTGTGTGGAAACTAGTATAAGTCATAATCTGAACGTGTGTAATCTAACAGTAAAATTTAAGTATCAAACCATTAGTTTAAATTGAAAACAAAAGAGTAACATTCAGATGAACTCTTCTTTCGAAATTTGAATTAAATTATTTTGTTGATAAAATATAAAGCACAAGCTACTGAACAAATACATCAAAACTCTGACTTCCTACCATACCCAAATTATTGATTTCTAGTTGTTGTGTTTGTTTGTTTTAGTCCTAGTTACAGAGTGAGACAGCGAAGTCTTAATGGAAAAGTTAGGCCTTTTGTATGAACTCAGTATGACATTTCTTATGCTTTTGTCTTAACATTTTGTACTACTGTTTATTTCAGTTACATTATGGCTAGTTTTATTCATTCTGACGGTCATTTTCACACATGGGTCAGGAAGTGACTGATCTCCTCAGACTGGTCATTCAGAGAGTTGGTGGACAAGGCGCGGCCAGCCCCAATTTAGTCCGTCGGTGGGGGCAGCTGCCGCTTCGATAGTTTTATTACCCAATAAATCATGACAACCCAATTCACTATTCGAATGCTCTTTCACGGCCTAGTGTGGTACCAAAAATCTCGCGACGCGAACCGCCATCTGCCTCTGTTTATCTCCACACTGTCAAAAAGTGGAATTTGAAGAAACACTTAAAGAATGTAGCGAGTGGTGAGTTTTATAGTGAAAAGATACACGAGAAACTATGAAACCAGCATTTTTTTAGGACAGGGGTTCGTTAGGTACGAGTGATGGCTTGACTCTAACCAAATAAGGCTCAGCTTTTATTCCTCTGAATTTGTTTAAATAAATCACGACTTGTTTTCTAGCTTGTCAGTGGGGAACGGGGTGAGAAAAGCGACTGTGACTCCAGGATGTGTATGGTCTCAACGACATTCTTCTCTTCTATTTCACACTACAGCCAGCACACAAGTAATCATTAGTGGATAATGCGTTCATTTTGAGGTTGTCAACCACAGCAAAACCATTGCTAGCTCTATTTACTTATTGCACACGACTCAGTGTTGGTTTAAAACTAACGAAAAATACATTAGAATAGACAGTGTAGAAAATAGTCTTTCTACATAATGCCACGTTTTAGAGTGTTATTACAAATTGCGACTATGCAAAGTCTACAGTGGGAATTCGACGCAGATGGAGATATACAAATACGAAGTAATAAAACCCATTACTTGATTTTGTTATTTCTGGACTCTCTTTATTTTTTTGTAACTTCGAAACGTTTTCTCATTCAGGATTTTCCAGAAGTAAACAGTGATTTCTAACTATAAAACGTTACTTTACCATATAATATAAAGGTCAGAATCTTTCTGAGTAAAAGTACATTGATAAATAATGCTAAAAAGAAATTAGCATGTATCACTGATAGGAATATACAGTTGTTTATTAAGGCTGACGAGGTCAATAAACTTCAGTTTATTTATCTAGAATTCTACAGTGATCAGTAAGTCAGCAAATATAATTGATTCATTGAAAGAAGGTGTAACAAATAGACTGTCCATTTTGATTGAATGATTCGGATCCATGACTCATTCATTACAACTGTACAGTTTTTAACAAATAATTTGAATTTATAGCTTCTTCAAGAAAATTCAAATTTGTTCGAATGTGAATAACCTTCCATGGTTAGATTGCATAATTTAATCGAACGCCCTCCCCTATTGGTCCAGCGGGACATCTGAAGATTTATAAAGCTAAAAGCTTGGTGGACATGACAGAAAAAGCCCATTGTATAACTTTGCGCTTAACAACAAACAAACTGAAATGTAATTAACGTACAAAACTAATTCTGTTGGCTTGATTTGATTTAACATTATTAATTAACTCATTGTTTTAGTTCATTTCCAATATTTCTATTGTAAACTTAGCGTGTAGCATTTTGTGTTTTTGTAATACCGGAAGTTGATTGAAAACTGAGTAGGTTATTGATTATTGTAAACGCCAAGATTACGTCTCTGGTTGAATTACGTAACAATGTGTTTCCTGGGCTCTTGAGTTGGAGCGCATGTGAAAATTAAGTCTAGAGTCGTGTTGCAATGTATTCTTGTAATAAACCGTTACATTCATAAGGGGCCAAAATGAGAAGGTTTGGGATGGGGAGAAGAGACGATGTATTAGGTCTTTCATAAGGGCACTAAACAGCATAAGGCTTTAAGTTAGCACTTCATCCAAGACAGGTCAATTCGTTTTGATGCGGAACACAGTATGAAGGGGGTTGATCACTGTGCACTGGTCACTAAGCACGTGGTGTGCACGAGTGGGAAATTTATGTTTGTTACTAAAAAGGGGAAATCCGTTCAGAGGGGACTTGATTCTTCATTTTCTAGTCACGTGATAACAGCTGGCCGGACCACAGTTTGAGGTCTTAATCGCTACACTTTTCTTCTCATCAAGACGAGACTATTGTTGTTCGTCCAGAGTTGATGACAGGGTTTGCTATAATTTACGTCATCGACTGGACAATGGCTATGGCCAGCGCCACGTCAAGCGTTACTGATAAATGTAGCTGGCCAAACTGTAGACGAGAATTGCGTCCAGCAGATGAAGGGGTGTTGCTAATAGGTAGTTTCTGGAGGAGGGTTGGTTGTGATTGGCTCAAGCTGATGTACTTATCTATTGCACACGTATCTTTCCGGTAACTCGAAACCCGTGATATATTGTAGTGGTCCAAGCCAACGACGTCAAAGGGTGTTGGATAACAAGAATACGGTTTAATATGTCAGTAAGAATTACAGCGTGTTGTGGTTGTGGCGTGGACAATAGCCTTCTCTGTGGCTCAAAGACATCAGATTTCAAGTGGTCAACTACAAAAACTCACCGAGCGTCGAAAGCCAGACTGTTCCTCCTCACCAGGTTCTGTCTTTATTTTTTTCCTGGAATCCTTGTTTTTGTATTTTACGTATAAAAATCGATTAGTGGTTTGTTTTAAATTTCGCGCAGAGTTACACGAGGGCTATCTGCGCTAGCCGTCCTTAATTTTGCAGTGTAAGACTAGAGGGAAGGCAGCTAGTCATCACCACCCATCGCCAACTTTTGGGCTACTCTTTTACCAACGAATAGTGGGATTGACCGTAACATTATAACACCCCCATGGCTGAAAGCGCGAGCATATTTGGTGTAACCGTGATTCGAAACCGCGACCCTCGGATTACGAGTCGAGTGCCTTAACCACCTGGCCGTGTCGGGCCTAAAAGTCGATCACATAGAACCATAAGTTTTACAAAAGTTTGGTTTTAAAGCAATACACATACATACACCTTACAACTGTCTGTATTCACGGCATGCTGAAAAGCTTAAATAACTATTTGCCTGGTGTTTTCGGTTGTTAAAAACCTATTGTCACAGCACTTCTGGTTAGACTGTTAAATATATAAAGTATATACATTAACACTTTTGACGAAATTGCATATTGTGACAAGAGATAACAATATCGCACCGTAGAAGCTACGACATCTACTAACCTAATTCCCACACCTCACGAATGTATTTTGTAAATGACATAACAAAGTGATGTAATAACTACATATATTGGGTAGGATAACACGCTTTAACATTGTTATGTGTTACTATGTAGTTATAATGAACCTACGACATATAAACGTGTATAATAATGAAGTTAGCAAATTAAAAGTACAATAACATGTTTTGTGTATTTAAAAAACAACAAAGTAACTATTCTATAGCCTCTACAAGGGATTTACCTTACAGATTTATTTCAAATAATCTCTGAATACTCGATGCAGTATAGGTAACACATTTAGTAAATGAGCGTGATAGGCCTAAAACTATCGCACAAACGATTTTAGAATGCCACTAAAAGGTGAATAAGTGTGCTGTTACGAAAGGATTCTACTGTAAAATAAACAACCTACTTTATTGGCTTCGAAACTATGTACCAAATAAACAACAAATTTATAATAAAAGTATAAAAAATGTATCGCAGGGAATAAACGCTCCTATCACACTGATTAGGTTAAGAAAGAAGTTAGGCTGTGGATCGGGTTTTATCATATATACGAGATTTTTCAAAACTAGTTTAAACAAATGTTTAATATTTATTACGAAAAAATTATGGGTTGTTTTTAATATTAGATTTTGAGAAATATCTAAATTTGAGTGTTCTAAACGGTTAAGAATATGTGGTCTTTCATTATAAACCAGAAATTTGCTACTTTGTAGCAGAGAATGAACTATTTTCATCGGTCTATATTCTACGCGGAATGTTATGGTAACGTCCATAGATTTATGTTTTACTTTTAAAGAAGTGCAAGGATACAAAGAGACAATACCTGAGCTATTTTTAACATTTGATACACTGTGAAAATAACTTCAGTTGGATAATTTACCCCCAATAAAATATTTCTAATAAGAAAATAAATTCTTCAAACATAATGTGTTGTTATCCGAAATTCAGTTTTATTCATTTTTATCGTTTTAGCTGTACGCTGGGTGTGGCCTATTAGTTAACTTGCCGAGCTGCGTATCAGAAGATCCAAGCTTCGAGTCGCTCCACAATTAATACCACTATTCGGCTAAGAAAGTCACGTAAACGATTGTTTGTTTGTTTTTGAATTTCGCGCAGAGTTACACGAGGGCTATCTGTGCTAGCCGTCCCTAATTTAGCAGTGTAAGACTAGAGGGAAGGCAGCTAGTCATCACCACCCACCGCCAACTCTTGGGCTACTCTTTTACCAACGAATAGTGGGATTGACCGCACATTAACGCCCCCACGGCTGAAAGTGCGAGCATGTTTGGCGCGATGGGGATGCGAACCCTCGACCCTCGGATTACGACTCGCACGCCATAACACGCTTGGCCATGCCGGGCCACACTTAAACGACTGCTAATATTCTAACTAGCAATGTTTGTTATACACTATGTGTTGTGTGAGATGCCCCTAGGTTGAGGGTGCTATCTACCTTGTAGTTGCTAATGTTTATAATTATTAATAATCCTGTTAATCCATTTACTCTCTAATTTAGTGTAAAACTCGTTCAAAGTTTCATTTCAGTTCTTTTAGGTTGATAAACGTCATTACCCACAACAGACAGATGAAACTAGTGAACCGGTAA
Source organism: Tachypleus tridentatus (assembly GCF_004210375.1). NCBI lineage: Eukaryota > Metazoa > Arthropoda > Merostomata > Xiphosura > Limulidae > Tachypleus > Tachypleus tridentatus. Next base: position 35,279,754 of record NC_134827.1, on the reverse strand, counting down.
AATATATCTAATTTGCGGAATTAGGTTTTTAAGTTTATGTATGCTTGTTTTCTTTTAATAAAGCCACATCAGGCTAGCTGCTGAATCCACCGAGCGGAATCGAAATCCTAATTTTAGCATTGTAAATCCGTAGACTTACCAGTGTACCAGTTATCTTGTTTATTCTATTAGGTTGAGGAATAATTCGTGAGCGTTTTTAAATAATTTCATTCAAGCATTACATGCAAGACTATACAATACTTCAATGCATGAACACATGACACCCAAAACATTTATTATGATACTTTATTTCATGTAATACCTAGGTATATAGTATGCATTGTTTTAAACGAAATTGCAAGAAATTAAATGCGAAAAGCAGATGGTGTCGAAAATGCTCGATTTTGTCCACTTGACAGTCCATTTAATGAGCTGAAAATGAAAGCAAAAATTAAAGACATATGAAAATCAAACACACCATCTATTAGAGCAAAAAATTATCCACCAAATGACATGAAATATTTTGCGAAAGCGTTTCATTTATGAATATATTTATTTAACTTGAAAAAACGCTCACGAATTATTCCTCAACCCAATAGTTGTTACATGCATACCCATTTCATTTACGATTCTTATTCACTTGTAGTTGCTCTCTAACTTAACGAAACAAACGTGAAGGAATTACACATTGATGTGGACTAAAAATTTGAAGATTTAGAATTGTTTTTGTCCTGTGTATAATGATCCAAGTTAGCAAGTTAAAAGTACAGTAAGATGAAAACACAACCAGTAAATAAACCTTTAGTTAATTAGTATAAAACATTTTGTAAACTAGTTACCAAAATACATTGAAATAGGCCTAGGGGTTTCACAGTTCTTGTTACTGTTATAGGAATTAGCAACGAGTCGTCTTTCTGAGTAAGCGATTGGCTTTCTTCGTCCTAAGATCTCGTGTTTCTCTCCACAGAAACAGTAGCTGTTTTTATCGAGTTTTCCATTTTTATCATTCTCGAGCAATACGTGCAACCTTTAGAAAGCCTTAACAGCGACGTGCCCTTAGCTGGCTTAGGCCACTATTTTCGCAAACACCGTACACGTCGTGGCCTTTGTCCAGACTCAACTGTTTACTGTGGCCAGAGTAAATAAGAATTTAATGGCTTTTCGTCCAACTAACCTGAAAGGTCAGACCTGATTCGTTGCAGACATTGTAGTGTGTTTGTTAGAACGTATAGCTTTTTCAGAAGTGGTAATAAGCGGTTGACTTCACTCCATGAAGTTCCTGTGTCATCACTTCACACGTACACTGAACTGAGTGAACCTGGGTTTGCACCTTTAACTTATATGATACAATATTCTCTCTCTGTCTCTTTATTGTTAATACATATTTATTAACAGTTATCCTTAGCACTTATATTGAGTTTATATATATATATATATTTCAAATTTATTGTGGTTACTCATATGATTATACAATAAGATATTGTTTTTGTTTTCGAATTTCGTGCAAAACCACACGAGGGCTACCTGCGCTAGCCGTCTCCCTAATTTAACAGTGTAAGACTAGAGGGTAAAGTAGCTAGTCATCACCACCCACCGCCTACTCTTGGGCTACTCTTTTACCAACGAATAGTGGGATTGGTCGTTACATTATAACGCCCCCACGGCTGAAATGGCGAGCATGTTTGGTGCGACCGGGATTCGAACCCTCGACCCTGAGATTACGAGTTGAATGCCTAATCTGACCTGGCCATGCTGGGCCATAACATATTAAAGTAATGGAACACAGACTATGAAAATCTCGTATTTTACGAGTCTATTTATTTTTAACAATAAAGAAAAGCGGTTAGGTTTTGGTTTTGTTTATAAATGGTGAATTTTGGGAATGTTTGACGCTCTTATTTTGAGTATGTTTAATTTACACCCTTTAATATCATTCGATTTGTTTTCCTTTTTTAGTATTGTTTGATCTGCCGTCTTTAAGGAGTTTTAAAGAAGAGACCTGGAGATGTACAGAGGTTAACCAGTGAACTCAACCAGGAGTGGTTAGATCTGGTTCTGAAGAAGGTGATGACAAAATAAAAAACACTTTAACCCACTAGGGATAAAATTATGGTGAAATGAAATCTTGTCTGGAACTTTGACCCAGCTGTTATTAACAAACAGTAGGTCATCTATGCCGATTTCATTCGAAACATCGATCGCAACACCGTCTCAGCTGGAAGAACCGCTGATGATGGAGCCACAGTGCTACAAAGAGGATTTTCAGGAAGAACGCTATCGCCCCGAGCAACAAGAGCGTGGAAAACACGAAGACTCGTCTTCAGTCACTTCACCAGGAGGAGTTTCTCAAAACTTTCCCGTGCTTTGCCAACAGAAACCATTTCCATGGGTGACGGTGATGACGAGGAGAGACATGATAGTTACGACAGAGATGGCCTATCCTGCGGAGAGGATTCTGACGGTTACTCCTTCAGTAACGATACTAGTGAAATGAAAGACGAAGAAGAGTATTCGAATCCATTAGCTCAACTAGAAAGTGTACTGGAGAAGAATGGCATGCTTGACTCGAAACTTGAATTCCCGACTTCAACCAACGGCTCAACTCCTGTAAGTCCCAGCGAAGATGGAACTAGTCCTGACCCATTTCCTCCCTTGGGTGAAGATGACGTCACCGGAGAAGTCTACCGTTGCCACTTGTGTAGCTATTCTGGAACCTCCAAATTTCACTTTAATTGTCACATGAATACCCACTTCGACCATAAATGTCCATTCTGTGATTATACTTCTAGGACAGAAGGTCGTCTCAAACGTCACGTAAAAGATTTCCATTCAGAAGTCCCTCCAGGTAGTTGGAGTGGACAACGAATACCTAGGAAGGACGAAAACTCAAGTGATATAGACCCAAACACCCCTACCAGGACTTCAACGGGAAAAGTCCGCCATTACCGCTGCAAACAGTGTAACTTTGTTTCTGTTACAAAAACTGACTTTTGGGAACATAGCAAGACACATATCAAGTCGGAGAAACTTCTAACCTGTCCCAAGTGTCCTTTTGTAACAGAGTACAAACATCATCTGGAGTATCACCTCAGGAACCATTTTGGCTCTAAGCCCTTTAAGTGCTCAAAATGCAACTACAGCTGTGTGAACAAGTCTATGCTGAACAGCCACATGAAATCTCACTCCAATATCTACCAGTACAGATGTTCTGACTGCTCCTATGCTACTAAGTATTGCCACAGTCTAAAGCTTCATTTGCGAAAATACACGCACAAGCCTGCAACAGTTTTGAATCTTGATGGAACTCCAAATCCTTACCCAGTTATTGACGTCTACGGAACCCGCCGAGGTCCAAGGCCCAAGAAACAAAAAATAGACGATCAACACTTCCCATCCTCTAGTCAGAGACCAATTTCTTCCATTGCTCAGATTCCGCCAGTGGTACAGCCATCACACGATATGTCTCAATTTATTCCTTCTTCGTTGGGTTTACCATTTTTGTATCCTCCTCATGTTATGTCTGGTCCTCACAGCAGTATATTTATTCGCCCACCTTCATTATTGAAAGCACTGCCACCTCCTCCTAGTGGTCCATTATCAAATACAACTCCATCAAACAGACCAGAAACACAAGGGGATAATCAATCAAACACAAACATAGGTAGTTTGAAGTGCAACCAGTGTAGTTTCACCACTGAAATCAGAGACATGTTTAGCAAACATCTATTACTGCACGTGGCTTCAGAAAACCAAGATCTTTGTAAATTATATGGAATTACTTCTGAAACTATTCTACAAATGCAGGATCAACAACAGCAGCGTTCAAGATGGAGTGCAGATGGAAATGGAAGTGACCAGGATGCCTCAAAAAATCGGAGTCCAAGGATAGAAAGTCCAAGACCATGGGAAAGAAAAATGATGTTTTATGCTACAGAATCTGATAAAGACTTCAATATAGGCATTTCAACATATAAAACATCCCCTAGACATACAGAACCCCAGAAGTCTAAGGTGCCTTCTCCTCTCCATGAAGTAAAAGATAGTTCTTCTATATTAAATACTCGAATTGGTGGTCAATCAGTATCCACCCCCCTACTCCAGGCTCAGTTGTCTTCTGGCCCATTACTCTCGCGAAAAGGACCCTATTCGAAACCTGATGTGCACTTCCCCCTGGATCTGAGTAGTTGTCGCAATAGTCCAAAATGTCAACAAATCAGCTCTGATCAAGAAGCTCTGATATCTGTTCCTCAGTCAGATTCTTCAAGTGAGCACCAACTGTATTCCATTTCGTCAGAGTCCAGTACTTCTAAATGTACCCCTTCACAGCTAATCTCCTCTACTTCAAGTCATTCGCTACAGAAAAATGGCTCCCGACCTGCTTCGTTTGAATCTGCTCCTCTTTGTTCCTCCCAGGATCTTCTCACAACTTCCAGTAAGGTCATTGACACGGCGAGTCCTCACACATCTTCACAAACCTCATCATCTACAACTCGCAATCGTAGGAAAGGAAAGGCTGTGAAGTTAGAACGTCTTCAATATGCTTTTGAAGACAAGTGCTCTTCGGAAGAGCTAATGGAATATGACACAGAAGACTACAAACTTCCTGTGACAGAGGCTCCTCAAGAATCTGTTTCAAGAAAATCCGTAGACAGCGTCGACGTGATCTCAGTACCCACATATAAACCTTCTACTTCTGTAGATTCCTCTACATCTCATCAGATAATCCCTAATGCAACAAAAGTTTCAGAGGCGAAACCTCCCTCCCAGATTGGACCAGTTCGACCAATTCCCAAGATTAACGTTTCAGCAGAAGCGACTAGAATAGCTAGGCCAGTTCCTCAGCCTGTTCCATTCAACCCTTTGGAGTTGAGCAGGATGGGAAATCAGACCATGCCGTTTCCTTATCAGGTGTCTTCTCTCTTCTTTGGACATAACGGATTGAACACGACGCACAATGGAAATGTGATAACTTCGTACGATCATTTTTCTGGTTTTCCTTATCATGATTTTTCTGGGGCTAATGTGATGCGTGAAGGACCCATCTGCCCACCACCTAAACTTGCTCTACCTCTCAAGCAAAATGGAGCCAATGCGAATGATAGGCCCAGCTCCAAAAGTGAAGAAGAAAAGGCCAAATGGCAAGACGCCTACGCGTGTAGCTACTGCGATATGGCATTTAAAGACTGTATCATGTACACCATGCACATGGGTTACCACGGTTACCAAGACCCCTTTACATGCAACATGTGCGGCCAACAGAACAAAGACAAGGTTTCATTTTTCTTGCACATTGCTCGTTCTCCTCATCATTAGATTCGTGGTACTAATAACGTGACAAAAGAGTAAATGTGGCTTTTTTTTATGAACACGAACTGATACTACCTCATTTTATAATGTGTTTAGTGGTGACCTAAATTTTATGTAGGTAAGAAAACAATTACATGTTCAATGTTAACTTGGCCATATTTTCGTCTCTAGAATGAAACAGTAGCATGCTCCAATTACGTAGTAGTTTGAAGTTGTGCCATGTTGTTCTTATTTTAATATTATGGTTTGTATTTACTAAGGTATAAAGGTTTTATATATGTATTTATTTATTGTATCCTATTTAGGCTGTGATTAACACGACATTGATACTTCAGCACACGATCTGTCAGTCAGTAATTCACATTTTAAATTTTGTTAAGGGGTCTGAAACTGATAGGCCACATTCCTGGGTGTCCAATGACCATGGATGCTTGTAATTCTAAATAATTTATACAACAACATCATTCTGTCAATTTTAGTTGTTGGAGATGCTTGGCAGTTCAGTGTAAAAAATGCCTAAGCTCTTACTGGTTTTCACGTATTTGTTACCATTGATCACGAGCCACTTGGCACGTATGATAGATAGTACAGTAATCTGAATTTATAAATTTACGTAAAATGTTTTCGTAGAAGGATAGGCTTGTTTCAACAATCAAAAAATTACTTGTTAAGTTAATCAAAACTTATGACCCTTAGAGTGCTTATCGCTAGTCAGTTCCTGCTCATCCTCGTTTACAAAGTCCTAGTAGGAACGAAAAATGAGCAAAAATCAAAACAGATATGAATATGGTGTCACCAGCATACATTAGAATGTTGTATATTTTATGGTTTGATAGCAAAAATTTATATCGCACAATCTCGTCTAAAAGTAACTTGAAAAAGAAATGTATGCGTTTCAAAATATTATGCTGCCATCTAGTGAGTAAGTGGTACACTAGTATAACTGGTAGGATGCCTTGAATTGTATTAACCCTTATATATTTAGATTAATACTACTCTCTATCTCTGTAGTCTATGAAAACAAAGGTGCTACGGTGTATAATTCGAAGGTTGGAATATGTTTTTGTTGTATAACAACCTAATTCTTAGTTCCCGACCTTGGTAATACTTTTTTAGTCTTAACAAGGCACATAACTAATAAGTAACCGACATAATAAAGAGTTCAAGTGTTCCTTCCAACTGTGATGTTTAAATCTGTACCAATCTTTAGCTCAGGAAAAGTCGTAAAAATTGTTCTCACCCCAAATTTTTAAGGAAAGTAAGTGAAGTGTGCATCTGAGTGTTTTAGAAGCTTCTTTTATATATTTTGTTCCAATTTTTTTGTATGTTAAAATATTATTGTTATACGGGTTATTTGTAAAATATGGAAAGTTTTGACGTGTTAGTTAGTATAACGTTTTGTTGTTTTTTGTACGTATTATAATCACGGGTATTCTAGTGACCCCAGAGGTTTGCGGCACTAGATGCATTTTTTTTTTTTTTTTTGGCTATCAAAAATGTAATTAAGGTTTGGAATGGGAAAGATGTCATTTTCTGACCCTTCCCCTCATTCTGACCCCTGTCTTGCCTTTGATAACGCCCATGACCTTCACGTGGTTGTAAATTCTGAAGACACACCTGTTTTTAAGGTTACATTGTTATGTTAAGGGAGACGATAATATAATACCTTAAAAGCGACATACTTCTAAAATACCAATAAATTTCAAATAAATAAATACAATTTTAGGGACAATTAAACGTATAAGTCTGTTTTTCCAGATAATCTCAATTAACAAAGTGTAAATAAACAAATATGAAGTGGTATTTTAGACTGTCTCTTTCATATAGTTTGTAAATTTCATTTATAAAAGCGTAACAAAATGGGTTAAATTAATACCGACCCAGTAATGTTTAACCTCAACTATGGTTTCTCTACAAAACTGTATTGAAAAATGATTTTGTCATCATTTGAAATACTTTTTGCTTCCTGTGCTATATTAAGTTTTCCCAATTCTGTTGAAAAATCCAAAAGTAGATATTGCATTTGCAGAAAATTGTTAAAAGACAAAAATTCTATGAAGTAGTCCTACGCCTGTAGAACGCCACCATGTATGTATGCCAAATCCCGTATTTTACGCCTTGTAACAGGCTACAAATCTAAGAAAAAAATATTTTGACTCAGTAACCAACACCTTGATGTAGACTTGACCTTTTTCGACCTACTGAGTAAATACAGTCAAATACATCGTATTCTTCACAGTATGTAGACAATATTAGTTAAATGTTTTATGCTATTGAAAATACTTGTAATTAGCAAGTAGTGAGTTTATGATCTGTGTGAGAGGCCGTTTTGATTAGACTCTAAGCTTACCTTTTGTCTCAACCAATCATTTTGTCTTGGAAGGTGCACGTGGAATTTTTCGAGGTAAGGTGCGTCTTACAAGGCATAAGATACGGTAATCGGTAACAGAACCTTCAAAATTCTGCATTTTCTACCATCCCAGTGTCTATTTGAATTTCGTCCAAACCTGATAACAGTGATAGGTGGTAAAACTTAGACATTTGTGATGTACCGATTTTGAGTTCCAAGTGTTAACTTGTGTCTATAAAAATCTAATACAAATATTACAACATATGTGTGTGTATAAAACAAGTCGGATTTTGAACCTTTAAATTAAAACTGAACTCAAAAACTAATATTAAACACCTATAGAATAAAACCTAAGTTATGTTAAAAAAGTAAAGTTCTTAGCAGTTTGACTTATACTTTATAAGTAACTGTTATCGATATCTTATTCTAATCTGAAGAAATCCGAAAATCAAAGAGAAAACTTCTTGTACGTAAAATCAGTTAAGAACTTATAAAGACTTACAAGTAATTCTATTTAGATGTTATATTTAATTTGATGGCATTATTTATTTCCAAACTGAAAAACGATTCAGTTTAAATTTGGTAAATATTTGAACGAACGATCTCACGACATTGTGTTAATAAAACTTCAAGTTCTTAAAGAAGTAAAATGTGAAAATGCAGAATTTAAATTACACTAACTGTGTTGTTTTCTATTCCTTATCATCAAAGTTTGGATAGATAAACATGAAAGCCAAACAACGAGCTTTGATTTGCACGAGGGTTGTGTGTTTCACGATGTCGATGCCAAATATTTAAAGAAAAAAATGTAATATTATTTTGTAGGTTGTAGTTTTGTTAGAGTTTTTATAGCTCAAGTTGAAGTAATTTAATTGTTAATAACAAACAGCGTTCTAGCAAAATTAAAATTATTTTTGTCTTACGTTATGTTAATAAATGATTTGTGTTTTATTCTGCAATGTTTTTAAAACTTTCAATATCCAAAATGCCTTGATGAAAACAAACATTTGAAATATAAAACATTTGTTCATAAAAGAAGTAACATAAGCCTTGGTGATTGTAATCATTACGGGGCCGAATCTTCCCTTCAAATTCAAGTAAACTACGTCTAGCTATGAGCGATATATATATATATATATTTTAGTGTATCTGACCATATGATATTTATCAGTTATATTTGTGAACACATTTTCTATATGAATCATTATGTAATAAGTAATCTTGTGTCATTCAATGGTATGATGATGGTGCACTTCGTAATTTTCTGCTGGCAAGGAGTGCCTTTGTAGCAAATATATGAAAGCTCGGGTAGAAAAGTATTGTAGCGCCGCCTATATTTCATTCAAATAATAAGACAATATTTTATGGACGTATTATCAGAAAGTTTCTCATGTGGTGTCGTCATTTGTGAATAAAAATTGAAAAACCGAAACATTTTTAGTAATTTATATGTATTCCATCTACGAAAACATGAGCAAGAAACCTCTAAATTTTACAAACTGATTTAAATTTATTTGCAAATTGAATCAATATCTTAAAAACACCAATGGTATACATATAACAGTACAATATTTGTGATAACTTAATGTCCATAAAAAATACTGCTTTAACCCTTAAACAGAGGGGATGTTGTAGGTAGCAGCATCAGTTGATGATGGCTGTCGTTTAAGGGTTAAGTACACCTAAGCCTAAAAGTTTTGATAGTTATTTAATTACTGGCCAACGTTTTCACTAAAAAAATATTCATCTTTAGCATGTATTTTGAAATATAGTGTGTTCTAAGATTACGGAAAGCTTATCCATATTACTTTAAAAATATCTAATTAAGAAGTAAACAAATTCGTAGAAAGATCGATTGTTTTGTTAGACTTACAACAGCCAAAACAGTGGTTAGTTTTCCAATTCCTCCTCAAGTTACTTCAGTACGAAAGTGGAAATATAAATATTTGTTACAAGACAATTTAATATTATTTATTCAGTAGCCTAACGTTAACTATTATATATTCAGTAGCCTAACACTAACTAATATATATTGAGTAGCCTACCGTTAACTCCAATATTTATATAAAGAACTACCTAGTGCTTATATAATGAAGATAGTTACGAAATCAGTTACTAACCAGAACGACCAAGATACAAATACAATAACTTAAACTGCGATAGCAGTGTAAATATACATGTTTGCGAATTTCGATTTTAAGCTTCACCATTTACTATACTAACCACAAACCGAAATATTTTGTTTTATGCATTACCACGTGAGATTGATTGTTTTAAAGCAGTGGTTCCCAACCAGGGATGCGAGATAGCATTTGTTTTGGCCACCTTCACCTTTATTCTTAAATAAATAATTACTGTGAAGGATGTGAGAACATGTTAAAATTTTTTAGGGGTGCGGGGCATAAAAAAGGTTGGGAACCACTGTTAGAGGAAAGCCATCTCCCACCATCACAAGGATCGAGCCCAGAATTTTAATGTTCTAACTAGTCGAGCTTACCACGAAATCACAGGCTTTCATTAAGATTTGAAGTAAACAGAAAAATATTAGCTGCTATTCTGGATGATAAAATAACCATAAACAGTTTGAATAACTAACACAACGTTTTATTTAATAGTTAACACTTATTCATTGTAAGTAATTTATTCTCTAGAAGTAAAACGAAAATATCTAAGATTAAGAAACGTAAATAACCTGTTCTCATTATGGTTTATCACTTTTTACATTTCGTAAAAGTGTTTCTCTTCGATAACCTAAACTACCTGATCTTTTTAACTATTCTAAGTCGAAGTTTGTTTGTTTGTAGTTATGCACAAGGCTATCTGTGCTCTGCCCACCATGGGCATCGAAACCAGGTTTTTAGTTTTATATAAGTCCGCAGGAGGGATCTAAGCGTAAGAAAAAAGTAGCTGATTAAAAATAAAATTACCAGCGGTATCAGAAAAGTCTCCGTAACACGTTATCGCAAAAATGCACTCCGCAGTTTGGATCCAGGAGTGTGTTATAAGAGTAACGTTCAGGTATTGTTTTCTGGACGTCCATTAATTCAAGACTAGGGACGACTATACGCAGTTAGCTCTTCTGGCAGTTCGATAATAAATAATCAGAAAAATATTTAGCCTCGATCATGAACCCCAAACATCGTCTCTGCGATCCATTTATTCGTGGTGTTGATCCTTGAGTATTCATTGGTTACTAAGTATCAAATTTTGTTACCTTCACCTTTCATTTTACACCACAAATATTTTAGTTACAGTAAGGAAAACTTAAAGTATTTGAATTTTGAGTCATGACAAGGTGATTAAAGCGTTCGACTCGTAATATGAGGGTCAAGGCTTCGGATATCCGTCACACTAAACATGCTTACCCTTTCAGCCTTGGCAGCGCTATAATGTTACGGTAAATCCCGCTATTCATTGGTAAAAGAGTTGGCGGTGGGTGGTGATGACTATCGCAGATAGCCCTTGTGTAGCTCTGCGCGAAACTCAAAACAAACAAACCCTCTATTTTCACAATGCTAAATTATGGATGGTTAGCGCAGATATCCTTCATGTAGCACTGCGCAAAATGTAAAACAAACTTACAGCCCTCTTACAATTTTATTTTATTTTAATTTCAGTGTAATCAGGTAGAAAAGGTGAGAGGTGTAAATGTCTTACTCGGATATAGAAGCTACGAAACATCTTGAAATACATTCTAATCTATTTCAGTGCGAGTAACTGTAAACACTTATCGAAATTTAGCTGTGACTCAAGATGAATGAGGGAACATTTCTTATTAAGCAAAGTTTATCACTTTAAATATTAAAAAAAAAAAATTCTCTGTCCATTAATGTTCAAGATAAAGGTTTAATAAAATGGCCACGTTTCTCTTGCCAGATTTATCAAAATAAATGTGCTATTTGTAAAATGCCTGTTGCAGTCACACATTAAATACTGCTAGTATCTTAAAGGTGAGTCTGCAATCGGGTTTCGATATATATGGCAGTTATAGCACAGAGAGTCCATTTTGTAACTATGTGTTTAATAACCAATAGGCATTAATCTGATAATACGATGTATTTTGACGATATTCTGTAAAGAGAACAGGATAATTTGTGTATTGGAAGATGGGATGACACGAATAAAAGAAAAAGTTTGTCACACGCTTTTGAAAAGAACTTCAGAATTTGACTCGAATTTTGAAGCGAGTTGTATATCCAGTATGCGTATACTTCTGAAAGCACGTGTTATCTAATAAGAAAGCACTGTAGGAGAAAAACTGTGTGTGTTTTCTGATAGCAAAGCCACATCAGGCTATCTGCTGAGTCCACCGAGGGGAATCGAACCCCTACTTTTAGCGTTGTAAATCCGTAGATTCACCGCTGCACCAGCAGTGGACAGGAAAGAAAATTAGAAATGACTTTTTAATATTATTTTATAATTAATACATATGTTTATGAACCACCTAGTACAAATTTCTTTTCTATATGGTAAAAGTGATGTACTAACACACAAAAATAACAAGTAAAAGTGAATCTTTTTATGCTGACAACGTTAATAAATAATTTCTCAAATGTATTGTTTTTATCAGGTTTATTCAGATTCTTCTATTCCGCACACCAGGTGGATACTGTAACAAATATCACTTTAAATAAGTTGACTTCTGTACCAGCACATTTGCTGAACATTATAAAGTTGAATTATTTATTTTTTTCGGAACATAGAACCCTCGATGTTTCTCCCACCGTTTTTTTTTTTTTTTTTGTTAATGATCTAAATAATACATACTTGAAAGGTTGTAACATGTACACCATTAATTAGGAAATGTTTTGTGTTAACAGGAAGAGGTGATTTTAACAAACAAATATTATAATACAATTCTAAACCTTTAATTCTCACGTAGTTCGTTATAGGAACAATGAGTATAAAAGTTACATTATATCAAGTTCTCCATTTTACTAAATATTCCATATATCTTTACGAAAATAACGTAAATAATGGTAGTGTGTAAAACTCCACTCTGAAAAAATATACTATTTTGATGTTCATTAAAGGCTGTAAATATAATAATTTACAACTTTAAAACCCAGTGCTCGATTCCCTGCAGTGGATACAGCAGGGAGCCCGATGTGACTTTACCAAAAACAGACAATCATTAAAGACCACTTGTATAGTTAACGCCGCTAAATACAACACTCAACACATTTAACAATTAGAAATGTAAAATAATTCTGCCTGTGCACATTACCAAAGTTTGTACTTTATGAAATCAATATACATCTTACCAGTCCAGAAATTACATTTATGCAATCATTTATATTTTACGGCTCTGAAAAACTCAACACAAACAACCGTCACTCATACGGTCTTGTCCAGAAGCAAAGGCATATAAAATAACTCCAGTTAATTGGTGACATAAGAAGACATCTTTTTTTAACCTACAGTGCTTCATTAATTCTAAGTTTCAATGATTTCATTAACACAAAGCCACATAAAACTATCTGCTGTGTTCACTGTAGAAGACTCGAACCCTGAAATTTGCCTTTTAAGTCTATAAATTTACCGTTGACCCATCGATGGATACGCTTTTAAGCCTTCCTTTGTTGATTTGTCCGTCAGTGGTTCAGCGCTAAAAAACTGGGTTTCGATGCTAATGATGGACACAATACAAATAACTCACTGTATACTTTAACGTTACTAAGAAACAAACAAATTTTGTCAACTTTATTATTAAACGCAAAACTAAATAATAAGTTATTTTCACACTTCTTGCTGTAAGATATCCAATTTTTTTAACGTTATTAACTCTCAGACTTACCGACGAACTGTCATGAAGTGTTATAGGAAGGAACACTAGTTGTTGTTGGTTTTTTTTTATTTCATGCAAAGCGACATGAGAGATACCTGCGCTAGCTATCTGTAACTTAGCAGTGTAAGACTAGAGGGAAGACAGCTAGTCGTCACCAACCACTTTCAACTCTTGGAATATTTTTTTAAACAACGAATAGTGAGGTTGATCGTCTGTTTATAACGAGCTCGGCATGCCAGGTGGTTAAAACGTTCGAGGGTCGCGGGTTCGAATCCCTGTCACACCAAACATACTCGCCCTTTCAGCCGTGGTAGCATTATAATGTGACGGTTAATCCCTCTATTCGTTGGTAAAATAGTAACCCAAGAGTTGGCGGTGGGTAGTGATGACTAGCTGCCTTCCCTCTAGCCTTACACTGCTAAATTAGGGACAGCTAGCGCAGATAGCCCTCGAGTAGCTTTGCGCGAAACTAAAAAACAAACAAGCTTTGTGCTTAATTAAAAACAAACGCTTTTTTCTGCACTCCTATAAGTTACAAACTTTCTGTCAGTTATGATAATTTTGTTTGGAAAATGTTTTTATCAATTTCACTCTCCATTCAGCCCGTAAGTGGCTCAGCAGAAATGTTTATGACGGTTAAAAATTAGGTTTCGATATTCATAATTGGTAAAGTGCCGGATAGCCCTTTGGGTAACTTTGCGCTTGACGACAACCAACCAACCCTTCTCTCTTTTTCCTTTCCCAGGAGAAACAAATTTAGAGTTTTACACACTGCAGAGGGCAATAGGTGACAAAAACAATGGCGTCTTCTTGTTCGGAAGAGTCGAGTACAAATGTGCGAGATGGGAACGATTCTAACTCAAACATAAACAATTCTCCAATTGAAAGTGATATAGAGAATGGAGAGGAAATTCTTGAGAGTAATTTATCGAAACAACTGAAAAAGCAAAAAAAGAGTGAGCCTGGGATCATTTATTTAAGTTACATACCACCTTTCATGACAGTCAGAATAATTCATGAGTATTTTTTTCAGTTTGGTAAAGTTGGAAGAGTATTCTTACAACCAGGTCAGTTTAATTAAGTTAATATATAACAGACATTTGTGACTCAATAAGTGTAGAAGGGTAAACATTAATATTTTTACTATTCTCAATAGTGGGTGTTCATGTTATTTTGTTTAATTTATCCTTAAAGATTTAAACTGTTGAAAGAAGAACAGTTTGATGTAATTTGATTGAAGCATTTAACTTAAGATTTTAAAGGAAATTTATTGTGTTTATGTATCATCTTTTTTTCATATTTAGTGAGAATTTGTTATTCAGCTAAGATAGATTTATCTGGGTTGATTTTGCTTTAGATATGGTAGATGCAGTTAATTTAAGGGAGTTTTAATGGAAGGCGAGATAACTAGTTGATTTGTAAGAGGTGGCTTTGATTGTTTTACTTTTGAGTTTAGTAATAGTGGATGGAACAGCCAAAATGGATCAAGAAGCTACTTTTTGACCTTCAATTTTATATACATTTGAAAGTAAATATGGAAACTGAAACCAAAGTGGGTATATAATGTAAATTATATTAAGTAAATATAAACAAACATAAGCACAATAAATTATTAAATAAAATGTGGATAGTCAAATGGATACATTGCTCAGAACATTACTATTTGGTATTTGAGTCCTTGGTTTCATACAGAACATGAATTCATCAATGAAGATACGTGGAATGTTGTCCCAAATATTCTGTAACACTTCCCATAACTTGTCCAGTTGTGTGGTTATCGTGTAACACTTACCGTAACTTGTGCAGTTGTGTGGTTATCACGTAACAACACTTAACTTTCCATCCAGTGGTTATCGTAACACTTGGTTATCATGTTAACACTTACCGTAACTTGTCCAGTTATCGTGTAACACTTACTGTAACTTGTCCAGTTGTGTGGTTATCCTGTAACACTTACCATAACTTGTCCAGTTGTGTGGTTATCCTGTAACACTTACCGTAACTTGTCCAGTTCCAGTTGCGTGGTTATCGTGTAACACTTACTGTAACTTGTCCAGTTGCGTGGTTATCATGTAACACTTCCCGTAACTTGTCCAGTTGTGTGGTTATCATGTAACACTTACTGTAACTTGTCCAGTTGCATGGTTATCATGTAACACTTACCGTAACTTGTCCAGTTGTGTGGTTATCATGTAACACTTACCGTAACTTGTCCAGTTGTGTGGTTATCATGTAACATTTCCCATAACTTGTCCAGTTGTTTGGTTCCTGTGTAACTCTCTCAAGCCAGTATGCATATACTATTCAAAATGAAACAATCATGTCTTGTAGAAGCCTAGCAACAAATTTGATTTACTTTCTACCAAATCTAATCATAAAATATGTCTTTCATTCTTAACATTAAACCTCAGATCATAATCAGAAACATAATTACCATTAAGAGTGTATTTTTTATAAGTTTTCTCATGACATGAGCTCGAACTTTGAATTTAGCTTACATATTTAGGCCTGTACTGGTCTCAGAATGCTCTTTAGGTTCTTACATATAGCACTGGGTGAAGTAACAAAGTGAATTGTGATATGTTGATAGCAGCAGCCTTCTTCAACTAAATCTCCAATTTCTGTATCGTGTGTAACATCTCTCCCAAGCTCCATCGTATCCATCACAAATTTTATACTCTAAAATTACTTCACTACTTATGTTTATGTTGGTCTTGTGCTGGTTTGGCACTTTCAGACTGGTTGCCAGACACCTTATCATTTTGTGTTATATCAACACAACACTGTACGAGGCAACATTTTTACACAAAAGGTGTTATTCTGTCATGTATACTTTCCATTATGTACCCACTGTGTCCTCTGTTTTCATAGTCTGTGGCTATGACTGTGTATTTTGTGAAATAAGAAACTTTGACCACAGATATTCTGTCTTTTCTAGTCTGTGAAGATAACTTGTTTTACTAACAGCATTCTAAATAGCTGGAAAGCCTATCTGTTTCCTTACAGCTAAACTGTGAAGTATTGTTTTTAACATTAAGTATCTGCTTACATAAGCCCTGACAAAGTTGGAAGTCTCCTTGCATACACAATTTATGCTGACTGTGTAAGAATGTATTGACATAACCAATCTTGTCTCACAGACTCAGAACTGGCAAATTATACTTATGAGAAATACTGAATATTTTAATATTTATACATTCTTAATTATAATTTTAATTTCACTCATCCATGCTGTATTGAGATGTTACACAACTTAGATAATGAGGGATCATTTGGTCTTTCAAGGATGTCCCTGCACACACGCACATTCTTTAGTAAAGTAAAAACTTGAACTGACTCTTCATATTTTAGAAGTTCATTTTTCTTTTAAAATTGTGAGTTGCAAGGCTCCACAAGTGCTTATAGCAACTGATAATATCAGTTAATTTCCCAGTCAGAAAAATAAAACTGTCTTAGAACGGGTGGTACAAGTGTTAACACTTTTATTGTTAACCAGAGAACGACGTTTTGACCTTCCTAGGTCGTCTTCAGGTTGACAAAGAGAGTTTGCAACTGACTGTTGCTGGACATGTCTTAGGGATGAAAGTATAAACAGGTAAGAGATTGTAGGGGGCATTGCAGCTGGATGTTAGGTTATTAATTAGTATAAGTATTAAGGTGTTCCTTTATATTGGTTTAATTTTGGTTTTAGTTGTTGTATAAGTAGAGCTTCTTTCATTTTGTGTTTGTTTATACTTGTTTCCCTACTTAATTAACATCTGGGTGTTTCTATGGTTATGTTGTGTTTATTTGATTTGCAGTGTTCAAAAACATGTGTTTTATTGTGTTCTTTGAATCTAGTTTCCATTTTTTTGCTTGTTTCTCCAATATAGAAGCTGTAGCAGTTGTTGTATTGTATTTTATAAATAATGTTGGTGTTGTGTTTGTCAGTGTAGTTTTTACATAGTATGGACTTTAGTTTTGTACCTGGTTTTTGAATAAATTTGGTGTTTACTGAAATGTTGTGTTTTATTATAAGTTTTTCCAAATGTTGGTTATGTTTCCACTGATGTCAGGAACACATGGTATACAGCAGTTTAAGGTTTTGTGGTTTGTTGTATCTTGGGATTTATTGTTGTTTGTTTTTTGTTGGTCTATGTGTGTATATAAATTTTTCCATGGTTTTTGAGGACTTTTGTTTGTTGATGAAATGTTGTTTTATTTTGTTGATTTCATTGTTAATTTTATCAGGTGAACATAGTTTTATGATTGTGTTTATTTGGTTTCTTAATGTTCTGAGCCCCAGGGAATGTATAGTCCAGTATGGGTGATTTTTCTGTGGATTTCTGTTTTGAATTGTGTATCAGTTCTAGTGATCTTGAGGTAAGAAATGCTGTTTGATTATTTTCTTCCTGTTCACAGGTGAAGTTAATGTTGGGATGTATAGAGTTAACATGGTTGAAGAAACTGTGTGTGTGTTTTGTAGATGTGAATCCAGCAATTGCTTCATCAACATACCTGTACCAGTATAGTGGTGGGTGTAAGGCTGAAGTGATTGCTTGAAATTCATTCTGTCATAAAAATATTGACTAGAACTGGTGGCACGGAATTCCTCATACTTAGGCCATTTATTTGTAGGTAGTTTTGGTTATTGAACATAAAGTTAGTTTTGGTGGCAGTGAATTTTATAAGGATTGCTAATTGGTTGCTGGAGATGTGTGTCAGTGAGTTGGGGTCTTGGATATAAAGTTCTAAAGCTATCTTGCTGGCTTCAATTGTTGGGACTTCTGTGAAGAGGGAGATTACATCAAAACTGTCCATTAAGAATATATTTAAAGTTAAAAAGAGTCTTTGAAAAATGAGCCAGCTGATGTTACATATTTAGAAAATGCCCACACTCTATATATTTACCTAGGTTGTAGTTAAATGATTCGTACATCAACATTACTTCTCTAAGATGTGTCCAGCAATGGTCAGTTGCATACTCTGTGTCAACCTGAAGATGACCTAGGAAGGTCAAAACATTGTTCTCTCCTTATTAATAAAAGTGCTAATACCCATACCAGCCATTCTGAAATACATTTTTATTTCAAGTGGGTTTCTCATCATCAAGAAAACTGTCTTAACTGGAGCCTTGCAGGGCTTCCTCAAATCTTAAGCTGATGTCCTCTCATCCTATTGTCTTCAGAATATACTTCAAGGAAATTAGAGGCCTTTCTTCCAGCATCTTGTAAAATACTTGTGAATTTTCTTTATTTTTATGATGGAAAAATAACTGGTAGAACATCTTTTGAAACTAATTATGCAGTGAAAGGGTTAAGCAGTTCCTTAAGACTGTGAAATAGGTACAGCCTGGTTTATTAATAGAGATTGAGATGTACCTGTCTCATGGTGTAACTGGTGTTGAAATGTAATTTCACAGATTGTGTAAGAATGAATTGCATGTTCTTTCATGGTTTCAGTAGATTAGTAAGTGACAGAGCATAATAAAGATATTAAATATTTTATTATTTATTACACAGGTAATTTTTATTTAATTATTTCTGTGATATCAAACTAAAGCACTAATTGCTTCTTTTGCACTAGTATATTCCATATGAACATCTCATGTGAAATAAATTAAAAAACATGCTACACCCATATCTCAAGTGTATCACCCAACATGGGAGCAAGAATGGTTTGAGCTGTTGGGACAGTGTACAAAATCCAGGCCAGCTGGTGATGCCTCAGTCAGTGGGGTGATAACCTGGTTATACTGTCTCAGTGTTGTACATCTCAATGTGTATATCATTGTGATTTATGAGTATTTACCCAGCCCACTTCACCCTTGCATGGGGGATAATGCATTCTAGAAACATATAGAAACAAATATGAGCTTAGTGAAACAAAACAAGCTGACACATTAGTGCAGTTACATAGCCTTGCAAATCTATGTGAAGATTCCAAACTGGTTTTGGTATTGGCCATATTATTTCTCAGAAGTAATTATTACAACTTGGTCTACAAAAGTAGAGTACATTATATTAAAATGAACTTAGTTTTACAGCATTATTAATCTATATTTTTATATCCTATAATGCTTTGTCTGATAAATGTGCAACAGCTTAACAATAGCCCTGCAATGTAGATTTCATTGCATAAGGCTCCATCTGTCATGTCCAAAGTAAACCACTGCAAGCTTTTCATAATCCATGTAGTGCATGAGGACAGCAGTTTCCTGGCACCCGTTTCAACAGTCTGATTGCAGAGAAAACCATAAATGCTGCATCTGGCAACTTTGAGTACTGTTGTACCAGATGCATGGATGGATTTTGTTACCTGTGTGTTCTTGGAATTTCACCTATTACAATACACACCACTTTGCTTACCATAGCTGTGGTACATTTTGTTGCAGGTCTCTTTCTGGATGGTCCTGGTTCTCCAAGTTGATTCTTATTCATTTTTTCTAATTTCACAGAGTACAAAGGATATATAAATTTTGGAAATTCTAAATCAACACATCATTCTATAAATACTTTACATCAGTAAAAGCTACTACATAGGTTTTCCAAAAGCAGTTAATTTCTCATGGCACCACACTTCCTATCTCCTCTGTAGTCTTAATTAATGCAGAAAGAATTTGTTCATGTGTGCCTTTGGTTCTAGTCATCACAAAATCCTAAATTTCCAGTTCTAGCTGACAGTATCATTATCTAGTCAGGGCCTAAATTAAATGTTTAAAGATAGTTATGGTTTGGTTTGAATTATGTGCAAAGCTAGCCGTCCCTAATTTAGCAGTGTGAAGCTAGAGGGAAGGCAGCTAGTCATCATCACCCACTGTCAATTCTTGGGCTACTCTTTTACCAACAAACAGTGGTATTGACCATCACGTTATAATGCCCCCACGGCTGAAAGGGCAAGCATGTTTGGTGTGATGGGGATTCAAATCTGCAGCCCTCGGATTAAGAGTAGAGTGCCTTAACCACCTGGCCATGCTGGGCCTAAATAGTTATGAAAGTATGAGGTGTGATTTAAACAAGATTAGCTGAGATAAACTACTAGGAGATTAATACCTAGGAAATGTGAAAGTTGTTATTTCAGTGGAGCTTTAGGCAGATTAGATGTGGTAGGTTTGAGAATGAACTGCAAATTCTTGTTGAATGAAAAGGGGACAATATTTCAGCTTTTGTACCAATGCCTTCTTCAGGTCAATGTAGTTGTTGTTGTAAAGGGAAATATTTAGGGTTTTCACTGCAATCTCCTGTTGAATGAAAAGAGGACAAGGTTCTGGCTTCTATACTGAGCATTCTTAAGGTCACTGCAGTTGTCAATGTAGACATATAGGTTTTTCACTCATAAAGTAGTTAAGAGTCCTTTAAAGTTCTTGAACTTCCAATGTGAAATTTGATTTAAACATAGTTGACAGTCTTATAGATGAATGAGGAAGAATATTTCTGATGAACTAGAGGAACTTGAAAAGAAATAACAGGTGTGGATTTCACTTGTTTTAAAACTAAGAGAACTATAGAGTATAGTGGTATGTAACAGACACCTCATGCAATAGAAAAGTGTCAGAGTTTGTACAGGTCTTTCTAATCCTTGAAAATGAATTTAAAAAATTCATTTTTGGAAATTGTGATCATAAAAAAAAGTACTGAAATCTCAGTTTTTAGGAAATAATTGGCTGGAATTTAAAAAAATCAAACATGCCTGCATGTTTGACGTATGATGGTGGCTGAAAATGCGAGTTGAATCTTGCATGGCAGGAAACAGTCTTGAAAGTGTAAGTAGAGGTCTAGAAATTTTCTTTTATCTGTATGAATACTGGTTTAAGTTGAAAAAATCTAGATATGGAAACCAAATTAAAAATGTTGCTAGAAAATTAAAAAGAATAAACATTATATTCATTGATAGAATTCCATCCTTAATATCACCAAATTGATCAGGTGTCAGAAGAGACTATAAAACAATTATTTAAGAATTTGTTCTGTTTGGTAGTTACCTACAAGAATTTTAAAAGTATTCCCAAGATGGCTGGTGTAGGTATTAAAACTTGTTAAAAATAAAGTACAGAACAATGTTTTGACTTTCTTCAGTTATCTTTGTTAACTTGAAGACAGCCCAAGAAAATCTAAATATTGTTCTGTACTTTGGTATGGGTATTAAAACTTTAGCCATATTGAATACATTTTTACTTCAAGTGGGTTTTTTGTCATCATAAATTCCAGGAATTAACATTCAGTTAAATATTACTGTTAAATATTTAGTCACATCTTAGTGCCTAAAAGGTAAAAATATGAATACTTAAGAAAGGTAAAAGTCTCAACTATTACAAACCACTGAGCTTGATTGGATATCCATTGTTTGTAAAGTTACATAGAAAATTATCACATGAAATGTGGAACTTTAGAGAATGACCCAACATGAATGTGAAAGTGGATATGCTGAGGCAAGTTGATACTTCTTCTGTAGAAAATGGAAACCATTTTAAAATATTTCCAAAAGCTATACTAGAAGATTGGTTTTAAGTACTTTTGTTTTATTACTGGAGTTTCTGGATCCAGCAGTAAAAACAGTGATGCTGTTCATCAGTCCAAATCCAAATGAGGAAGTGCTAGTCCTGTGTATTGTCCTATGTAATTCATAATTGCTGACACCAGATGGAAAGTGTATAAATCAAGTAATAAGAAAATCAGTAATGTTTATGGTAAGAAAAGATGGTTTTGAGCCATTAATTGCACTGAGAAAACTTTTGATAAATCTTTCTCTATTGGTTCTGTATGTGTTTGCACATACTGACCACACACCATTGTAGACTAGGCCTTTCAGAGCTAGTCAGGCTGGACATGCAAAATATGGAGCTCCAGCCATCTTCTAACAAGATGTGAAAGGATGGATGGTAACTATTCCTTGGTTAGTAGGATATTAGTTAATTATACATGTCATAAGACATTTGTATCAGACCTATTATTTGTTTCAACCCCACAATGTTTTTATTTGCACACAAGTATGGAGTACTTGTGAATTAACTATTACATACCTGTTTAACTAATTATAGCTTTAGTAGTAAAACTTAACATAGCTTATAAAATATACGAGTTTTGGAGGTATTTAGGTATGTGCACGTGGGAGAAAATTATAAATCAGTCAGTTATTTTACTGTATGGGAAAACTTAAACACAATAAATTACTAGATAAACGTAAGGTGAAGATAGCCACTTTGTCCACTTACAAACTTGACTCATTCTAAAGTCAATAATTTAATTATTTCACATGTTACTACTAAGTTTGCTAATTATTGTTTATTACAAATTAAAAAACATGTTTCTGTGATAAAAATCTTATTGGTAGATTTTAACTTATTTCACAGATTACTATATTCCTACACACATGTATAACTGGTCTGAAATGTTTTCTTTATACAACCAGACACTAAGAAGAGGAAGCAAGGTAAACCCAGCAAGTTCTTCACTGAAGGTTGGATAGAATTTGTGGATAAAAAAGTTGCCAAAAGAGTTGCTTTGATGCTGAATGGTCAACAAGTAGGTGGCAGGAGAAAAACACCATTTTATGATTCATTGTGGAGCATTAAATACCTACACAGGTTAGTTTTTGTATACATTTAATTCAGCAAGTCTTGATAATAGGATACTATCAATTGGTGTTGAAGTAAAGAAATACAGTTCCAACATGTTCAAGCAAAACAAACTTTGACTCTGTTTTTTCTACAATAATTTATTGTTAACTCAGCATTCTTTCATATTCATACAGTACTAGTTCATTTATTAAATTATATATTTATTTATATGTTAACAGTAATAGTTTTTTCAATATAATCTCCATTCATCAGCCAGTGGTAAGTTTATGGATTTACAATGCTAAAATCCAGAGTGCATATGGCTCATTTTGTAAGATTAATCCTATGGTTTTTAGACTCTTGCCAAATTCAGTAGTTTCTATGATATTTGTAAATTTATTAATCTTAAATGCTTAGATTTTGAGAAAAGAAGTCCCATAGTTACAATTCAATTATGATATCCTAGAACTTATTACTGATTTTGTCTTTAATATATTAGTCGTGTCAGATATCAAACTTACTATTCTGATAACTACCAGGTTTAAGTGGGCCCATCTCAGTGAACGACTAGCATATGAAAAAGCAGTGAGAGATCAGTGACTGAGGACAGAAATCTCTCAGGTTAAACGAGAGGCTAATTTTTACATGCAGTCAGTAGACAGAAGCTTAAAATTAGCAAGGAAAAGAAAGAAAGAAGACGGAGAGAAACGTGATGACAAGGGTCCGAGTCAGATATGGGTTAAACAGAAACGTACAGACGAAGAGATGAAGGAACTGCAGAAGGAAAGGAAGAAACACAAAAACCTTGACAGTAAGGAAGACGGTCATAAAATACTGTTGAAGGACATATTTTCTGGAGGATTCTAAAAAACAGGGCATAGTTGGTGTATTATTTAATTTACAATAAAGGTAACGTATATTTACAGAAAGTATGTAGTATGAAAAGTCATTTTTATTGTAAATTTAACTTTGCATATAACACTGTGTTACTTTTCTCCGACTTCCTCAATTGTAAACAGTGATCCAAGTAAATGTCTAAGCTATCTTTAGGGAGGATTATTGTGGAAACTTAAAGCATTTTGAACTCACATGATTTCACCTAGACATTGAACTTGTGTAATTTACTGTTTGAAAGATATCACCCCTCCCAAACTACTGACTGAGGAAGTTGTTACTTTAATATCTACCTTATTATAAGAAATACTTTGATACAGCACATGTCTGTTTCCTTCTGTTCTTCTAAACAATGAAATATCCAGACCAATGAGTTATCTGAAATTTTATTTTTGCACCGCTATACACAAGTTGTAGTTTATAACGTAACTGTTACAAGTAGTAAGATGTTATGTACATATGAATATAGTGTAATAAAGCAATTCCCTCTCCTATAATCCATAAGTAATTAATTTTAAGAAGTCATACATATATATATATATATATATAGTTTGTAAAATTAAAAGAATTAGTCTATACTAAAAAGATGCATTTCAGCTAAGCTTTCTGTAAAAATTCAGTTATCTTAGGTCTGGCTTAGGCTTAAACATTAAGAATGTTATGGTTTCTCACTGATGTGTTTTTACACATTCATACTGTAAAATTTCTATTGAGTTTTTAAACAACTTGAGAGCTACAAGGATTTTGATCAGTATTTTCACAAATTTGAACATTGAGTGTTGAGCAGTTGTACCGAATGTTACATTTAATAACCAGTGTTTCATTGTTCCTTATTCTTGACTGGAGAGAGTACACGACATCGCTGCTTCCAGAGGTGACCAAAAAGTTGAGGGAAAACTGAGGGAAAACAAACAACTTGTTACTACATTTTTCAATGTTCTAAATAAGATTCAGTTGTTTTTCAGGAAAGTATTGGGGACTAGGATATAAAAAAGTACAATCTCAAAAATAATAAAGTACTCCAGTAAATATACAGATTAGAATAATACAGAAGAAATTCTGAATATAGACTTACATGGAATATATGACAGTAATATTGCAATTAGTACGTAATGGAAATGAAAGGAAAAGTTTGCACGATTTGGTAACAAGATGGACAACATCTGTCTGTCTCTAATATAAGGAAATGCTGTCAACATAGTGAGTATTTCTCCCTGTGAAAAAGAAAAATTAGTGTTTTGTAGATTATCACTTTTGGTTTTAACAACAAAGTAATATAGCTATGTAATTAAATATGGTCATACATTTATCCCTGACAACACATAAATCAAATACAGGTTAAAATTATTTTACCTAGCATTCCATTAATTTGATGGACGTACATGAGGTGACAGTACTTGAGGTAGTTACAAGTTTAAAGGCTGTTTGAACAGTCATCACCTGGTACAGTTATTTAAACAGCTAATTGCCAATAGTAATACATAAAAACATGCTTAGAATCCAGTATTAAAACAAAACAAGTTTATGTAATATATGTAATTAGAGTTTAGAAGAAGTACATTGAATAAACAAGACCTACAGTAAGGATTATTTGAGGTTTTCTTTTCAAAAAATTAAATTATATTATACATATCCAGAAGCTGTTACAAATTGTTAGTAGATTTTAAACACCTGCCTTCAACTAATATATTGTGTGAACCACTTACTACAGTTATATCTTAAAATGCCATCATCAATACTTTATGCAGATGTCACAAGATAAAAAGAAAATTTCACAACAATCTCTAGCTAGAATGTTTAGTTATTTATATAAGATGGAAATGTGGGGTTACTGCTGCAATGGCTTGCAACTTACCGTGACTCCTGTAGGGTAGAGTACAACGAACAGTGAATATCTAGAAGTAAAAAATGTTTTAGAATCTACATCAATATAAAAAAAAACCCAAAAAAATCACGTTATGTTTTTCATTCCTTTATAAATTTCATCAGCTGGTTTCGTGACTTCAAAAGGTCACTCTTCAAGATATAGTTCTACATAAAATCTATAACAAAAACATAAAAGTACCAATTTTAATCTAAATTAAATACAGATAATTTACAAATGTACAAACATAACAGTCCATATATAATAAATTAAGTATATACAATAAGGAAAAAGTTTGTTTTTGTATTAATAAATCATTTAATTTTAATTCTAAGAATATCTTTTAGAACATGTAAATTGTGGTGAAGTCTGTATTGATGAAATAGATAATTTAAAATGTAGGATAAATTTAAATTGATTCCATGTTGTATGTACCAAAACAAACACACTGTATATCAGTAAATATTTTAATAAATGTATTTAAAAAAAAAATTAAATCCTAAAATAACTGTTTTCATGTTTCCACATTTGAGGCAAGCAATATAAACCATAAAAGGTTATTTTTCAAAAAAAGTAGAATGGTAGAAAACTGGTCATGCAAAGTAAGTAAGAACTGAGAAAACAGTTCTAAGATTTGAGGGAGAAGGCAGTAAGTTAGGAATATGAAATTATAGAATAAATGTATTTCTACAGGGTGTTCAGAAAGTCACTGTGCAGTTTTGTAATGATATTTTATTCAGTCTATTTCAAGCCAGCAGCTGATAGTGGTGTTTCGAGACAAAATAAGAATGATCCAAGCCTGTATTGATGCCAACGGGGGTCACTTTCAACATTGTTTATAATTGTCATTCATATTTACCTCCTGTATTCTATATTGAAACATGTTTATTAATAAATATATAAGTGCACAGTGACTTTCCGAACACCCTGTATAATAACAAGGGAAAGTACACTGATTAATTTTGTTTGAGTATTTCTAATAAAATGTTGTGTATTTAATTTTCATTATTTATTTTTAGTTTTAAAATAGTATTTCTGCTTTTTAGTTATAGATTCTCAGTAAAATATTCTTGAAGAGTGACCCCTGAAGTCACGAAACCAGTTGATGAATTTAATAACGGAATGAAAAAACAGAACAGGGAGATATATGAGTATTTTGTTATTCATATCCAGAGGAGAATGTTATTTGTGTTTATATATATTAAATTTTAGTCCAGTTACCATCTTTCAAGATTAACACCCACCTAATTTCTTTATTCATATTAAATTTGCATTTCAGAAAAAGTGTTGTTATTCCCACCATAAAGAATGCAATATACTGTAAACAATAAACATCTAGTGCTATTGAGGGAGTAGTAAAACGAATTTCAACAGACTTCATGTACTATACAACATATTTATACATACCTGCACCACACTAGCAACCATGGACAAAAGTTATATAGGGTAAGGGCATAATATAAATATCGAGTAATCTCAGCGATGCTCCAGGCTACCAACAGCATAGGTACTCCAACACAGTTCACCACCTAGATTACAAATTATTGGTTACGGCCACACAGTTCACCATTATTAACACAGTAACTGCAACCTTAAAGATAATCGTGGTATATATGAAACTTTATTTTATTAAGAGCTCTTGAAGTAAAACATGAAAGCAAGGATTCAGAAATGAGAAAGAGTGGGCACTGAAGTTGGATGTTAGGTTATTAATTAGTAGAGGTATAAAGGTGTTCCTTTATATTAATTTTAGTTGCTGTATAAGTGGGGCTTCCTCAATTTTGAGCTTGTTTATATTTGTTTCCCTACTTAATATCTGTTTTCTATGGTTATGCTGTGTTTATTTGACTTGCAGTGTTCAAAAACATGTGAAGGTGTTTTTTTGTGTTCTATGAATCTAGTTTCCATTTTTCTATTTGTTTCTCCAATATAGAAGTCCTGGCAGTTGTTGTATTGTATTTTATAAATAATGTTGGCATTATGTTTGTTAGTGTAGTTTCACACAGCATGGGCTTTAGTTTTGTACTGTTTTTGAATAAATTTAGTGTTTACTGGAACGTTGCATTTTGTAATTTTTTCCAAATGTTAGATATTTTTTCACTGATGTGAGGAACATATGGTATGCAGCAGTTAGGTTTTATAGTTGTTGTTTCTTTGAATTTATTATTGGTCTCTGTGTGTTGTAATTTTTTCGATGATTTTTAAAGGAAATTGTTGATGAAGTGTTTTATTTGGTTGATTTCATTATTAATTTTACAGTTTTGTGACTCTTTATTTGTTTTAATATGTTGAGGTAAAATACAATTAACAGCTAACAGGAAAAAAAACAAATATTAAGATTAGTTAACTACTCTTGGAATGAATTGTAGTTCGGGTAAAAAAAAAAACACATAATAAATAGACTGAACAGTTCAAAACTTAAAAGATGATGGTGACAAATGCATTCCTGTTTTACTATTGTATCAGGAAAAACATCCATTACCAGATAATTAATGAAACAGAAGAAAATGGTGATAAAAGAAAAAGTACATTATAAATTAGGGCAAAATAGTACACAGTGTAATGCAATATTAACCTGTTCAGTGCCGTAGACAAGATGACTTGTCCATGCCGATCAGTAACAGTGCCAGTGCCACGGACGAGTTAATTCGTTCTCAATAACACCTAACTTCGACGCTAGGTGTCAGCACCATACATGCATCTGACCTACTTGCATATTGTTTCACTTATGATCCAAAATGGCATCATAAAAAAGGTTACAAAATGAAGAAGCATTAGAGTTGTATTTTGAATTTGGTTCGGAGTTGCCGTAGCAGCTGAAATACTTGGCAGTCAACAGGTTAACAACAATAATACCTTCAAAGATTGTTAATTTTACACTGTTAACTTTACATCTATTTAATGTTAAAAGACAAATTATGTACAGGATGACTGATACATAGTATTGTCAAATGATGTCATGTTACTTACTATCAAATATTGGAATTTTGTCATCAAAAATTGAAGACATAAACACAAATTAACAGTAAAAGCATCATCTTAGATTCAATACACTTTTCACTTGTTTTATCCATAAATTGTTACAATTTTACAGCTTTAAATTTAAACTCAAAGCTAAATAAACCACTCATTATAGATTTGGTGACACAGTTAACATGTTTCTTAAAATACGCGATACACAGAGAATACTATCACAAACAGTTCCTCTTGAGGAACAGCTGGAAATGTCTTCAAGAAAATACTCTTCGTAGTATGCAAGAAACATTAACATAAAAATTCACTACACGTTAAAGCTCAGTACTTTTAACTTCAATCTAAACACTCATATTCTAGTGAATAATTTTATTTAGTTAAAGTGTCATGGAACAAAACCATCACACTTGATTTAGAAACAGAGCTAAGTAATACAAAAACCATAATATACATGTACAAACATAGTGTTTTTAATTAGTATTTGTTTCTTGTCCTCACTTTCTCCTACATTAGAAAATGAGGAATACGTATATTATATGACTATTACTAAACAGTCACTTTTACATCTGTAAAAACTTAATTTGTTTAAGAAAATCAGTCAATCTTACCAGAACAAATTTGGTGCTTACGTCCAGGCCAAAGTATATAAAATTACCCAATTTAGGAACTACTGCAGAATTCTTACATCACCATCAGAACCAGATGCCTTTTTAACAC
Organism: Tachypleus tridentatus; assembly: GCF_004210375.1. Taxonomy (NCBI): domain Eukaryota; kingdom Metazoa; phylum Arthropoda; class Merostomata; order Xiphosura; family Limulidae; genus Tachypleus; species Tachypleus tridentatus. The sequence continues at coordinate 35,250,347 of NC_134827.1, read as the reverse complement.
CTTCAGACAGAGAACAACTTGTACCTGATCAAGCAACTAGTTTCAAAACTGACCATAATCACAAACTGTTCACATTTTGAGACAGAACAACTTCTACCTGATACACAAATTACTTCTAAACTTATATAACCAAAACCTATTCACATACTGAGACTGAGAACAACTTGTTTCCAATACATAAACTTGCTGTAAAACTAACCAGGACCTGTTTATATGTTGACTTTATGGTTTCAACCACTTCATAAAAAAACTCCAAAACCTAACAGAACGAAATGATTTGTTTACATTGAAACTACAAATATCCAATGAACTACAACCAAGTCAGAACAGCTCCTAAGCATACTTTAACATTTTTTTTCCCCATCAAGACTACAAATAACGTTAAACTGGTTCAGAATAAAGTATCGGAACTTATTTAAAAAGTAATTAGACATTTTCATCACATGTGCAGAAAACAATTTACCTAATTTAAAGAACATCTATAACTTAATAGAACTACAAAAGCTGGTTTGGAAAGAAATTCCACAATGCACCAGAGATAAAACATGCACATACAGCCTATATAAAAAAACAACAACAAACAACTCAGATTTGGTTATGGAACAAATCCAGAATATTATTAACATGTGAAGCAAGGAAGAAATTTTTCATGTAGTTCAAAAACAGATCTCAAACTTGTGAAGTTACCCACAGAAATTGTATATGCATAAAATGTGTTTAAAGAATTGACTTACATCTGGTTCAGGAACAGATTCTAGAATTCCCCAGACTACAACTAATCTGGATCCAATTTGTATAAAGGTGAGAAATGCAGAGGTCGGAACTAATCCAACTAAACAGTGTATTACCTGAAATTTAAAAAAAAGAAAGAAGACAACACTTGCTTGGCTTAGTTATGTATGTACTTAGAAACAAATAACCCAGAACACATAAGGCAAAATATTTCTAAACTTCACAAAAAAATTACGTTTCTACGAAAACTTACGTATAAATGTTCGTATTACTCAACAAAACCTTACCAGTGTCTTCTTCTCAGACAAATAAACATTTTTTAAAAATTATTAAGACCTCTTATGGTTGTAGTATATTACAAATAATTGAAACATGGTATTCATCCCAAGAAAAGTATAGAAACAATTCAACAAGTCATACTATTAAAGCCTTTTCCTTGAAATATTTGTTATTGTTTTTATTTTAAAAAACAATATATTAAGTAGTCCTACATTTGTGTGTAAGTTAAGTCATGACTTAAGATAACAATAGTCATAATCTCTTATAAATTATCTTACTGACCATATGAATATAGTATTTTATTATGAATCTGATAATAATTTGTATTAAAAATGTTTCTGATTGTTACTCATATCACCATCTCTGAATATATTTAATATATTATATATCTGTTTTGTTCTATCAAAACAGTATTGTGATAAGAACATTCATATTACAACTTTAAACAATATAGTGTTGTACAATACTGTACCATGTTAAGGTTAAGCAATCAAATAATAAATATGGACAACTTTAAACAATATAGCATCGTACAATACTGTACCATGTTGAGGTTAAGCCATCAACTAATAAATATGGACAACTTTAAACAATATAGCATCGTACAATACTGTACCATGTTAAGGTTAAGCCATCAAATAATAAATATGGACAACTTTAAACAATATAGCATTGTACAATACTGTACCATGTTAAGGTTAAGCCATCAAATAATAAATATGGACAACTTTAAACAATATAGCATCGTACAATACTGCACCATGTTAAGGTTAAGCCATCAAATAATAAATATGGACAACTTTAAACAATATAGCATCGTACAATACTGTACCATGTTGAGGTTAAGCCATCAAATAATAAATATGGAAAACTTTAAACAATATAGCATCGTACTATACTGTACCATGTTAAGGTTAAGCCATCAAATAATAAATATGGACAACTTTAAACAATATAGCATAGTACAATACTGTACCATGTTAAGGTTAAGCCATCAAATAATCAATATGGATAACTTTAAACAATATAGTGTCGTACAATACTGTACCATGTTAAGGTTAAGCCATCAAATAATAAATATGGACAACTTTAAACAATATAGCATAGTACGATACTGTACCATGTTAAGGTTGAGCCATCAAATAATAACTATGGAAAACTTTAAACAATATAGCATCGTACTATACTGTACCATGTTAAGGTTAAGCCATCAAATAATAAATATGGACAACTTTAAACAATATAGCATCGTACAATACTGTACCATGTTAAGGTTGAGCCATCAAATAATAAATATGGAAAACTTTAAACAATATAGCATCGTACTATACTGTACCATGTTAAGGTTAAGCCGTCAAATAATAAATATGGACAACTTTAAACAATATAGCATAGTACAATACTGTACCATGTTAAGGTTAAGCCATCAAATAATAAATATGGACAACTTTAAACAATATAGTGTCGTACAATACTGTACCATGTTAAGGTTGAGCCATCAAATAATAAATATGGACAACTTTAAACAATATAGTGTCGTACAATACTGTACCATGTTAAAGTTAAGCCATCAAATAATAAATATGGACAACTTTAAACAATATAGCATAGTACGATACTGTACCATGTTAAGGTTAAGCCATCAAATAATAAATATGGACAACTTTAAACAATATAGCATAGTACAATACTGTACCATGTTAAGGTTAAGCCATCAAATAATAAATATGGACAACCTTAAACAATATAACATAGTACAATACTGTACCATGTTAAAGTTAAGCCATCAAATAATAAATATGGATAACCTTAAACAATATAACATAGTACGTTACTGTACCATGTTAAGGTTGAGCCATCTAATAATAAATATGGATAACTTTAAACAATATAGCATCGTACAATACTGTACCATGTTAAGGTTAAGCCATCAAATAATAAATATGGACAACTTTAAACAATATAGCATAGTACAATACTGTACCATGTTAAGGTTGAGTCATCAAATAATAAATATGGACAACTTTAAACAATATAGCATAGTACGATACTGTACCATGTTAAGGTTAAGCCATCAAATAATAAATATGGACAACTTTAAACAATATAGCATAGTACGTTACTGTACCATGTTAAGGTTAAGCCATCAAATAATAAATATGGACAACTTTAAACAATATAGCATAGTACAATACTGTACCATGTTAAGGTTAAGCCATCAAATAATAAATATGGACAACTTTAAACAATATAGCATTGTACAATACTGTACCATGTTAAGGTTGAGTCATCAAATAATAAATATGGAAAACTTTAAACAATATAGCATAGTACAATACTGTACCATGTTACGGTTGAGTCATCAAATAATAAATATGGACAACTTTAAACAATATAGCATAGTACGATACTGTACCATGTTAAGGTTAAGCCATCAAATAATAAATATGGACAACTTTAAACAATATAGCATCGTACAATACTGTACCATGTTAAAGTTAAGCCATCAAATAATAAATATGGACAACTTTAAACAATATAGCATAGTACGTTACTGTACCATGTTAAGGTTAAGCCATCAAATAATAAATATGGACAACTTTAAACAATATAGCATAGTACAATACTGTACCATGTTAAGGTTGAGCCATCAAATAATAAATATGGATAACTTTAAACAATATAGCATAGTACAATACTGTACCATGTTAAGGTTGAGTCATAAAATAATAAATATGGAAAACTTTAAACAATATAACATAGTACAATACTGTACCATGTTAAAGTTAAGCCATCAAATAATAAATATGGACAACTTTAAACAATATAGCATAGTACGATACTGTACCATGTTAAGGTTAAGCCATCAAATAATAAATATGGACAACTTTAAACAATATAGCATAGTACAATACTGTACCATGTTAAGGTTGAGTCATCAAATAATAAATATGGAAAACTTTAAACAATATAGCATAGTACAATACTGTACCATGTTAAGGTTGAGTCATCAAATAATAAATATGGACAACTTTAAACAATATAGCATAGTACGATACTGTACCATGTTAAGGTTGAGTCATCAAATAATAAATATGGACAACTTTAAACAATATAGCATAGTACATTACTGTACCATGTTAAGGTTGAGTCATCAAATAATAAATATGGACAACTTTAAACAATATAGCATAGTACGTTACTGTACCATGTTAAGGTTAAGCCATCAAATAATAAATATGGACAACTTTAAACAATATAGCATAGTACAATACTGTACCATGTTAAGGTTGAGCCATCAAATAATAAATATGGATAACTTAAAACAATATAGCATAGTACAATACTGTACCATGTTAAGGTTGAGTCATCAAATAATAAATATGGAAAACTTTAAACAATATAGCATAGTACAATACTGTACCATGTTAAGGTTGAGTCATCAAATAATAAATATGGAAAACTTTAAACAATATAGCATAGTACGTTACTGTACCATGTCAAGGTTGAGTCATCAAATAATAAATATGGACAACTTTAAACAATATAGCATAGTACATTACTGTACCATGTTAAGGTTGAGTCATCAAATAATAAATATGGAAAACTTTAAACAATATAGCATAGTACGTTACTGTACCATGTTAAGGTTAAGCCATCAACTAATAAATATGGACAACTTTAAACAATATAGCATCGTACAATACTGTACCATGTTAAGGTTAAGCCATCAAATAATAAATATGGATAACTTTAAACAATATAGCATCGTACAATACTGTACCATGTTAAGGTTAAGCCATCAAATAATAAATATGGATAACTTTAAACAATATAGCGTCGTACAATACTGTACCATGTTAAGGTTGAGTCATCAAATAATAAATATGGACAACTTTAAACAATATAGCATCGTACAATACTGTACCATGTTAAGGTTAAGCAATCAAATAATAAATATGGATAACTTTAAACAATATAGCGTCGTACAATACTGTACCATGTTAAGGTTAAGCCATCAAATAATAAATATGGACAACTTTAAACAATATAGCATCGTACAATACTGTACCATGTTAAGGTTGAGTCATCAAATAATAAATATGGACAACTTTAAACAATATAGCATAGTACGATACTGTACCATGTTAAGGTTAAGCCATCAAATAATAAATATGGACAACTTTAAACAATATAGCATTGTAGAATACTGTACCATGTTAAAGTTAAGCCATCAAATAATAAATATGGACAACTTTAAACAATATAGCATCGTACAATACTGTACCATGTTAGGGTTAGGCCATCAAATAATAAATATGGACATTTAGCAAGACAGATAAATATGAAACTACTAAATGTTTTTTTATCAAGCGTACTTTAAAGAACAATGCATTTGTGTACAAGTTTTGCTAACTTCTACCTGCTAAAACAATTTCCAGGAGGCAAAACACTTTAAAATAGAAATTCTGTAATTTATTTTACCTAAACACTAGGTTACTTCAGTGTCGTTCCTCAAGTGCAGCTACAAAATAACAATACTAGCCTGCCATCAACAAATATTGTCATACAATCTACTCATCATTCTAGTGACACATACCAACTGGTATTGAAATCATTATGGAAGTGTTATGATGAGATATGTGAATTAACACCTCTTACTCTGTGAGAGAAGTGTATTGAAGCTTGAGAATAGAGTTTGCTTGCCAAGAGCTGGAGAAGAAATTATAGAACATGCTGACAGTTTAGTTGCTGTCACCAAGGAGGATTGTTTTTTTCTCTTGTGCACACAGAAGTGAGTGATGTTAGTAGCTAAGCCAATAGAGTGGATTTAAAATAATTTAGAAAAAAAAAATTATCTTTATAGATAGAAACAGGCATTTGGAACTTTGAGAATGCTCCCAAATATTTGTTGCAAAAACAAATTTAGCAGAATCCAGGGTGTAAATTAAAGATTATAAGGGAAATGCTTAAAGTAACAGATGGACTCTACGTACGTCGGCTAGAAAACAAGATGTTTTTAAAAGGTTTAAAGACAATTTAAAATCAATTAGTACATTCCCAAAGCAGTTTGGAAAATTGGAAACAAACTAACACCATAGCTTGGGCAACAAAGAGTTTAGTGAAAAATCAAAATATAAAAAGGTAAGTTAAAGCTTTGAAGACAAATCTAATTTAAACATTACTACTACTATTTTTATGCTATGAATAGGAACAAAACATATGTTCATGGCTACAGGTGAAGTGTAAGTATGTGATATAATGGAAAACTATTGAAATTTGGTTACATTTGGAGAATATAACTGTTAATATGGTTTATTTTGAAATTCCATGTTACACTACTTAACTATCACACAAGTTGGGTTCATCCTGTCTTGAGGGCAAAACTGTGCCATAGAAATAAACCTGTAATCAGTTGTCTGCACATTAGAAATGATGAATTCAATTAGAATTTATAAAATAAAAAAATTCTAATTAAATTTTATGCAAAACTTCGGTTTTGGATTACTTTCAGCTAAATACAAAACACTATTGTTTCTGAGAACAATATGAAACTTGTAGTCTCCTACAAGTAAAGTTTGCTAAATTTTGAGCAAATACACTCAGTGGCTCTCTGCACTAAGTGTCCCTAATTTTGAAGTGACAGACAAGAGGGAAGACAGCTAGCTATTCAACATCACCTACCACCAACTCTTAGGGACTCTTTAATAATAAATAGTAGGATTGACCAACACATAAAAATTGCTCTCCTGGCTAAAGGGGTAAGCACATTTGGTAATGGATTTTGATCCCATGGTATGCAGACTATGAGCTGAGTACGTTTTATTTCGAGCAAAGAAGTCACATTGTACCATTTGCCGTGAACGTGCAAGGGATCAAAACCTTGGGTGTCAGCATCGTACATCTGTAAACTTTCCACTGTAATACTGGAGAAAGAACTACATAGTTTTGAATAAAATAACTTGAACCTTTTATCTTTAATACAAGTATAATTATACAGACTTTACAGCCAATCACTATTTCAGGAAGTATAATTATACAGACTTTACAGCCAATCACTATTTCAGGAAGTATAATTATACAGACTTTACAGCCAATCACTATTTCAGGAAGTATAATTATACAGACTTTACAGCCAATCACTATTTCAGGTTTTATGACTTGTTACAATTACCTGTGCTTCTTTGAAAGGCCATAGATTAATGATCTAAAGATCTAACAAAAAATTATTCTACTGTTCTTTTCAAATGTGTAAGGCAATATGACTTCTTGTCCAGCAAAGATCTGTGTAGAAATCCTTACAATGATAAAAGTTTAGCTTCGAAATATTTTGCTAAAATTGCAGTCCTATTTTTCTTTATCATCTTACATCTAATTTCAATTATGTTGTTGAACTACAATCGAAAATGTTTTTTTATGGAACATGATGATGTAGGCTTAGTTAAATTATTTTACAGTCAACTGTATCAAGTTTCCTTTTGCTGACAAAACTGCTTTGTTGGGTCATGTTTATGTTAGGCCTAACCAGTTTCAGTAACTGATTAGTTATTACTTGTATTAAATGAAATGTTCTGATTAACAACTTAGGAAAGTTTTATTGTAATGTTCGGAAACATACTCTGTAATTAAATTTCACACTAAAGGTGTCTTCAATCACTTCTTTAAAAAAACTGTTTTGAAATTCTCAAAGCTGAAAATTCATACAAGAATGACTAGGATTTATTGGCAAGTTGGACAAATATTTGGTAAATAACCTTTTTTAACAGTAATATAAAATACTTCCTTTTGGGTAATCATTAACTTAAGTTGGATTACACACTTAAAGATTGGAACCAACTAAATCATAGGACTGAAAAATTGGATTTAGGCCTAGTGATAGATAAGTTGTTCAAGTCATCAAAAAGGTGTTCTCTTGCCAACAGTAAAGCTAACAGACTTCTGATATGTATTTATAAATATAAGTCAGAGGTGGTAATTATCTTTATGCAAATCACTGGTTAGACCTAATCTGGAATACCACATCTCCTTTTGCATGAAAGGACATTTATTTTTTGGAATTGGATCAATATAAGACTAGAAGGATGATTTTAGGGATGGTAGGGTTATCTTACAGGGATATGTTAAGGCCTCTTAATTTATTTTATCTTAACACAAGATCCGTCCCTCATCCAGAAATGCCTTGATAACAACAAACAAATAAATACAGGATTTATCAAGTTTAGTGAAACCTTGTGTAGGATATAGCATATGATGAGATATAAGGTACATAGTTTAAGAATTGGATAAAAATCAATTAACCATGTTGTGACTGACCACACCCTCAGGAAACCCTATAATTAATGAAACTTCTACCAAGAGGTCCACTACATAAGGCATCTTCTTATTTGTCTACCTTTGCATCTGGTTTACAGACAAAAGCCCTAAAGGTCTTTATTAGATAGCTATAAACCTCATTAATTGTGACTGGAACTTTGCTACTCTTTGGCCTGTTATTCTTGATTCCCTGTGTGTGCAAGGTTCCAAAATCTTCAACTGGCAATGTGCATAGCTGATGTGGATATAATTGTGATCAATGTTTTGACATTTCTTACTGAGGCAAAGCCATCTATCAAGCCCAAAGATGCTGTACTGTAGGTTTTGTGCTGACAAGAACAGTAGTGATAGCAATAGCCTTCTGTTCAATCAGAAGACCCAGAACTAGGTCTACAACCTCAAGAAGATAACGAAGAAGAATCCACCACTTGAAAAAAAAAAGTTCAATTCAGGTATGTAACCATTTCTGATATTGTAGCAAGATCATTATAACTTCTCCCAATTTCCAACTGAAATATATTACCAATAATATGGACTGCACTTTTGGATAGAATTGACCATGGACTTCCTAATGTTTTATGTAAAATAAAAAACAAAAGAGAGAGAGAAGCTCCCCTTGTGACACAGTGGTACATCTGCAGACTTACAACATAACATACTGGGACTGTATAGCTTTGTGCTTAACTTCAAAACAAACATAAATAAAAGATGTGATCTTATAGAACTATGCTTACAAGAATAACCAACAGACCAGATAGGATGAAGACCTCTTACTTTATTTTAGGAAAAAAGCAGGCTAGTTTCTAGTTAAAACAGTTTTGCTTTTCTTACAGGATGATTGGCTTATGGAACATGTTACCATCAGCAGTAATGGATGTCAACATTCAACAGAACTTAAAAGGGGAAATAATAATAATCTAATAAATAAAAGGCAGTTCAAACTTTCATTTGTTTTTTTCTTGGATGAGTTAGCAGGGTCAGTTATGAAGTCTCAAACAGATTCTTGTTGTTAGTGTGTTATGTTAAAAATGTGATAATCCAACAAAGGCTTATACCTTGAAATAACTACCATCTTTCTACTGATGAAGACAAAAAAAGTGTGGTATCAACAGTGAATCAACTACCGGTAAAGAAGGTTTTTAATAGTTTCCAAATTCAAACAAGTTGTCTTTACTGGACACACTCAAAAGTAGAAAGAAAAACAAACCCAAGCTTTCTGGGTGAGGTCTAACTCTCCAGATGTATACATTATAACAGCAACAACACTAAAAATATATTATAAAGACAACTAGTATTGAAACTTTAATCAAAATAAAGTACAGAACAATGTTTTAGCATTCTTAGGTCATCTTCAGATTAAGAGAGAGACTGTGCAACTGCCATTTGCTTGGTGCACATCTTAGGGGCAAGAGTGTAAACAGGTATGAGATTGTAGTGGACATTGCAGTTAAGATGCAAGGTTATTAATTAAAATAGGGGTAGAGGTGTTCCTTTATATTGGCTTCCTTTTGGTTTGGCCTCTTCCCATCTACTGCAATGCCCTCTACAATCTCATCCCTAAGACATGTCCAGCAATGGTCAGTTGCAAACTCTTTGTTAACATGAAGATGACCTAAGAAGGTCAAAATGTCATTCTGTACTTTATTTGTATTACTTTTAATACCCATACCAGCCATCTTGAGATACATTCTCACTTCAAATGGGTTTCACATCATCATGGAGAAACAACACTAACTCCTCATGATAATTCGAATCCAAGGTTAGAAACTACAAGAAACCATATCAGTTTACTCATCTCTTTTGACAGAAGGATTAGACATAGGATCACATAACAGATGCAATGAATTTAAAAAGAATAAAAATTAGAGCACTTTTGAATAGTTAACTATTATTTTTCAAAAGCACTCCAGTTTTTGGTTTGTTTGTTTTTTTAAATTCACAGCTAACTCATCTTGGTTAAAGGGGAAATATCCTATGGAAATACTACCAAGATGAAAGCCTACTTTGAAACAAACTTGGTCTGGATAAGAGCAAGTGACGGTAATTTGTACAGAAATAGCTAAACAACAAAACTGGAAGATTTGGGTATCAAGGACAAGAGAAATACTCGGCTTGTAAACTAATTTCCATTACACGGAATTTACATAGGCAATAGAGCATAAATATATATTGAGAAATCACAGTATGTTTTTTTTTACATATTATAGGTCATTTGGAATAATATTCTATACATACTATGTGAAAGGTAAGTCTGTGTGTATAAATCAAATAATGCTATTTGTGGCATCTCATGGCTTAGTGCTGTATCTAAAAGAGATCTCAAAATGTTCATTAAACAACAACTATACTAGTCTCCCATTTCTTATGATCTCACTAGCCAAACTGTAACAAAGATCTCAGAATGTTTCATTAAACAACAACTATACTAGTCTCCCATTTCTTATGATCTCACTAGCCAAACTGTAACAAAGATCTCAGAATGTTTCATTAAACAACTATACTAGTCTCCCATTTCTTATGATCTCACTAGCCAAACTGTACCAAAGATCTCAGAATGTTTCATTAAACAACAACTATACTAGTCTCCCATTTCTTATAATCTCACTAGCAAAACTATAACAAAGGACCATTTAGTTGTGACCATCTTCCACCAGGTTAAAGTGTATCCAACATTTATTTTTATAGTTAGAGCTGGGTGATTAGCTCTGTCAATCAATATAATTGATTACCTATAAACATGGATTATACTGATTATCATAATATAAATTAATCAATAAATCATTCATGATTAACATTTTTCTAAATTATTTCAACTATCCAAGTAATCAAAATATTTCCATTATGATTTCTCTATCACTTTTGATTAAAATAAGGTTGGTGAGCTTAATCATGGCTCATTAAAATAACAACCAAATTTTTTTTTCTGGTTATTACTATTTTTAGTTATTCTAAATAGTGAAAGATATTGGCTATATACATTAATTTTAAAAATATGTAAATTGTAAATTTCTTTCAAAATATTATGCTCTTATAAATGATAAAAAATAAATACATTAACTAAGAAATAGAAGATTATTTATTTTTTTATCAAGGTGCAATTTGTTTGTACAGAAAAACAGTATAGTAACTTACTTCTAAAAGTGCAAGGCTTTGGAATATCTGGACTGGGAACTGAACAAATTTCCAAACTCCTATGTAACACTTGTTACTAAGGATGTGAATGATCACTAACAGAAGAATGTAGCTCCACCTAGACAAAGATAAACATTTTTAAGCCTACACACTTAAATAAAATTAATTATGTAGCCATAGCATAGCAACTCACAGAATGTCAGAGTTTTTCAAGTACAAAGTTTTAGCTCACTAATCTCTTAACTGACTGCAGGTCTAAAAACTGTTTAGGATTCACGGTCAAACCCCTTTGAATCATTTACTTAGCCATGCCAAAGGTCTCGAATATTAATTTACTCTAATTCTGACAACAACAAAAAAATCCAAACTGAGGCTATACTGGTAGAGATCCAGGTAAGTAATGAAGTTCCATCGTGTATATGCACACCTTATGCTTGGTATAGCTGAGAAAAGTCTTATGGGTTAATTTGCTCTAAACCTGTCTGAAAGAATTAAGTGTCAAGGTTATTGTGGATTTCCTCTTGTGTGAATGTTGAGAATTATTTAAAATGATAGCTATAAATATTTAAGAAAGAAGTTTTGTGATTGTTTTCTATATTTCAGTATTTTTTTTTAAATACTGAGTTAATAACTAAAACATTGCCTGTAGTAAGTCAGAAGAGTCCTTTTTCCTAAAACTCACTATTTATGGCTTAATACGTGAATTTTTAAAAGAATTATCAGACAGTCCAAGGATAAAAATTATTATCTGAACTTAGAACACAAGGAATGGTTTCTTCACAACATAATGTTGCTGTTACCTGTAGATAAATATAGAAATTTGAACAATTACATTTGATGGTTGTTCAGTTGGTTGGTTGGGTTGGTGTTTTATGGCACAAAGCAACTAGGCTATCTGCCCCAAACATCCAGTGAAAAGTTATATTAAAATTCATAAAAGGAAATTAAAGGTAAAACAAAAAGTTTAATATTTTGAATTAAACATAAACAACATTAAATACAATATTTATATCTAGTTTACAGCAGTAAGAGAAAACCTACAGTAATACAAGTTATAAAGGATTTTCTGTAGGATAATTTTAATTATAATAACTTGCCAGGATGACTAATAGGTAAGTACAAACATCAGTGTTAGTCACCTGAAGTTTGCCTTTCCAGTCCTGGTTTAAGTTATTTGACGTTACGGCCATTTTCTAATTTCAAATTGAACTAGACGTATTTTGATTCTTAAAAGCAAATCGCATTAAAAACAGTCTAATGAATAAATTAAAGAAACTTAAATAGCATTAAAAAAATTAATGGTCTTTAAAGAACTAGAAACATTTGTAAGGTGGACAGTGTCACTATCACCAATAACACTGTCTAACGTTATGGATAAACCTCAGGACATAACATGTTTAAAATGGTGCCGTCATTTACAGTCTTAATGATGGCAAGACAGTAAAATGTGGCTAATTGTAACCTGAGTGTTACACAAACTACACACTGGTGCATCAGTTCCAAATAAAAGAAAACGATGAGTTAAAAAACTGTGACCAGTGCGTAGTCTAGTTAGAACAACTTCCTCTTTCTGATCCTTACGGAAGCAAGACGGCTAAAGTCCAATAGAGGGTTTTATTTGAAAAAGCTTATTTTCACATTGCTCATTCCAAGTCAACTGCCAGCTGGCACGGAGCCGAGCCTTGAATACAGGACCATAATCCATGTATGGAACAGGCACAGCAGTGATAGTGCCAGAGTAGATAGACTTAGCTGTGATGATGGTGAGCTCGTTCCCGCGAATACCAACGTGGCCTGGTATCCAGAAAAACTGGATAAAAGTAGATGTTAAAGAGAAATGGGCCAGTCGGTTTTGAATATTGACGAGTACAGGATGTGAAACAACGTTGCAACAGAAAATCAAGACACTTTCATCGATAATTGTATCTACAAAGAAATAGTTCAACAAATCTACTCTGATGTAATGCTAGCTTATTTTTAAAGTAAAATTTCAATAAAAGTATTTTTCTCGTGAAGGTTATGTATGAGTAAGTTGTTGTAGCACTGTCAGACAATTCCCAAATAAGCCACAAGTCCAATAACTTTCCATCGGAATTAGTAGTTACATCAGCCAAGAGGTCACGTATTTCTACTAGTATTCCTTGTCTTCTCTTGCAAAAACAAAAACTACTTTTATAAAACCATAAACCTCATACTCCTCAATAAAAACATTTGTATCAACATCTGTTAAGGGCCCAATCTTCAATTTTAAGATTTTGTTGACCTTTGACATATCCCAAAAAAACCTTGTTGTTGGTTATAACTTTACCAGCCAGCTGTTTCTCTCTTTTTTATTTCCTAATTTTTTTCTTCATAGTTTTTATATAGTTCTCTCCATTTAAACTTGTGGTATTTATCTCTGATTTTCATCTTTATATCTCTGGTAATTAGGTCTGATCTTCACTGTCATTCTATTTTATTAGAAATTTTCCATATCTGTCCAACATCACCTTCACACACATTGTTTCCAATTCACTAATGATGAATATTGTCTCATGATTTCACAGGTGGCTTTCTAAAAATTTTAAACTATAATTTATTTTTATCTTAACTTAATTTTAACATAACATCAAGCCTTATTACACAAATATTATTTTAGTCATACAGATTGGAATTGTATAGAGCTGATCAAATAGCTGCACTTTGTTTTAGAGGTTCAAATGTTCTTTTTTCCTTAATCACCAGTACTTTAAAACTGAGTGAAATGGTCCATCAGAATTTTTCCTGAAAAAGTTCAAATAATCCATCAACCAACACCACTTAACTCCTACAACAGGAGAAACTGTGCAGCCAAATATAGAGCACCTACACTTACTTCAAGGTCAACTTTGAATAAGGAAACTTATCAGAAACTTTACACACATAGTAAAAAAAAAAAACCTACAAGGAAAAGCACCTTTATTAAATAATAACAGTACTGCCTTCACTACAAATCATCATAAATTAATGTGGAAAATACAACAACACTCAGATACCATTAATAACTTAACACAATATAACTTATCACTTGAAGTTGTAGAAACTCTCAATAAATACACTCAAGCTACACAATATCAGGCTGGTAATTCACAAAACAAGAAACTGAATAACTCATGATATGTATACTTTATAACTCAAAGCACTAACCATTTTTAATTATAGCATTTGGTTAAATTTTTTTTCTTTGACCAAGTTTTGTTCATGGCATTACTCTTTAGTTCCTATTATTTAGTTTTTCCCACAATAATAATTCAAATAACTCTGACTACTGTAATGCTCACAAACCTATATTTTTAATAATTAAAATAAAAATGTATTGAATGGAAGCTGTAAACTGATGAAGCTGAAAATATCATGTTTTCCTCTCAACTGTTAATTTATGGAAAGTATGAAACTGGTTTTGGAATTTTTTTTTACTTTTACCTTGCATTTTAAAAAAGTATACCTGTTAAATTTTGCTTATCGCATAACCATGGCTGCTCAGAAGTTTATAAGTTATGGTGAAATCTTTTTTCTTTGTACACAAAAGGCCAATTAAAGCAAAAAATATTAATTTATTAAAATGTTTATACTAAAAAAAGTACACCACTTAATTTAAAACAATCACAATTTCAATAACTCTAAAACTCTACGTGTACATATAATTTGTAGACTTAATTTCTTGTGAGGTCCATTTGCTTGTAACACGAGTGAGAAAGCTGTTGTGTTCATTCTAGACACCTTTCGTATACTCAGATGGATAATAAGTGTTCTGTCTGTCGTGAAAGGATGTCAACTGAACTACAATTATTGTTTAAGTGATATCTATTAGTTATGGCCTTACAAATGTTACACTGAGAATGATCTCTCATATGGATAATACTTGTCAGTTGATATAAATGTTACATTTAAGGGAACTATGTGGCACTGAATATGGACACAATCGCTAAGAGTAAGAAGTAATTAAAGCCAGTAAAAGTGACTGTCCAACATGCCATAAAGCAAGTATAAACAAGTGTTTTAATAAAATAGTGCATCCTAGACTTAACTATTCCACTTAACATTATGACTCATTTATTTATTTGCTGTTAATTAAGTAAGTTCAAACAGAATGCAAACGTACTTAAGTTTAAGAATTCAATATCTGGATAAGGTACCAAAGAAAAAATGTTAAAGACAGTTAAAAGACAATTTTTTTTATTTTTTTTAACATTTAAGCTAAGGTAAAGAATGTACGACATTAAATTGCCAAGTAAACATTTCAAGTGTTTCATTATACAAAAGAGTAGGCCTTTAAAAACAAAATTAAAACACACAAACTATACTCCGTTTTAATTTAAACACCAGTATTACTTGCCAATAGTACTGCAGAACTCTATGTGGTGAAATATATGAAACTGTTACTACGGTTTATTCTATTCTTTCTTGTAAACTTATTTACAAGTCACCACCAGTATGCCTCTAACCCACTCCCCCTAATCGCCTTGCAAGTTGTAATAACAACGAGTAAAGCCTACCAGTCCGACGTTTGTACATCAAACGAAATCTATCAGTATCATTAACTTCATATTTAAAATGTATTTCGGCTCTTAGTTTCAGTTTAAGATATCTTACAAAATAAATAAAATAATACATACCCAAGAAACTGTACGAAATTGTACAACGCCAGATAAACCTTTCCAAAATTACCTGGCCCGTGTTTCTTGTTGCAAACCATTCTTATAAAAGTATTAATATAATTACAATCGAATTACAACATCAACTACCATATGCTATTACTTTCCTACCTGATAAACTCTAAAACTTAAAGACGTTTACTGATGTTAAGTTCAAATGCCAGTAAAAGCTGTTGTACAACTAGCGTCACCTATAGCAACTTGTAAGTAGAGAGTGAAGTGACCTGTCTGAGGTGTGATGTTTCGCTCATGTTGGGCCCGGCATGGCCTAGCGCGTAAGGCGTGCGACTCGTAATCCGAGGGTCGCGGATTCGCGCCCGCGTCGCGCTAAACATGCTCGCCCTCCCAGCCGTGGGGGTGTATAATGTGACGGTCAATCCCACTATTCGTTGGTAAAGAGTAGCCCAAGAGTTGGCGGTGGGTGGTGATGACTAGCTGCCTTCCCTCTAGTCTTACACTGCTAAATTAGGGACGGCTAGCACAGATAGCCCTCGAGTAGCTTTGTGCGAAATTTCCAAACAAACAAACGCTCATGTTTAAAGTTAATGCTAACTTTTCATGCAAACATACAAACGAACAGATTTTTCTTTTCCCAAAGGGTTCATCATAATTAGATATGAAAAGATTTAATTGCTACAACGAAAAAAAGGTCTCAGTTAAACTAGATGATGAGACAGTTTATTTGAAATGCTAGTACTATTTGTAGTCACGTCTGGTTTATTCAGTTATATCACCGTAGTTAAAAATTTCGCCTGGTTGTGCCTAAAAACACATACATATAAATATATGACGTTGTGCACAGATACGTTGATTTCTATTTACTAGAGCCTACGACGCCTTATAACGTTATAATTTGGAGTTGATCCCTGCAGTGGTCACAGCCAGGATAGTGCATCGTGCAGCTTTGTGTTCAATAGTAAGGAAATAAACTCTTCAATGGCAATTCAAATAAATTACATGGCATCAGTTAATAGCTCAACGGTTTTTAAAATAATTTGTAATAACGTATAACGCCTTATGGTGGGAGTTGTGTGACATTGCATCAGAAAAAAGACGTAATAATTAGTTGCAGTTCTTTCTTTACTAGTCTTCGGAAGAACTAAATTCCTTTAACATCTCCCATGAAACTTTTCTTTTTTACACGAACAGGCATTTATCTCATTAAAATTTCTTACTAACTGTTAAGGGAGAACGCTGTACTTGAATCTAATTCTTTCTCTTGTGTACAGTTCTGTTAGAAACACGATTCTGAGAACTCGATAACATTTACATTTTCAAGACTTTCTTTACTGGTCCTAGGCTATGGGTTTTCAATACGATGAAACGTAACTGTATTGTAAATCCATAGCCTAGGACCAGTAAAGAAAGTCTTGAATATATAAATATTAACGAGCTCTTAGAATCGTGTTTCTAACAAAACTCTACACAAGAGAAAGAATTAGATTCAAGTACAGCGTTCTCCCTTAATAGTTAGTCAGAAATTTCGATGCGATAAATGCCTGTTCGTGTAGTAAAAAAAAAAAGTTTCGTGGGATATTTTAAAAGAATTTAGTTCTTTCGATGGCTAGTTAATTGCCTGCTTAGTTATTTAAGAAATTAGAGCAGGTTTTCTTAAAGTTTTCCCACCTTTGTTTGACACATATGTGTTACGTCTGTTTCTTAATAAGTTCTACTTCCTTTTAATATCTTAATTATCTTTCTGGCCTTTCATTTTAAAGTACGTTAGATAATTGTATCTCAATCTTGAATGGAATATAAAGGGACTTAGACGTAACTTGTAATTAATTTAAAGTGATAAATATATAGAATGAATATGTGTAATTATATTATCATAATAAGATACATTGATATCAACTGGTAGCGAAAGGTTTGTTTGTTTTGGAATTTCGCACAAAGCTACTCGAGGGCTATCTGTGCTAGCCGTCCCTAATTTAGCAGTGTAAGACTAGAGGGAAGGCAGCTAGTCATCACCACCCACCGCCAACTCTTGGGCTACTCTTTTACCAACGAATAGTGGGATTGACCGTCATATTATACACCCCCACGGCTGGGAGGGCGAGCATGTTTAGCGCGATGCGGGCGCGAACCCGCGACCCTCGGATTACGAGTCGCACGCCTTACGCGCTAGGCCATGCCGGGCCGTAGCGAAAGGTACCTGCTGCTACATAGCAAGTTCTGTGAATGCTAACCAGAGAATAAACTGAACATGACCAATAAAAGAAAAACAAGCGAACTCATGAAATAAACTTCATTTACAATTATGTTTTGCAAATGTGCTTCACGAAATGATTGATTTTAAATATTCCGTAGTATATCTGACGGTTTCTTGGAAAAGAGACGTTTTCCTAAATGTCTATACAAAATTAGGGGAAAATGAATACTATTATACTCATCTTAAATCCAGAAAAAATATATGTCTTGTTGCAATATTCCATAATCCACAAATTATACACACGAAAGATTATTCTAAGTAACGTATTCAAGGGAGAGATCCCCAACTCGTTCTAATTTGTGCATTTATCTGTAACACCACAATAATTAAATTTGCCTCATACTAAGTAGTGGAAAAACACACAGGGCCACACCGATGTAAGCTTCTATAAGAGAGATGCTATCATATGTAAGCTGCACCTTAATAAAATGATTAACACATGTTTAATACATCTTTAATTAACATTTAATGTTAATTATTACACACATACATACATATTCCAAACTTCTCATCCTCAGATTTAGTTTCTAGCGCTATAAGTCTGCATACATGCCACTATACCATTGAGGGGATGGAGGCATTTTACTGTGAAGAATTAGTATACACACTGCTGTTGTTATTTACTTATTTCGATTTCGAATAATGTTCACGAAAAGTTTATAATTCTGCTGCAGATAAATAAATAAAAAAACATGTACTTATAATGTTTTTTAAATTTTATTTTGTAATTATTTAATTGTATATTATTCTATCTATTGTAATTTTTTAGAGCTATGGGTTTAATTCTTTTCTAAATATAAATACAGGATTTAGTAACTTTCCTTTAAAATTTTCTTTTTGATTTTCACAGATGTATCACACTAATCTTTTAGACATAAAACTTTTCTTCTGTTAACACCAGTTTTGTTTTTTTTTCTTTTCACATGAATTATAGACAATAAGAATCTTTGTTCAGTTAGTAACCTATCAATAGAAACAGCAATGTTAATATGTAATACTATCACACCTCTGGATTTTAATGTGTTTTTTTTTTTATTAAAATTCTGTTATTCCAATAAATGTTGATAATTTTATTAGGCGTACAATACGTAAGGTCACTGTTTAAAAATAAAATAAATAATTATAAATGACTCGCCGCCTGTTGGCCATATTACCTAATACTGCAGATCTTATGGCTTTACTGGTTGGGATTGTGGCATGTTGTACGTAGGTTACCGCACTGGACTGAAAACAGTTAGATAAATCTTTTGTTGAGTCGTAATGGCTTTACTTCAACGTACGTTTACAAGGGAAGTTGAAATTGAAAGCGAAAATATAATCCTGAAGATTCATCAGTGTGAAGTTGGTGATGTGGGATGTGTTGTGTGGGATTCGGGATTAGTATTGGCAAAATATTTAGAGTACAAACATTGCTTTCTGAAAGGACACTGGAAAAATAAATATGTGATAGAACTGGGTGCCGGCACTGGATTGGTTGGTTTGACAGCTGCTTGTTTGGGGTGTGTAACCGTTGATTAATTATTCTTTTGAAGAAAATTGTTTACTGAAAAGTAATTACATTGACTTTAAATATTAGTAAACAGAAAACAAAGTATAATTCAATTTATATCTGCCGTCACAGTTTTAAACCTATGTTACGAAAATGCTGAAAGAGAATTTTTTTTATTAACTTGTCTCATGTTACGGTTTTGGCTGTAGGTTTGGTTGTCATTTAGGTGTCTGTGCGAATCCCGCATGCGACGTTTCGTCTCAGTCTCAAAGTCACGGTTTTCAGACGAAGTTTTATTATTCTTTTAATAATAGACTGCCAAAATTTTTTATTTAAACCATTTTTGTCCCTCAGTCCAACCATTTGCATCATTAAGTGTGAGAGAAAAATGATGCGTCAGTATTATCAATTCTTTTAACAATTTAACTATCTCAATTAGATCCTATATAACTGAATAGAAGATTGTTTTTGTGACTTTAACCTGTTCTCGTATGACAACTTTTCCACCTATCATCCTAGTATCCCTGTCAGAACCCTCTCCAATATTCAGTTTTCTTGGGTAAGGAGCCCAAGACTGAACACAATATTCCAAATGTGGCCTAACCAGTGACCTATACAATGACATTATAACCACTTTAGATTTGTATTCAATATTTCTGCAGACACAACCTAAAACCCTATTTGCCCTATAACTATCAACAACATACTGCTTGGATGGCTTTAAGAGTCTGGTCAGCTATTACACAGAGAACCCTTTTATGACATTGTTAAGGTTACACCCATTCAACTTATAAATCAAATTATGACATGTCACACGCATTACCTTGCAGTAATTATAATTAAAAAACCATTTTTCATTAATTTACTTTTTCAACTTTTGTATGCTTAGATCCAGTTGTAACACCTATAAAAAATCTCTACCTCTCTCTCTATTTATACATGGTAATGCATCAGGACCACCTGACTTATTGTATACTGTTATGTAAAATTATTTTTCTACAATTGTGTAGGGCCAGTGTGTTATTGACTGATTTGCCAGCATTGCTTCCACTGCTTGAACTGAACTTGACTGAAAATGGAGATAAACTGCAGGGGAACACTGAAGTTAGAGTTTTGAAGTGGGGCCAGGACGTTTCGGCATTTGTCAAGCCAGATGTCATCCTTGTTGCAGACTGTATTTATTACCAACAGGTACTGTAATGTTACACGGTAGTGGGTTTAACAGTTAGTAACATATTCAGTATTTTTTAACCAATTGATGTTCTCACTTGAATTGATATAAACTTGTGTAAGATTATTAGTGTATGTAAATTAGAAAGACTTCAGAGCATGTATGTATAAAGTTGACACACGAGGCGGTTACTTGTCGATGAACCAGTTAAAAGTGAGTACATAATATCTTTGTAATTTTTCATACCTTATTTAGATTGTTAGCTTTCAAAACATATGAAGTTAATGCACAAACTTTAAAGAAATTTTGAAAATGTTTTATGTACAAGTAATCCTGAAAGAAAACTGAACAAAATATTTGAAGTTGAGAAATGCCAATAGTTTCACATTAAATATATATTTATTTGATATAAATTATAGAATATTGAAGTGAGAAGTTTTCTATAGTTGTTACTGTTGTGATAGACCTAAATAATATTAATGAATGGACGATATGTTTGATGTTGAGATATGTATAGTGATATATCTAGGTAAGTGTTCTTATCTCTTGAATTAGTGGAAGAAAAAGAAAATTTAAATTAGATTTCTTTCTGATAAAAGTTTAAAACTTTCACATGTGTGTAGTGTGAAGGGTTGCAGAACTTCAAAACTTGAATAGTAGGGAAGTAGAAACAGAAACTTTGTAAATCCAGATTTATAACTTCTAGGTATAAACTAATTTCATAAGTTAAACTTGTAAATTGTTTGCCTTTTAATGTGTTCTGTGCAACTAATTTATTATTATGTAAATCTGTTGTGTGGTTGTTTAAACAGTTGTGTCAATGACCACTGCTGTTGGTAAAATCAAGTAATATAAATTTGTAAAATGGCTTTGTTTTTGATATGTTTGATTCTTTTTGTGTTCTTTATTTTTCAGTATGTTTAAATACTTTCTACTGGTCGGTGTGTTCAGTATGTTTAAATACTTTCTACTGGTCAGTGTGATTGAAGTCATTAAATGTCAAAGTAACTCACTCTACTGAAAGGTGCTTTTCATTATTTCAGTATTTGCATAATCAAGCAGTAAGGTTATAAGAATTAGGTAATGATGTACAGATTGGTTTGGAAGAATACAGAGGGAAATATGTATTAGGTGTTTTATTTATCAGATGTGTATTCATAGTTTCATTATGTATGAATACTAAACTGAACAGGATGAGAGATACCTGATTAATATATATCTTAGCTTTTACCAAGCCTTAAAGTGCTTCACAAGATCAAATTATTAGCCACAAAAGCAGAGGTTTAATAAATGGACATTTTTCCATTTGACAGAATGTGGCTACTAGGATCATTATGAGATGATTTCTAGACCTCTGGTGTTCATTTTTCTTAAACACTGACATGTTTTCTCAAACAGTAATAGCTATACTTTTTCTAACAATATTCAAGTGCTAGGAAAGAGATGATTCTGTTGAGATTGCTCTCATGATTTTCTCTTATTCCAAATGACCCAGAATGTAGAAAATGAGTTTTATTGGTGAAAAATATAGATATACACTTAGGATCTGGACAGTGTGAAAGAACCTCTTACGTTAGAGGAGAAATGATGTTATAGAAAAAGATAGTTATTTTAGTTGAAGAAACTCTTAAATCATCTGCAGATATTGTTTGTTTTTAAATCTAAAAATGAGAAGGCCAGGATAAATTTTGCTGATATGTTTAGGTTTTCTACAGAAGGACAGTCAAGAGGTTGATGTGAGTAGAAAATCTGCTTTGTTATCATGATGCATGGTTACGATATTTAAGCTGTTTAAAAGTTAGAGAATCTTGGTTTTGTATTCTCTGGAACATTTGAACAAGAATTTAAGAGAGGTTTCACTATTATTAGAGGTAAGGAGAGTGACTGGTTTCACTATTATTAGAAGTAAGGAGAGTAACTGGTTTCACTATTATTAGAAGTAAGGAGAGTGACTGGTTTCACTATTATTAGAAGTAAGGAGAGTGACTGGTTTCACTATTATTAGAGGTAAGGAGAGTGGCTGGTTTCACTATTATTAGAGGTAAGGAGAGTGGCTGGTTTCACTATTAGAAGTAAGGAGAGTGGCTGGTTTCACTATTATTAGAAGTAAGGAGAGTGGCTGGTTTCACTATTATTAGAAGTAAGGAGAGTGGCTGGTTTCACTATTATTAGAGGTAAGGAGAGTGGCTGGTTTCACTATTATTAGAGGTAAGGAGAGTGGCTGGTTTCACTATTATTAGAGGTAAGGAGAGTGGCTGGTTTCACTATTATTAGAGGTAAGGAGAGTGACTGGTTTCACTGTTGTTAGAGGTAAGGAGAGTGACTGGTTTTGCTGTTGTTAGAGGTAAGGAGAGTGACTGGTTTTGCTGTTGTTAGAGGTAAGGAGAGTGACTGGTTTCGCTGTTGTTAGAGGTAAGGAGAGTGATGGGTTTCACTGTTGTTAGAGGTAAGGAGAGTGACTGGTTTCACTGTTGTTAGAGGTAAGGAGAGTGACTGGTTTCACTGTTGTTAGAGGTAAGGAGAGTGACTGGTTTCACTGTTGTTAGAGGTAAGGAGAGTGACTGGTTTCACTGTTGTTAGAGGTAAGGAGAGTGACTGGTTTCACTGTTGTTAGAGGTAAGGAGAGTGACTGGTTTCACTATTATTAGAGGTAAGGAGAGTGACTGGCTTCACTATTATTAGAGGTGAGGAGAGTGACTGGTTTCACTATTATTAGATGTGAGGAGTGTCTGGTAGATTTTTACCATTATTAGAGGTGGAGAGAGTCTGGTAGATTTTACCATTATTAGAGGTGGAGAGAGTCTGGTAGATTTTACCATTATTAGAGGTGAAAAGAGTCTGGTAGATTTTACCATTATTAGAGGTGAAGAGAGTCTGGTAGATTTTACCATTATTAGAGGTGAAAAGAGTCTGGTAGATTTTACCATTATTAGAGGTGAAAAGAGTCTGGTAGATTTTACCATTATTAGATGTGAGGAGTGTCTGGTAGATTTTACCATTATTAGAGGTGAAGAGAGTCTGGTAGATTTTACCATTATTAGAGGTGAAAAGAGTCTGGTAGATTTTACCATTATTAGAGGTGAAAAGAGTCTGGTAGATTTTACCATTATTAGATGTGAGGAGTGTCTGGTAGATTTTACCATTATTAGAGGTGAAGAGAGTCTGGTAGATTTTACCATTATTAGAGGTGAAAAGAGTCTGGTAGATTTTACCATTATTAGAGGTGAAGAGAGTCTGGTAGATTTTACCATTATTAGAGGTGAAAAGAGTCTGGTAGATTTTACCATTATTAGAGGTGGAGAGAGTCTGGTAGATTTTACCATTATTAGAGGTGGAGAGAGTCTGGTAGATTTTACCATTATTAGAGGTGAAAAGAGTCTGGTAGATTTTACCATTATTAGAGGTGAAGAGAGTCTGGTAGATTTTACCATTATTAGAGGTGAAGAGAGTCTGGTAGATTTTACCATTATTAGAGGTGAAGAGAGTCTGGTAGATTTTACCATTATTAGAGGTGAAGAGAGTCTGGTAGATTTTACCATTATTAGAGGTGAAGAGTCTGGTAGATTTTACCATTATTAGAGGTGGAGAGAGTCTGGTAGATTTTACCATTATTAGAGGTGAAGAGAGTCTGGTAGATTTTACCATTATTAGAGGTGAAGAGAGTCTGGTAGATTTTACCATTATTAGAGGTGAAGAGAGTCTGGTAGATTTTACCATTATTAGAGGTGAAGAGAGTCTGGTAGATTTTACCATTATTAGAGGTGAAGAGAGTCTGGTAGATTTTACCATTATTGGAAGTGAGGAGAGTCTGGTAGATTTTACCATTATTGGAAGTGAGGAGAGTCTGGAAGATTTTACCATTATTGGAAGTGAGGAGAGTCTGGTAGATTTTAGTATTAGTAAAGGTATGGAAAGTGTGGTAATATTCAGTATGTTTAGAAGTATGGACAGTCTGACTGGTTTCAGTATGCTTAGAGGTATGGATGGTCTTCCTGTGGGTGGCTTGTTTAAATGGTGAAGTGAAAAAGTTGGATATAGATATTTGAATATTAGAGAGAGTTTTAGAAGCCTCAGGGTAGATGATTTCTTCAGTTTAAGTTACAAAGCTACTTAGTAGTTAACATAACTATGTATTTGCAGCTAGTCTGAATTATCTAAACATTTGATTGATTAGGTTTGTGAATATAAATGTTTTACATTGGTTAAATTTTTTTTTCAGTTTCTTGAACAAGGAGTGAAGTTGATATGCCAGGTCACTTTTTGTCAACTTTATTTTTCCAATGTTTTTAATGGAGTTCAATCAAACAGGATTAATGTCACAAATAGGGTACCTCATGGTTCAGTGTTAGGACCATTGGTCCTTTTGCTTTATGTCAGTGAAAGATGCAGGAATAGACAATGTATTCTCAAGATGGCCAGTATGATTATTAATTTTGGTTTGAGTTGTTTAAACAAAATTAAACCAATACAGAGAAACACCTTTACACCTATACAAATTAATAACCTAACATTTAACTACAACACCCTCTACAATCTTAACCAGCAACTGTCAGTTGCAAACTCTCTTTATTAACCTGAAGATGACCTAAGAAGGTCAAAATGCTGTTTTTGTACTTTACTTGAATAAAAGTACTAATACCCACTTCAGATGTCTTGAGAATACATTTTTACATCCAGTGGGTTTCTTGTCATCATGAAATAGACAATAACTTACTTATATTTTCAAATGATACCAGTGTCTCTGGTGTTGCTATCTGTGAAGAGGATCGTTTTGATTCACAGAAGGATTTAGATCATTTAGTGAGTCAGGCAAAGAAATAAAATGGTAATAATTGATCAGTCTCTAAACCCATCCAAGCAATGTGCTGTTGCTCGTGGTAGGATAAATAGAATTTTAGGTTGTATCTATAGAAATGATGAATACAAGCCAAAAGAAGTTAGTTTCATTATGTAAGTCACTGGTTAGGCCACCTTTGAAATATTGTGTTCAGTCTTGGGATCCTTACCATAGGAAAGATATTGAATTGCTAGAATGATTTCAGAAAAGTGTTACTAGAATAATATCTGGAATGGTTGTCATGTGAGGAGAAGCTGACATCTCTCAAACTGTTTAACTTTTCCTTTTTAGAAAAAAAAGAGTTAGGTGGATCTGATTGAGATGTTTATAGATTTAAAGTGTTGGTGCATCATATTTAACACTTACCATTGAGAGCAGTAGGACTAAGAGACACAAACATAAGTTTTAGGAGAGTAGGAATCATTTTCAGCTAAAATACTTTTTTCTATAAACATGATTGGTGTTTTAGAATGTGTTGTCCTTGGATGTTGTGGAAGCAGTAAATTCAATTTTAACTATTAATAGTTGTAGCTTAGTTCAAATAGAACACCTAAGATGAACCAATAGATCCCACATTGTAAAAATGTATCTCAAAATGGCTGGTATGGGTATTAACACTTTTACTGATAAGCAGAGTTTCAATCTTCCTAGCTCATCTTTGGGTTAACAAAGAGAGTTTGCAACTGACCATTGCTGGACACATCTTATGGACGAGAGTATAAACGGGTATGGGATTGTAGGTGGCGTTGCAATTTGATGTTAGGTTATTAATTAGTATAGATATAAAGGTGTTCCTTTATACCGGTTTAATTTTGGTTTTAGTTGCTGTACAAGTAGGATTTGATTTTGCATTTGTTTATATTTGCTTCCCTACTTAGTATCTAAGTGTTTCCTTTGGTTATGTTGTGTTTATTTGATTTGTAGTGTTCAAAAACGTGTTCAAAAAATGGTGTTTGTTTTGTGTTATTTTATCTAGTTTCCATTTTTCTACTTATTTCCCCAGTATAGAAGTCGTGGCAGTTGTTGTATCGTATTTTATGAATTATGTTGGTGTTGTATTTGTCAGTGTAGTTTTTACATAGAATGGACTTTAGTTTTGTACCTGGTTTTCGA
Organism: Tachypleus tridentatus; assembly: GCF_004210375.1. Classification (NCBI taxonomy): domain Eukaryota; kingdom Metazoa; phylum Arthropoda; class Merostomata; order Xiphosura; family Limulidae; genus Tachypleus; species Tachypleus tridentatus. The sequence goes on along the minus strand of NC_134827.1, from coordinate 35,223,395 downwards.
ATAAATTTGGTGTTTACTGGAATGCTGTGTTTTCTTATAAGTTTTTCCAAATGTTGGTTATTTTTTCACTGGTGTTTGGAACATATAGTATACAGCAGTTTAATGTTTTGTGGTTTGTTGAATCTTGGGATTTATTGTTGTTGGTCTAGGTGTGTGTGTATAATTTTTTCCAGTTTTTTGAGAAAATTTGATGTTGATGAAGTGTTAATATCCATACCAGCCATTCTGAGATATATTTTTATTTCAAGTGGACTTCTTGTCATCAAGAAATCCTGTGCTGTTCCAACATATTGTTAGGTTATTGTAGAAAGTGTAAGTGTAGCTAACTGTGCAATGAATTATTATAGGAGTGAGTTTTATTTATAACTTCCATCAGTGTTCTGTTAATTGGACTTGGAAAAGAATGACTATGTTTAAGGTTTTAGTATTTTGAGAAGAATGGGGAGTTTGAGTGATCATTGTAATACTTTATAGTTACATGGTGTTCAGTGCTACCTTTGGTTGTGATCATTTTAATACTTTATAGTTACATGGTGTTCAGTACTACCTTTGGTTGTGATCATTTTAATACTTACTTTATAGTTACATGGTGTTCAGTACTACCTTTGGTTGTGATCATTTTAATACTTACTTTATAGTTACATGGTGTTCAGTACTACCTTTGGTTGTGATCATGTTAATACTTTATAGTTACATGGTGTTCAGTGCTACCATTGGTTGTGATCATTTTAATACTTTATAGTTACATGGTGTTCAGTACTACCATTGGTTGTGATCATTTTAATACTTTATAGTTACATGGTGTTCAGTACTACCTTTGGTTGTGATCATTTTAATACTTTATAGTTACATGGTGTTCAGTGCTACCTTTGGTTGTGATCATTTTAATACTTTATAGTTACATGGTGTTCAGTGCTACCTTTGGTTGTGATCATTTTAATACTTTATAGTTACATGGTGTTCAGTGCTACCATTGGTTGTGATCATTTTAATACTTTATAGTTACATGGTGTTCAGTACTACCTTTGGTTGTGATCATTTTAATACTTTATAGTTACATGGTGTTCAGTGCTACCTTTGGTTGTGATCATTTTAATACTTTATAGTTACATGGTGTTCAGTGCTACCTTTGGTTGTGATCATTTTAATACTTTATAGTTACATGGTGTTCAGTGCTACCTTTGGTTGTGATCATTTTAATACTTTATAGTTACATGGTGTTCAGTGCTACCTTTGGTTGTGATCATTTTAATACTTTATAGTTACATGGTGTTCAGTGCTACCATTGGTTGTGATCATTTTAATACTTTATAGTTACATGGTGTTCAGTGCTACCATTGGTTGTGATCATTTTAATAATTTATAGTTACATGGTGTTCAGTGCTACCATTGGTTGTGATCATTTTAATACTTTATAGTTACATGGTGTTCAGTGCTACCATTGGTTGTGATCATTTTAATACTTTATAGTTACATGGTGTTCAGTACTACCTTTGGTTGTGATCATTTTAATACTTTATAGTTACATGGTGTTCAGTGCTACCATTGGTTGTGATCATTTTAATACTTTATAGTTACATGGTGTTCAGTGCTACCATTGGTTGTGATCATTTTAATAATTTATAGTTACATGGTGTTCAGTACTACCATTGGTTGTGATCATTTTAATACTTTATAGTTACATGGTGGTCAGTGCTACCATTGGTTGTGATCATTTTAATACTTTATAGTTACATGGTGTTCAGTGCTACCATTGGTTGTGATCATTTTAATAATTTATAGTTACATGGTGTTCAGTGCTACCATTGGTTGTGATCATTTTAATACTTTATAGTTACATGGTGTTCAGTGCTACCATTGGTTGTGATCATTTTAATACTTTATAGTTACATGGTGTTCAGTGCTACCATTGGTTGTGATCATTTTAATAATTTATAGTTACATGGTGTTCAGTACTACCATTGGTTGTGATCATTTTAATACTTTATAGTTACATGGTGTTCAGTGCTACCTTTGGTTGTGATCATTGTAATACTTTATAGTTACATGGTGTTCAGTGCTACCATTGGTTGTGATCATTTTAATACTTTATAGTTACATGGTGTTCAGTGCTACCATTGGTTGTGATCATTTTAATACTTTATAGTTACATGGTGTTCAGTGCTACCATTGGTTGTGATCATTTTAATACTTTATAGTTACATGGTGTTCAGTGCTACCATTGGTTGTGATCATTTTAATAATTTATGGTTACATGGTGTTCAGTACTACCATTGGTTGTGATCATTTTAATACTTTATAGTTACATGGTGGTCAGTGCTACCATTGGTTGTGATCATTTTAATAATTTATAGTTACATGGTGTTCAGTACTACCATTGGTTGTGATCATTTTAATACTTTATAGTTACATGGTGTTCAGTACTACCATTGGTTGTGATCATTTTAATACTTACTTTATAGTTACATGGTGTTCAGTGTTACCATTGGTTGTGATCATTTTAATACTTTATAGTTACATGGTGTTCAGTACTTCCACTGGTTGTGATCATTTTAATACTTTATAGTTACATGGTGTTCAGTGCTACCACTGGTTGTGATCATTTTAATACTTTATAGTTACATGGTGGTCAGTGCTACCATTGGTTGTGATCATTTTAATAATTTATAGTTACATGGTGTTCAGTACTACCATTGGTTGTGATCATTTTAATACTTTATAGTTACATGGTGTTCAGTGCTACCATTGGTTGTGATCATTTTAATACTTTATAGTTACATGGTGTTCAGTGCTACCATTGGTTGTGATCATTTTAATAATTTATAGTTACATGGTGTTCAGTACTACCATTGGTTGTGATCATTTTAATACTTTATAGTTACATGGTGTTCAGTACTACCTTTGGTTGTGATCATTTTAATACTTTATAGTTACATGGTGTTCAGTGCTACCTTTGGTTGTGATCATTTTAATACTTTATAGTTACATGGTGTTCAGTGCTACCTTTGGTTGTGATCATTTTAATACTTTATAGTTACATGGTGTTCAGTGCTACCATTGGTTGTGATCATTTTAATACTTTATAGTTACATGGTGTTCAGTACTACCTTTGGTTGTGATCATTTTAATACTTTATAGTTACATGGTGTTCAGTGCTACCTTTGGTTGTGATCATTTTAATACTTTATAGTTACATGGTGTTCAGTGCTACCTTTGGTTGTGATCATTTTAATACTTTATAGTTACATGGTGTTCAGTGCTACCTTTGGTTGTGATCATTTTAATATTTTATAGTTACATGGTGTTCAGTACTACCTTTGGTTGTGATCATTTTAATACTTTATAGTTACATGGTGTTCAGTACTACCTTTGGTTGTGATCATTTTAATACTTTATAGTTACATGGTGTTCAGTGCTACCATTGGTTGTGATCATTTTAATAATTTATAGTTACATGGTGTTCAGTACTACCATTGGTTGTGATCATTTTAATACTTTATAGTTACATGGTGTTCAGTGCTACCATTGGTTGTGATCATTTTAATACTTTATAGTTACATGGTGTTCAGTGCTACCATTGGTTGTGATCATTTTAATACTTTATAGTTACATGGTGTTCAGTGCTACCATTGGTTGTGATCATTTTAATAATTTATAGTTACATGGTGTTCAGTACTACCATTGGTTGTGATCATTTTAATACTTTATAGTTACATGGTGTTCAGTACTACCACTGGTTGTGATCATTGTAATACTTTATAGTTACATGGTGTTCAGTGCTACCATTGGTTGTGATCATTTTAATACTTTATAGTTACATGGTGTTCAGTGCTACCATTGGTTGTGATCATTTTAATAATTTATGGTTACATGGTGTTCAGTACTACCATTGGTTGTGATCATTTTAATACTTTATAGTTACATGGTGGTCAGTGCTACCATTGGTTGTGATCATTTTAATAATTTATAGTTACATGGTGTTCAGTACTACCATTGGTTGTGATCATTTTAATACTTTATAGTTACATGGTGGTCAGTGCTACCTTTGGTTGTGATCATTTTAATACTTTATAGTTACATGGTGTTCAGTACTACCATTGGTTGTGATCATTTTAATACTTACTTTATAGTTACATGGTGTTCAGTGTTACCATTGGTTGTGATCATTTTAATACTTTATAGTTACATGGTGTTCAGTACTTCCACTGGTTGTGATCATTTTAATACTTTATAGTTACATGGTGGTCAGTGCTACCTTTGGTTGTGATCATTTTAATACTTTATAGTTACATGGTGTTCAGTGCTACCATTGGTTGTGATCATTTTAATACTTTATAGTTACATGGTGTTCAGTGCTACCATTGGTTGTGATCATTTTAATAATTTATAGTTACATGGTGTTCAGTACTACCATTGGTTGTGATCATTTTAATACTTTATAGTTACATGGTGGTCAGTGCTACCATTGGTTGTGATCATTTTAATACTTTATAGTTACATGGTGGTCAGTGCTACCATTGGTTGTGATCATTTTAATACTTTATAGTTACATGGTGTTCAGTGCTACCATTGGTTGTGATCATTTTAATAATTTATAGTTACATGGTGTTCAGTACTACCATTGGTTGTGATCATTTTAATACTTTATAGTTACATGGTGTTCAGTGCTACCATTGGTTGTGATCATTTTAATACTTTATAGTTACATGGTGTTCAGTGCTACCATTGGTTGTGATCATTTTAATACTTTATAGTTACATGGTGTTCAGTGCTACCATTGGTTGTGATCATTTTAATAATTTATGGTTACATGGTGGTCAGTGCTACCATTGGTTGTGATCATTTTAATACTTTATAGTTACATGGTGGTCAGTGCTACCATTGGTTGTGATCATTTTAATAATTTATAGTTACATGGTGTTCAGTACTACCATTGGTTGTGATCATTTTAATAATTTATAGTTACATGGTGTTCAGTGCTACCTTTGGTTGTGATCATTTTAATACTTTATAGTTACATGGTGTTCAGTACTACCATTGGTTGTGATCATTTTAATACTTTATAGTTACATGGTGTTCAGTACTACCATTGGTTGTGATCATTTTAATACTTACTTTATAGTTACATGGTGTTCAGTGTTACCATTGGTTGTGATCATTTTAATACTTTATAGTTACATGGTGTTCAGTACTTCCACTGGTTGTGATCATTTTAATACTTTATAGTTACATGGTGTTCAGTGCTACCACTGGTTGTGATCATTTTAATACTTTATAGTTACATGGTGGTCAGTGCTACCATTGGTTGTGATCATTTTAATAATTTATAGTTACATGGTGTTCAGTACTACCATTGGTTGTGATCATTTTAATACTTTATAGTTACATGGTGTTCAGTGGTACCATTGGTTTAGAAATCTTTTAAGATTTAAAAATGTTCCTTATCCAAATGAGTTAGGTGTGAATTTTCAGTCCTTAGAGCCACTGGTGGTCACTCTTAAGGAACTTAGTGACCACAACACTGAGATTCTGATGTCGTACGAAGAGAGAGAGACAGGAAACAAACCAATGCTTCAGAAAAGATTTTTTGAGGTTAGGAAAACGTTTAATTCAAACTAAATGAAAAGAAAAAAAATGTTGTATCATTTATTCTAATTTCGTGTTGTGGATTTTTTCAATATGATTTTCATGTATTGATTTAGTTTGAGTGATATAAACTATCTTTCAGTGTAAGACATAAATATAACAGAATGACCAAGGTAATACGTATTTGAGTCTTTGACCTATTAATTATTAATAAGTATTCATCTCTGAAAGAAGAGAGTATAATTATATGTCAACCATATTGTATGAGGTAAACTTCCCAGTATGTAGAAAAATAAAATATAAATGTAGCCCTTAAAATTTATATCTGCCTATTAAAATTTAAATTGTTATGAACGAAATTTTTCCGCTGAGTTATTGGACAAACCTTTTAAGAAACTTGTAAAGGTTACAAAGAAGTATTGGTCTCAAAAAATGAGGCTTGCATATAACATTTTAAATGTTCAAGGATATTTTTAACACATCATCTACTTTTCAGATTTTTCTGTCTTAATTTATCCAAGAGTTAAAATTAAACAGTCGTAGCAAATTGCCTTTAGTTTTTAACAAGCCTTTTATTATAACTCAAATGTTTTAAACGAACTCTTAGTTTCTGGTGTGACTATTTTTTTTCCAGTGTTAAGTAAAAATAGAAACTAAAACTAACTATAAGTACCACACGTTTACCAACTTCATGTAGAAGGTTAGTATAATATTTAATACATTAGATACCAAAATTATTTGTTGTTTTTTTCACTGTACTCAAGACTTCTTAAATTTATCTTTTTAACACACACTCAGATATATATGTATATTTTTTTTCTACAAAAACCAATGTTTCTGTCACATACTCCACATGTTTACAAATCATTTGTTGCATGATTCAGTTGTTGTGAATTGATGTTACATTATCTGAATTTTTCTCTTTGATTTCAATGAGTATTGTTACATCATAATGTTTCATAGTTCGTATCAAGTTCTAGTTCTCTGTTAGAAAATCAACTACATTATGCATGTGATTTACTGAAAGTGAAATGAGTTAAACTGTGTGAAAATCAGTTCAGCCATAAAGAGTATGCAGTGGTGACTTCTAAAGTGAATTTCCAGCCTGTATTGTAATAACAGATAGAGGATAAAATTTGCCTCATCAAAGCGTATTCTAAAGTAATTGAACCCACCTGTGTGGACTTTTGACAAAACAAACAGAGACAATTAATTAAAGATCTGGATGTGACTGTGATAACAAATAGTGTACCTAGTTTTGTATATGTTTGACATTTACCAATGTTCTTATCCATTTACATTTTGTAAATAAATAAAATTATTGTTTGAGCCCTTCTTAATTAACAGAATTTTCAGATGGAATCACCTTTCTCACAGAATTACTTCCCCAAAAGGTTTATGATAAAATCACCTTCCCTAAAGCTTTCTGACAAAATTATCTTCCCCAAAATATTCTTTATTATCAATATGCAACAGTTATTCAGGTTATTTTAATAAATAGTAACCAACACAAATACCAAAGCTGGACTGAAAGAGGTAAAATAATTTACTTTCACCAGTAAGAAAAATGCTTTATTAACTATTTAAATTTTCCACTAGCTCCATAAGAATCTTGTAAGTAATAGATATTATTTGTCACTCTTTGAGAGATCTGAAAATTTGGGTGTATAATATTTCCTAGGGTACCTTCATCAAAACAAGCTGAATCCCCATATGAAGCGAATTAATAGGGTAGGCAATTCACCTAATCCCTCTTCCAATAACTTTTAAGATGTTTATTTGAGTGATCTCTGATAGCAAACACTACTCATAATGTAAGTCCCACTACTGTGATTACTTTCCTGGGTATTTCCCTCTCTTCTCTTAAAAAAATTAAACACTAGACATAGGACTGTCATTAGCATAGAAGACTGTGGAGTTGAGGTTTCATGGTTTGCTTTCTATTACTGCAAAAAAAATAAAAGTTCAACTTTTCATTTTGAAACAGTGAATGGATTATAAAACTGAAGTTTGAAACTGACTGTTTGGTCTGAAAAATAGCCACAGAGATGACAATGGATAATGTTTTGAATCTGACTATTTGGTCTGACAGATAGCCACAGAGATGACAATGGATAATGTTTTGAATCTGACTATTTGGTCTGACAGATAGCCACAGAGATGACAATGGATAATGTTTTGAATCTGACTATTTGGTCTGACAGATAGCCACAGAGATGACAATGGATAATGTTTTGAATCTGAGTATTTGGTCTGACAGATAGCCACAGAGATGACAATGGATAATGTTTTGAATCTGACTATTTGGTCTGACAGATAGCCACAGAGATGACAATGGATAATGTTTTGAATCTGACTATTTGGTCTGACAGATAGCCACAGAGATGACAATGGATAATGTTTTGAATCTGACTATTTGGTCTGACAGATAGCCACAGAGATGACAATGGATAATGTTTTGAATCTGACTATTTGGTCTGACAGATAGCCACAGAGATGACAATGGATAATGTTTTGAATCTGACTATTTGGTCTGACAGATAGCCACAGAGATGACAATGGATAATGTTTTGAATCTGACTATTTGGTCTGACAGATAGCCACAGAGATGACAATGGATAATGTTTTGAATCTGACTATTTGGTCTGACAGATAGCCCTAGTCTCCTTGTTTATAATTATGTCAAAGCTAAGTCAATAAATCCCTTTGTACACAATTCTTAGAAATGTCTTCCTCCTTATGACCATGTTAAAACTAAGTGAATCCCTCAGCCCAAGATCTTGGAATCTTTTCCTTCCCACACTCATCAGTAGCCATTTCTTTAAAAGGTTTCTGAACAACAACAACAAAAGTGACATGCCTTTAAGCCATTGACAACCCTATCTGCAGCCATAACAGTAACAACTGGTCAGAATGGTAGGGATATATAAAACTGTTAGAACATTTGAGGAAATTAACAGAAACAGAATATTTTTTGAGTTATCACAACTGTGGCTACACTTCAATACTAGTTACTGAATAGTAATATATCATTAGCTTGTAAAACCTGTCATTACTTTCTACTGTCAGTACTCTTGATGGTTCCAATGCTTGAATTCTGTGTTAGCATACTTCCACTGCAATTAAAATAGTTTTTTATTATATTACCACTATTAATAAGTTTCTATAAATTGTTATTGGCTTACATAATAGTGTATGTACAGTTTTGACCAAGGAGGTACCTAGACATTTTTTTTCTAAGGCAGCGACTAAGTAAACAGTGGGTACAAGGTAGGTACAAGGTTAAATTTTTATAATCCTTTGTCAGCTGGAGCTCAGAGAATTCAACAAATTTTGTGTTGTACTGGAGAGTTGAATTCTTGTAAGATGGTCAGTTTTTTGGCATTAGTTGAGATAGGCATAGCTTCCTGTGTTTGTTATTAGAGTTAGGCCTATTTAAAATCATGATCACACACACACAGTCTAGTTGGCTTTGATGCCTCAGAAAACTGAAATCCAAACCCATTATTATAATAAAGCTTTGAAGCTATTGTGTTTGAATGCATAAAATGGGAAATATATATTTATTGCACAACATATTTTTTATTCAGATATGTTTTTTAACAGTTATCAATCATGATGAAAAACAAAAACTTGCTGTTTAAGAAGTAAATTAAGTGTATGAATTTCAGAAAAAGTGACTTAATAATTGTATGACCACAGATCTAATTTTTTCATCAAATAATAATCAAATGTAAAATATATTAAGTAGTAGTGCAATGAAAAATACAAATTGTCCTTTCTTGTAATACAGCTGATAGAAGATGACTTTCTGCTGGAGGAACTACAAGGACGAGAATTACACCCGGACTACACAAGCCCCGATATTCACGTCATAAGGCTTAGCAAAAAATGATCATCACGGTGATATATCTTGGATTATAAAGTTAGCTTTTTTTGTGTATCTGCACTTACTGGCACAGTGCCACAAACTAGTGTATATGTGTACAGTCTCTTACTCGGTATATGGAAAATAAAGGTATTTGTACTGTATAATTTTTTTATGTGACTCGAAACTGGAAGTATGAGAAATGAAACATTAAAGTTTACTGAGAAAGAGCGATTATTTTCAAAAAGTACCAACTATGAAAGATTTAATGATGTGTACTTTCAACATGCTACTAGTATATTTAAAACTAAAAGAACATTCAGTAAAAAAGACCCCCTGGGAATATTTTTTGCACCTAACTCTGGAATTAGGTTAGAATGCAAGCTGCATTTATCAGCTTCATCTTTTAAAATGTTTCTGTAAAATGTTATTCTAAGGTTTTTATCCAAACATTCTTTTTTGATGCCCAATAAATTGTTCAGGGTAATATAAAGATGATTCACAATAACCTAAACATTCTTTCTTGATAGCCAATGTTTGTGACACCAATAAATTGTTCAGGGTAATATAAAGATGATTCACAATAACCTAAACATTCTTTCTTGATAGCCAATGTTTGTGACACCAATAAATTGTTCAGGGTAATATAAAGATGATTCACAATAACCTAAACATTCTTTCTTAATGCATAAAATCATTTCTCAGGTGTGAATGGGAATAGGAATGCAAAAGTGTGGGAGTTACTGATGATTGGTGCTCTGCCCAACAACACAGAAGTATTTAGGTTGGCTTTGAATAGCAATATTACAAGTGTATCTGGTACGAGGAACAAAAGGGGAAGCTCAGTAAGTAGTAAAGGATTGGATGAATTGGTAAAATCACCGAGCATCTCTTCACTGTATACAGTATTCCACATCATGCTTCCCTTGTGTGTTTCTTTACTCTATAAGATGCTTCCCTTGTGTGTTTGTGTACAAGTAAACAGCACGAGCACAATGTCTTAACCAAAACAGTAGCCATCACTGACCTTTTGAAACAAAACTAAGAACACACATATTCAGATACTGATAGTGCTGTAGCTTCAGTGTTCTGTATATGAATTAGTTCTTGTTGACTGTCCATTTCTCTTTCAACTTTGATTCAAGAATGTCACACTAACTTTATTTCTTTTCCAAATAAATAAACATCCTTATAATAATAATAATAATAATAATATGAATTTCTAAAGCATTTGACCAAGTTTTCAGTTGTTATCACTTTGTACATGGATGGTTCTCAGTAGTTCCAAGTCTTTCATTTTTAGTTATGTCCTTGATTTTATCATGCAGCTCCACCTACATGAAAGTTTCTGAAATAACTCGTCATAATGCTTTGTTTGATGGTTCTGTGAAAAGTTGAAATATGTATTTAACTTTAGACACCTGACCGAAACACAAAAGGGCCAGATATCCTTCAACAACCAGTATGTAACAAGATTTTTTTCTCAATATCGTTCACATGCATTTTAGCGAAAGAAATATGTAATTAGGATGAGAATTTCTTCAGTCATTAAGAACATGGTATCTGAAATAAACTGTTATTTTAAGAAATGTATCAGATGCATTTCTTGTAAATAAACCGTTAATGTTTAACCTGTTAAGAAAGGTTAAATACTAGAAGATATTTAAAATTCAATATCTAAACATAGTTAACCAAATGTAAGAATACAATAAATAATTCACTGTTCCTGGAGTGTATAATTACATTGAATAAGCATCGAGTTTTATTCTTCAAGAAGAAAGATTTCTGCTCTTCCTAAGCAAATCTAGTTACAAGTTTGATATCTAGGACTACATATTTAATGAAGACACCATGTAAAAAAGCATGCTGTGTAAGTACTAACATTAAACAGTACATCCATGACAAAATCAGCAAGTCAAGTGGCTGAGATACAGTTGCAACTAAACAGTGTACAAGAACTATATTTTGGCATTTTATAGTTGGTTCAATGCAACAATTTAATTGCTTTTGGAATAGGATATGTAAACTCAATTCAAATATGGGTTCAAATTTGGCATTGTGATTTTCAAAAGGTTGGAATATTGTCTACTAATCGTCATTGGAAAATAGATAAGCTTGAGCACCTGGGACCTTTCAGAAAGAGACCTGAAACAAGTCATGCATCCTGGCCACAGTAAGCAGTGTGGTGTTTTGTAAAATGAAAGAGACCTGAAACAAGTCATGCATCCTGGCCACAGTAAGCAGTGTGGTGTTTTGTAAAATGAAAGAGACCTGAAACAAGTCATGCATCCTGGCCACAGTAAGCAGTGTGGTGTTTTGTAAAATGAAAGAGACCTGAAACAAGTCATGCATCCTAGCCACAGTAAGCAGTGTGGTGTTTTGTAAAATGAAAGAGACCTGAAACAAGTCATGCATCCTAGCCACAGTAAGCAGTGTGGTGTTTTGTAAAATGAAAGAGACCTGAAACAAGTCATGCATCCTAGCCACAGTAAGCAGTGTGGTGTTTTGTAAAATGAAAGAGACCTGAAACAAGTCATGCATCCTAGCCACAGTAAGCAGTGTGGTGTTTTGTAAAATGAAAGAGACCTGAAACAAGTCATGCATCCTGGCCACAGTAAGCAGTGTGGTGTTTTGTAAAATGAAAGAGACCTGAAACAAGTCATGCATCCTGGCCACAGTAAGCAGTGTGGTGTTTTGTAAAATGAAAGAGACCTGAAACAAGTCATGCATCCTAGCCACAGTAAGCAGTGTGGTGTTTTGTAAAATGAAAGAGACCTGAAACAAGTCATGCATCCTAGCCACAGTAAGCAGTGTGGTGTTTTGTAAAATGAAAGAGACCTGAAACAAGTCATGCATCCTGGCCACAGTAAGCAGTGTGGTGTTTTGTAAAATGAAAGAGACCTGAAACAAGTCATGCATCCTAGCCACAGTAAGCAGTGTGGTGTTTTGTAAAATGAAAGAGACCTGAAACAAGTCATGCATCCTGGCCACAGTAAGCAGTGTGGTGTTTTGTAAAATGAAAGACACCTGAAACAAGTCATGCATCCTAGCCACAGTAAGCAGTGTGGTGTTTTGTAAAATGAAAGAGACCTGAAACAAGTCATGCATCCTGGCCACAGTAAGCAGTGTGGTGTTTTGTAAAATGAAAGAGACCTGAAACAAGTCATGCATCCTGGCCACAGTAAGCAGTGTGGTGTTTTGTAAAATGAAAGAGACCTGAAACAAGTCATGCATCCTGGCCACAGTAAGCAGTGTGGTGTTTTGTAAAATGAAAGAGACCTGAAACAAGTCATGCATCCTGGCCACAGTAAGCAGTGTGGTGTTTTGTAAAATGAAAGAGACCTGAAACAAGTCATGCATCCTAGCCACAGTAAGCAGTGTGGTGTTTTGTAAAATGAAAGAGACCTGAAACAAGTCATGCATCCTAGCCACAGTAAGCAGTGTGGTGTTTTGTAAAATGAAAGAGACCTGAAACAAGTCATGCATCCCAGCCACAGTAAGCAGTGTGGTGTTTTGTAAAATGAAAGAGACCTGAAACAAGTCATGCATCCTAGCCACAGTAAGCAGTGTGGTGTTTTGTAAAATGAAAGAGACCTGAAACAAGTCATGCATCCTGGCCACAGTAAGCAGTGTGGTGTTTTGTAAAATGAAAGAGACCTGAAACAAGTCATGCATCCTGGCCACAGTAAGCAGTGTGGTGTTTTGTAAAATGAAAGAGACCTGAAACAAGTCATGCATCCTGGCCACAGTAAGCAGTGTGGTGTTTTGTAAAATGAAAGAGACCTGAAACAAGTCATGCATCCTGGCCACAGTAAGCAGTGTGGTGTTTTGTAAAATGAAAGAGACCTGAAACAAGTCATGCATCCTAGCCACAGTAAGCAGTGTGGTGTTTTGTAAAGTGAAAGAGACCTGAAACAAGTCATGCATCCTAGCCACAGTAAGCAGTGTGGTGTTTTGTAAAATGAAAGAGACCTGAAACAAGTCATGCATCCTGGCCACAGTAAGCAGTGTGGTGTTTTGTAAAATGAAAGAGACCTGAAACAAGTCATGCATCCTAGCCACAGTAAGCAGTGTGGTGTTTTGTAAAATGAAAGAGACCTGAAACAAGTCATGCATCCTGGCCACAGTAAGCAGTGTGGTGTTTTGTAAAATGAAAGAGACCTGAAACAAGTCATGCATCCTGGCCACAGTAAGCAGTGTGGTGTTTTGTAAAATGAAAGAGACCTGAAACAAGTCATGCATCCTGGCCACAGTAAGCAGTGTGGTGTTTTGTAAAATGAAAGAGACCTGAAACAAGTCATGCATCCTGGCCACAGTAAGCAGTGTGGTGTTTTGTAAAATGAAAGAGACCTGAAACAAGTCATGCATCCTGGCCACAGTAAGCAGTGTGGTGTTTTGTAAAATGAAAGAGACCTGAAACAAGTCATGCATCCTAGCCACAGTAAGCAGTGTGGTGTTTTGTAAAATGAAAGAGACCTGAAACAAGTCATGCATCCTGGCCACAGTAAGCAGTGTGGTGTTTTGTAAAATGAAAGAGACCTGAAACAAGTCATGCATCCTAGCCACAGTAAGCAGTGTGGTGTTTTGTAAAATGAAAGAGACCTGAAACAAGTCATGCATCCTAGCCACAGTAAGCAGTGTGGTGTTTTGTAAAATGAAAGAGACCTGAAACAAGTCATGCATCCTAGCCACAGTAAGCAGTGTGGTGTTTTGTAAAATGAAAGAGACCTGAAACAAGTCATGCATCCTAGCCACAGTGAGCAGTGTGGTGTTTTGTAAAATGAAAGACACCTGAAACAAGTCATGCATCCTAGCCACAGTAAGCAGTGTGGTGTTTTGTAAAATGAAAGAGACCTGAAACAAGTCATGCATCCTAGCCACAGTAAGCAGTGTGGTGTTTTGTAAAATGAAAGAGACCTGAAACAAGTCATGCATCCTGGCCACAGTAAGCAGTGTGGTGTTTTGTAAAATGAAAGAGACCTGAAACAAGTCATGCATCCTGGCCACAGTAAGCAGTGTGGTGTTTTGTAAAATGAAAGAGACCTGAAACAAGTCATGCATCCTGGCCACAGTAAGCAGTGTGGTGTTTTGTAAAATGAAAGAGACCTGAAACAAGTCATGCATCCTGGCCACAGTAAGCAGTGTGGTGTTTTGTAAAATGAAAGAGACCTGAAACAAGTCATGCATCCTGGCCACAGTAAGCAGTGTGGTGTTTTGTAAAATGAAAGAGACCTGAAACAAGTCATGCATCCTAGCCACAGTAAGCAGTGTGGTGTTTTGTAAAATGAAAGAGACCTGAAACAAGTCATGCATCCTGGCCACAGTAAGCAGTGTGGTGTTTTGTAAAATGAAAGAGACCTGAAACAAGTCATGCATCCTAGCCACAGTAAGCAGTGTGGTGTTTTGTAAAATGAAAGAGACCTGAAACAAGTCATGCATCCTAGCCACAGTAAGCAGTGTGGTGTTTTGTAAAATGAAAGAGACCTGAAACAAGTCATGCATCCTAGCCACAGTAAGCAGTGTGGTGTTTTGTAAAATGAAAGAGACCTGAAACAAGTCATGCATCCTAGCCACAGTGAGCAGTGTGGTGTTTTGTAAAATGAAAGAGACCTGAAACAAGTCATGCATCCTGGCCACAGTAAGCAGTGTGGTGTTTTGTAAAATGAAAGAGACCTGAAACAAGTCATGCATCCTAGCCACAGTGAGCAGTGTGGTGTTTTGTAAAATGAAAGAGACCTGAAACAAGTCATGCATCCTGAGCCACAGTAAGCAGTGTGGTGTTTTGTAAAATGAAAGAGACCTGAAACAAGTCATGCATCCTGGCCACAGTAAGCAGTGTGGTGTTTTGTAAAATGAAAGAGACCTGAAACAAGTCATGCATCCTGGCCACAGTAAGCAGTGTGGTGTTTTGTAAAATGAAAGAGACCTGAAACAAGTCATGCATCCTGGCCACAGTAAGCAGTGTGGTGTTTTGTAAAATGAAAGAGACCTGAAACAAGTCATGCATCCTGGCCACAGTGTGGTGTTTTGTAAAATGTGGAAATCCAAAAACGAAGATCAGCAGCTTAGATTATCCATGATGAAATAATCAAGGATATATATTAACAAGGTTACTAGGGTTAAATGTTCACCAACATGAGGCATCTAGTCACACATCAAGCACTTGGATATTTGTGCCATTTATTCCATATAAATATGGGTAGGCCAGATACACTGCACTGGATTGCTGTTGAAATGGAAAGATAGGACATAATTGGACTTGTTTATTATTTCTGTGTGCTTACACTGTACAATAATAAATTACTTTAATGTAATATATATATATATATTTTATAGAAATGTGTTTTTAAACGTACCATCTAATTTATGTACCCTACACCAGTAAGGAGATTGTTGATCCTTACTGATAGTACTTCTCCAGTTGGTCTTCTGGTACACAGATATACCAGTTACTTTCTTGTTGACAACTGGACATTACAGTATTACTACCAGTTCTCAGTAATTAAAACAATGAAATAAGACTGACAGTTATCACAGTCAGGGAATTACAACTATAAATCTACATTTCATCAGCTTTTATTCTGTTTGAAAATGAATAATTCTGCATTTCATACAAACTAATACAGAAACATATGAAGCATCTGAAATGGCAACCTATCTTTGTAACAAAGAAATACACAGAGAAACCTGGGAAAATCAAAACAAGGTAATGAATCATGGATCCCAGTTTGGTTACCATTACTTGAGAAAATCAAAACAAGGTAATGAATCATGGATACCAGTTTGGTTACCATTACTTGAGAAACTGAGAAAATCAAAACAAGGTAAAGAATCATGGATACCAGTTTGGTTACCATTACTTGAGAAACTGGGAAAATCAAAACAAGGTAATGAATCATGGATACCAGTTTGGTCATCATTACTGTTTTTGTAATGTGTATTGGAATTCAAATATTTTAATACTTATATTACTAGTGATTTATTTCTTCAATATTTAATTAACTATTTAAACTGATTCTACCAGATTTCATGATGTTATAAACTGTTTAATATCTCCCAACATTTTGACAGTTCTCATTTAAGTTTATTTTTATGTCACTTAGATTTCAGTTTCTAAACCGTATTTAACAAAAACTATATTTTGTTTGGTGTATTGATAATGTACCTTCTATATGATACAGAACTAATGTTTTCAACACTTAAATCGTTTTGTGACACAACCAGTAGGAGAGAGAAAAACATGTGTTTTTTTTCTTTTACAATTACTTACAGGAAGTTTACAGAAGTACAATTTAGAAGGAAGCCTTGAACTAGAATGTAACCAAACAAGAAATATACCAAACATACATTAACAGAATGATACAACAGTCCTAGTTACAAGCTTGAAAAAAAAAGTCAAAAATGTTCAGTGACATTTAACCTACCCACTATGGTTACAATAGCTGTATTCAGTTAGGGTTATAACAAGTAAAATTACATTCTCATATATACTTATAAAGATTACATTTGCATTCCAAGCTATGGGTAAAAGTCACAAAACCTCCGATTTTTTGTATCAGCTCATATTCGCATCAAGTACAAGAAAATTCCAATACCTTGAAAAATCTGTCAGAGTATAATTTATTTTAGTTACAATAATGTTATTATGATTTGAAAACCTACAGGATACAGTAATTATTTCATTGAACAACATATCAAACTAGAGAGAGAATGAGACAATCTAATATGTAGAATCTTCTACACTGCAGTACGGTAGAATTGGCAAAGTTCCAAACTCCCCCTGTATGCAGACTGAAGAAACTGGTACAACTACAGCAAAAGGTTTTCCTTTCATCACTTTTACATCAAAAATTCAATCTACTCAGAGATAGTAACTTTTCATGACAAAGACATTTTATCTACTGAACACACATATTAATGGTTATAATATTAAAAATTATATATAGGAATTACATACTGCCAGAAACAGAATTTTCTTCTATGGTCTACATCATTCAAGATTATTAGTAACACAAGTTTAACTGTAACTAATATTTTCTTAATTACTGATGCAAAGACTGTACAGAGCCTTAAAACACTACAAAACAAACACTGTGCATGTGTTCTTTTAACTGAAGTCTCGATTAGAAGAAGCATTGGTGCAATAAGACTCCAGACATACAGTAAGATACACAGCCAACTGGAGATGATTTTGACCCACATGGAGGCTTCATTTTCTGTCAGCTTCCCGTCGGCTGTGTCAGGACTTGAAGGACATAGAAAGACTATTGTCATTTTACAATGAAATGTAAGACCTATTTGTGTTCACTGTTTTTAAAATAAGCTAAACTACATTTTGAACTCATAAGTGAATAAATTTTTCTTTTTGCTTTAAGATAAGCTACGACTATTTCATAACTAGTGGACTTAAACAGTCTAAGATACACAAAATAACTTGCATGTAATTTCACTTGATTATGTCAAAAAAAAACAAATCTTTGTTGTAATTCTGCCTCAAATCCTATTCAGTCAATTATAACAGTTTGTTTAAAATCAGTTTTATTGAATATTTGAAAATAATGAAACTATTTCATACTAAGTAGTTTTATGGGCAGATCTAATAATAACAGTCTAATGATTAGTTCAAATATACTGAACTCAATGATACTGGTTTGGAATAATTAGTTTTGCATACATGATGAATTTTGAAATTCTAGTCTGTAATGATTAGTTTTGTAGGTAATAATTTCATGACACCAGTATGTAATGATCAGTTTTGTGGACACAAACTTCACAACACCAGTCTGTAATGATCAGTTTTGTGGACACAAACTTCACAATACCAGTCTGTAATGATCAGTTTTGTGGACACAAACTTCACAACACCAGTCTGTAATGATCAGTTTTGTGGACACAAACTTCACAACACCAGTCTGTAATAATCAGTTTTGTGGACACAAACTTCACAATACCAGTCTGTAATGATCAGTTTTGTGGACACAAACTTCACAATACCAGTCTGTAATGATCAGTTTTGTGGACACAAACTTCACAATACCAGTCTGTAATGATCAGTTTTGTGGACACAAACTTCACAATACCAGTCTGTAATGATCAGTTTTGTGGACACAAACTTCACAATACCAGTCTGTAATGATCAGTTTTGTGGACACAAACTTCACAATACCAGTCTGTAATGATCAGTTTTGTGGACACAAACTTCACAATACCAGTCTGTAATGATCAGTTTTGTGGACACAAACTTCACAATACCAGTCTGTAATGATCAGTTTTGTGGACACAAACTTCACAATACCAGTCTGTAATGATCAGTTTTGTGGACACAAACTTCACAACACCAGTCTGTAATGATCAGTTTTGTGGACACAAACTTCACAACACCAGTCTGTAATGATCAGTTTTGTGGACACAAACTTCACAACACCAGTCTGTAATGATCAGTTTTGTGGACACAAACTTCACAACACCAGTCTGTAATGATCAGTTTTGTGGACACAAACTTCACAACACCAGTCTGTAATGATCAGTTTTGTGGACACAAACTTTACAATACCAGTCTGTAATGATCAGTTTTGTGGACACAAACTTCACAATACCAGTCTGTAATGATCAGTTTTGTGGACACAAACTTCACAATACCAGTCTGTAATGATCAGTTTTGTGGACACAAACTTCACAACACCAGTATGTAATGATCGGTTTTGTGGACACAAACTTTACAATACCAGTCTGTAATGATCAGTTTTGTGGACACAAACTTCACAACACCAGTCTGTAATAATCAGTTTTGTGGACACAAACTTCACAACACCAGTATGTAATGATCGGTTTTGTGGACACAAACTTTACAATACCAGTCTGTAATGATCAGTTTTGTGGACACAAACTTCACAACACCAGTATGTAATGATCGGTTTTGTGGACACAAACTTTATAATACCAGTCTGAAATGATCAGTTTTGTGGACACAAACTTCACAATACCAGTCTGTAATGATCAGTTCAGTGAACAAGTTGAATCCAATATAAGCTCAAAATGACTAGCAAGTTGAACTTACCGAAACCAATTTGTGAGAGTCATCATTACATACAGAGAAGCGAGAGCGAACATCAAATGAAAGAAAGACCAGCTGTATGAAACACAATCCTCTTCATTGTCCCAAACATGTTTATCCTCATTACTGCCTCCAGATTCCACTACATATAATATAAGCATCATATACACTTTGTAATATTAAAAACTTTAGAAACAACTTACAAATCAGCTACAATATGTTCTTTACTTCATGTTTACAATGAATAATCAGCGAAACACTTGTACACTAAACGTACTCTGACATTTACACCTTTAACGCCATCACTAAATGGCTCATACAATTGCTGTTATATTCATCACACAACAACAAAATTTTCTGACCACTATTTTAATAATGCAACTTTTTATTAAGAATATAATTTTCACACCATAGTTCAAACAGGTAAAAATCATAACATTACACAACAATTGATTTCATCATCCACAAATTTAAGAGCAATACGACTTGTGAAGGTAAGACGAGTTTTAAGACAGATAATATATTATTCTTTATTGTAACAAAGTTAAAAGATATCCATAATTTCACAGCTTTAACATCAACAGTACAGTGGTGGATGGTAATAAAGTTGAAAACTGTAATTCTCATCTGATTGTGGTATTGGTTACATTACTTGTTGTATACTTCTGTGTTCATGTTTCATGTTAGAAGTTATGATAGAAGGAAGAGTGGACTTGGAATGTTCAAATCTTTGTATGTAACTGATAACATGTAAACAATATTTAATGCAGTTATAATGTCAAAGTACTCATCATAACCAAATACACATTTAAAGGTTTGTAGCAGTTGTATCTAATATATGTAACATTACTTCATACTGATTTTAATTGTATGAAAAACACGAAATATTTTAAAAAGTACATTACACAATTTGAGAGTGAAAACATACATTTCAAGACACAATATTATAAAATCACAAAAACTTTATTAAAACTGAGTAATATAGTTTGGTGCATTTCATTAGCAAGTATTGGTTAACATCTTTCTAATAATATTCATCATTTTAACACATTATGGCAAGTAAATCCAATACTAAAAGTCTTAACTCTTTGTAAAGACCTCCAGTAATGAAAAAAATTGTGCTTTTATTCTAATAAAACTTTTATTCAATTTCAAACCCTAATAGTTAATTCTACCATACATGGCATTTCATGAACAACATAGTTCCTGGTCTGTAAACTAAAACTTGAAAAATGCAAGAAATACCAAACACCTCAGCTGTCACAAAATAATACAACACTCGATTAAGCAGAGAAAGAAGTGACTTGAAGATATTGCAAGTGAACAAGGTTGCCACAAAACATTTTTTTAAAATTAATCCAGTTTTTGTTTGGCAAGACCTCATCAGCAATGTGGTCTTGATAGCTTTCTCAAGAAAAAAAATGTTTGCAACTTTTCAGAAGTAACCAACTACTCTTCTCAGTATGGACATCCTCTACTGTGCATGTCAAGGTTTTTAGTGAGTTACCAGTTCTTTCTGTTCATGTTATACCAATTAGTATAAATACAATCTTAGCTAATAATCCATATTTTAATAATATACAAGTTTTAACTCCTTAATTCTATAAGGCAATATTTAAAAGACTGAATTTTCCACACGATAAACGTATTTTTTTCTCTAGGCATCCCCTTGTCTCTGTTCTATTTCTCACTCCTACAAAAAGTGCAACCACGTTTGCCCATCAGCTGTGTGGTTTTTTTCTTAGCCACGTTTGAACTGAAGAAGCGGGATTCTATGAACCTAATGCGAGGCCAATCAAACTAATTGTCATCAGGTTTACCTCATATTCAACTGTAAGGCAGCTTGTTTCATCTGAATATATGATATTTATTATTCAAAACCTTCCTTTTGCCTCTGCAGAGCAACAGTACTGATGACATCTTTTAGCCTTTTGTACAGTTCTTGGAATCTCATGATCATGGCAATTTTGTAGGACATTTTCCACATAGTCATGAAAATCATTAATGCTGATTTTGTGATGAAAGAGCTTCCTGAATCAATACAAATTTTCTTAAGCAGCTTCCAAAGGGACAATGTCATCAGTATTCCAAGAATCTAGTTCAAGTGTGTTTACCAGTTCATGAATTTTATTGTCGTTTTAAGTTATCACATCAATCATATTTTTATTACTGCTTCCAGTAGTTTTTTTTGATGAGGAAGGCCTCACATTATCTTTGGTGTTCAACAAACTCAATATTCCTAAAGGCTTCAGAAGCAATGGTTTCACCAATTTTCTTTTCAAAGGTTCCCATACTTCATTTTATTACTGCTTCCAGTAGTTTTTGATGAGGAAGGCCTACGTATCTTTGGTGTTCAACAAACTCAATATTCCTAAAGGCTTCAGAAGCAATGGTTTCACCAATTTTCTTTTCAAAGGTTCCCATACTTCATTTTATTACTGCTTCCAGTAGTTTTTGATGAGGAAGGCCTCACATTATCTTTGGTGTTCAACAAACTCAATATTCCTAAAGGCTTCAGAAGCAATGGTTTCACCAATTTTCTTTTCAAAGGTTCCCATACTTCATTTTATTATTGCTTCCAGTAGTTTTTTTTGATGAGGAAGGCCTCACTTATCTTTGGTGTTCAACAAACTCAATATTCCTAAAGGCTTCAGAAGCAATGGTTTCACCAATTTTCTTTTCAAAGGTTCCCATACTTCATTTTATTACTGCTTCCAGTAGTTTTTTTGATGAGGAAGGCCTCATTATCTTTGGTGTTCAACAAACTCAATATTCCTAAAGGCTTCAGAAGCAATGGTTTCACCAATTTTCTTTTCAAAGGTTCCCATACTTCATTTTATTATTGCTTCCAGTAGTTTTTGATGAGGAAGGCCTACGTATCTTTGGTGTTCAACAAACTCAATATTCCTAAAGGCTTCAGAAGCAATGGTTTCACCAATTTTCTTTTCAAAGGTTCCCATACTTCATTTTATTACTGCTTCCAGTAGTTTTTGATGAGGAAGGCCTACGTATCTTTGGTGTTCAACAAACTCAATATTCCTAAAGGCTTCAGAAGCAATGGTTTCACCAATTTTCTTTTCAAAGGTTCCCATACTTCATTTTATTATTGCTTCCAGTAGTTTTTGATGAGGAAGGCCTATGTATCTTTGGTGTTCAACAAACTCAATATTCCTAAAGGCTTCAGAAGCAATGGTTTCTCCAATTTTCTTTTCAAAGGTTCCCATACTTCATTTTATTACTGCTTCCAGTAGTTTTTGATGAGGAAGGCCTACGTATCTTTGGTGTTCAACAAACTCAATATTCCTAAAGGCTTCAGAAGCAATGGTTTCTCCAATTTTCTTTTCAAAGGTTCCCATATTTTATTTGAGCATTTCAAATGCCTTAATGGCCCTTTTTATTAGTTTTTCAGCTCTTGCTAAATTTAAATTTCTGGCTTGAAGGGCATCAGAAAGTAAAGACATTTCTTGTAGTATATCCATCCTTATTGCTAAATCCTTCAGAAAGAAGTTGTTGCAAAGATGGCTAGCCATTCCTGAATATTTTTTCTCAGTGGAAAAATATTTGTGTAATGGATAAATAGGCCATACAACAAATGTTGATCTCAGGCTGCAAGCAGCCCATTTTTGTCCCAAAATTCTACCAATCTTCAGAATTTCTATTCCAATTTATTCCAAAATGTTGAAAAGTTCCATCTGGTTTTTGTTTGATTGGTAAAGGATTGTGTAGATTTTATCTATGAACACTCTGAAGTGATTCACTTGTTTTATATCAGTGACAGAATTATCTAAAATGAGTTGCAAGCAGTGATTTTAGCAATCCCAAATTACGATGTCAGGAAAATCATTTTTATACTTAGTGCTCACCCCTGACTTGCAACCAAAGCATTACATTTTTCAAATATCCACTATCAAATCCTGCATCATGCACACTATTGAATGGAGATGTGTATATAGTTTCAATATCCTGTCCTTTCAACTCAACCAAATCAAGAAACATTATTGGCAACAGATCTCAATCCTCAACCTTTACAAAAAATATGATCACTGGTTTACTAGATATGATTGAAGCTTCATCAGTGATGACAGTTTTAAATTTTGTTCAATAATTTTGGTAAATATTTCATTGTAAATTTCCTTTGCCATGTGATCAACTATTTTAACAGCAGTTTTCCAAGAATGGAGATCCAC
This sequence comes from Tachypleus tridentatus, assembly GCF_004210375.1. NCBI lineage: Eukaryota > Metazoa > Arthropoda > Merostomata > Xiphosura > Limulidae > Tachypleus > Tachypleus tridentatus. The sequence goes on along the minus strand of NC_134827.1, from coordinate 35,199,700 downwards.
TCCTGTGTCCAACCCATTTTTAATTTGTCGCTCAATCTCATCTTGAATGTCAGAATGATCTGTTTTGTTTTGCTACACTGTAGATTGTATTAAAAACTTCACATGGTTTATTTTATCTAGGTATTCAGTAATTGCATCATCTGCACAATCTTTCAATTCCTTTGCACATATATTGTGTGCATTCAATAAAAAAATGTTCATTCATGTTTTTCCTGAGAGATGGTTGCTGGACAGTTTTAGTTCAATACTGTATCTTCTCCATTCCATCTATACCTGAATTACCTTCATCTTTATGGAACCAAATTCAATGCAATAATCACAACCAATCCATCGTATTTCCTCTTGGCCTGCTTCATACTCCATCAGTCCAGGAGAGCAGTTTCTGGATCTTCAACATCTCTAGTTTGTGAAGTAGTAGAAACAGACGTTTCATCACTTCTTGGAGTCACTGGTATTAGATGTTCAATTGGATCTTGCTTTGAAGTTTGTTCTTGGGGTTTTTCTTACAAACTCCAGTATATCATGTTGCTGGTTCCTTTTAGTGGCTGAAGTCTGAAATGCCAAAATTCCTTTATTCAAAAATAAATGTGTTAATATAACTTCTTATTGAACTTTCACCACAAGGGCTAAAAATATAAATTATTTTATAATTATTTTTATAAATTTTCATATGAAAACTATTTTTATAATCATCTGTTTATATGCCACCAAAAAAAATTAAAAAAGAAAATTAATTTAATATTTAACTGTTTTTGCAAATAGTTTTTAGGTGACTGTTCTGCTTACATAAGGAATCTTATGGTAAGTAAATACCAACAAACGTAAATATAGTGAAATATAGTTTTAACAAGCCAAACAATTATAACACATATGTAGTACTGTGGTGTTACAGTTCACGTTTATATCTATTATTGGAATAGTGTGTTTTATTTGAGTATTAGTCTACTTGGCCTAGTATCAAAATTTCATATCCTGTCAATATGAAAACACAAGTAAAGAGAGATTCAGTATCCCAAGAAAAACAAGAGATGTATTTTATTCCCTTAGACAGTCAGACACCATCATGTACTACATTTAACATTTTAGGTAATACGGATATTAAAATAACTTGTTCACGTCTGAATAAATTAAATGTTTAAGTGGCACAAAATTGCCTTTAAAAAGGTGAGGGTCAACACTTTTAACCAACTAGTACTGAAAAGATCAACAATGAAAATGTCACTCCAGGTTAAATATCCAATTCGTGAACTTTTAATTTTGCTCTAGAATAGTAAAACCTACAAAATAACATTACGCCTCACAGTTTAACGTTAATAGTATGGAAGCCTACACATATTACATCATTTCTCAAACTCACCTTCTTTTGTCTGTTCCAAGTATGATAGATAATTGACACCAAATGTTCACACAGGGAAATGTAGGCCTACATTAGTTTATAGCAATTCTCTTCTTCCTGGATTTAAGAGGGCTGATCTGTCACTTGTAGAAGCCCATGCAAATCCAGCCTCAAACGTTATCTTACTAATTTACAACTGGGTTATTGCGTGTAACCTTACGTAGCAAGAATTCCCAGAGTAACAGTCAATACGTTGTACATCTAGCATCAGAGCTGGTAAGAACCAGTTGAGAGAACTCGTGAAATTTTAAGAACCGGTTCTTATGAACCAGTTGAATCCCACCACTGTATGGTTGGTCCTTGGCACCAATCCAATATTAAAAGAGTTCATACCTGGCTCAATACTAAACGTGCATTGCATGTACTATAGGTTTATATTCTAGTCTGGTTGGCAAGGTTGCAGGCACTGACAGGGCAAATTTCTGATATCATGAACAAATTACTAAGAAGTGTACGTGTATGGAAGATCACAAACAATTTGATAAAACACTGTACTTTAGTGGGGTTTTAGTGTTTTCAGACCAAAATAGCAGAGCCAAAAGTTTCATTTTATGACTAATATCCAAGTTAGAAACAATTGTGTCAAAGTTTTCTGAGTTATGATGTCCTTGTATTTACTTATTTAGAATTGTGTAGTAAAGTCCAAAAGTCAAGAACAAACAACATATTCATCGAATGAAGTGTTAAACTCTAAAGCCACTAAAACAGATATTCAGTTTTCATCAGCAATCTCAACACAAACTTATATCCACTGAGAAAAAAGGCTTAATATGAAACACATTATACCACATTTCACGTTAATATGAAACATGTTATACCACATTTCATGTCAATATCAAACATGTTATACCACATTTCATGTCAATATCAAACATGTTATACCACATTTCATGTTAATATGAAACATGTTATACCACATTTCATGTCAATATCAAACATGTTATACCACATTTCATGTTAATATGAAACACGTTATACCTCATTTCATGTTAATATGAAACACATTATAGCACATTTCACATTAATGAAACGTTATACCACATTTCACGTTAATATGAAACACGTTATACCACATTTCATGTCAATATCAAACATGTTATACCACATTTCATGTTAATATGAAACACGTTATACCTCATTAAGTCAATATCAAGCACTTTATAATACTAGTTATACAGTTACAAATTAGCTTAGATATTTCATGTAAGAACCTAATTTTCTCATTTTGTTACTGAATCCACAAATTAAGTCAGATATCATTGAATTTATAACACAGGCACACACATATAAAACATGAGAAAGGGAAAGCAGAAATTATCAGAAGAAAACAAATATGAAAATGAACAGGTCATACCTTCATCATCAACCAATCGTGATGCTCCTTTGGCTGGCCAGATATATGAGGGAAAATGGAGGAAATAACCAATTATCAAAGATATTTATTGTCACTTCAGGCTTTCAGTAACGTCTGAAATCATATCTACCCTAACTAAATCAATCTTTATCTACATGTCATGCAACAAAAATATTACAGTGTTATTAAACTTTCACAATCTCAAAACACATGTGCAAAAGAATAATGTATATTTTAATGACAGGTTTAACTATTCATGAGCCTTCATATTTATTATAACAAAACTTCTGTACTGTGTAAACAAACCTCACACAAAATTCTTACAACAATTCTTACATATCAGCTTCAACAAATTAAACTCTTAAGTATGTTTGTCCCCAAAGGTTCCTACTTAAGAGAATGTTACATACACTAATAATGACATTTTCAGCGAGTTAGATGTACAACAAAGTCTGGTCAATATAACATTAGCAGGAAGTTGATCACTGTTTTTTTTAAACTGTCATAATAAAATGAAATAACAGTTGATGTACATAGTTTAATGAAATACAAATAAAAATACACAATTTCTAATTGACTGTTATAAAATGAAATATTTCACTTTGTACCCTTAGTTTTATTATAAACAAGAATCTCAGACAAGAATTTATTTTTACTAAATGATAGTTCATATCTTTTACAAACTACCGATTCAACTGTTTGTTAACATGAAAATTAGTTTATGTTCTTTAACCCTTTCTTTATGGGTCAAGGTAATATATTTGGTTTTATTTATTTTTATAATGTATTATTAGTGTTATTAATGTGTAATAAATCAGAAATGTCAATCTATTATTTAAGAACAAGCCTAGCAATTACTTAACCCTATCACAATGGGTCAAGGGTCAAAGGCCATGTCATCACATTTGTTAACTTGCATTTAAAATGTTATTGAACTATTAATTTATGAATTTATGACAATAAGTTTGGTATTAAATAGTACAATATAATTCAAGTTTTCATAATATACATTATTTAACTTATTTTAAAAGATCCCACCTAAATATTGAGTTTTGTGAGTCACGTGGCATTTTGAATGCAGCACTGGTTAAAATTAGATGTTTGTCACTCCAAAATACTAAGCACACAATTTCATAGAAATTAGAAACTCAAACTACCAATATTGACAAGCTAGAATATAAAATAAAAACATCACATCTTCTTATTTTGTTGAGATATTGGTTATGTACTGAATCAAACACAGTAACCATACCCACATCTTTCCATTTTTTAGAAATGGTCCATAAAACCCACATTTCAATATGACATGTAAATAACCAAGCAATAGTTCAGTGTTCTCAGCCATTTTAATCTGTTAAAAGACTACCACATTCTTTCAAACTAAGACTTCAAGGAGGTAGGTTGCATCTTTAGTTTGCTCAAAGGTTCATATTGTTTTACCTAAACACACCTTAGTTACAAAGCTTGATGAATTATAGTGGAATTCTATTGTATCAGTAATTTATGTTTTTGGTTATTAAACTGTACATATAAAACCTAAAAAAAAAAAATAATTCACATCCTTCTTGTGCAAAATTTTTAAAGATATATCAGGTCCAACAACATAATGTTTCATAATTTAACTGGTTTTCTACCTAATTCATAGGTACCTAAAAATAGGTAGAACTATTCAGCTTGAGTCTGAACAACATGATGGATAATGATGAAACCAACACCAAATATCTACAGAGTGTTCGGAAAGTCACTGTGCAGATATATATTTATTAACAGACATGTTTCAATATAGAATACAGGAGGTAAATATGAATGACAATTATAAACAATGTTGAAAGTGACCCCTGTTGGCATCAATACAGGCCTGGATTCTTCTTATTTTGTTTCTAAACACCACTATCAGTTGCTGGCTTGAAATAGACTGAATAGACATATGATTACAAAACTGCACAGTAACTTTCCGAACACCCTGTACAAACATTCTTGCAAGGAAAGGATTTTTCTCTTTCTATTGGTTAGAAATTATCTAACAGCAATGTTAGTGAAAATTACAATTTTTTTAAAAGACAGAATGGTACAGGAGGGGGTGTGTGTGTGTGTCATGTAGACTTGAATTTGTTTTAAATCTAACACAAGAAAGAAGACTGGAGACTTACTTTATATTATAGCTTGTAAATACCTGTATTATGAGTTTTTAATTTGTCGAACACACCAACACCAAGAAAATAAAAAATGGGCTGTTCAGAAATCATTGGCAGCACAATCCAGACATGTTGAGATTGATAATTTATTCAAATATTTCCTCTTGAAATTAGGGGATTAAAATGCAAGTAATACAAAAATTTGAATTAGAAACTATGTTTTGATGCCAAGCTCATTGCATACAGTAAAGTTATTCGCTTAAGTATTGAATGTAGCTCTGTAAAAGATCACAACACATGCAATTCAACCCTGCAATAAATACAAAATTAATAAAACAAAAATATAACACGAAATTCAAAAAAGAGAGAACCACATTAAATATGAGAAATTATAAAATAAAAACTGGATTTTAAGTTTGTCGTTATCTTCGGGGTATGGGGAGATAATTCCCATATTTATCAATAAAAACAAAACCCTGTAACCCAAGCACATTGGAAAAATGGAAATATCCTCCTGAGGGACAATGTTTACCATCAGTAGTTTATCAAGGTTAGTGTTTAGTTCCTTTACATTTCTTGCTCTGTTCACAAGTTATTTGGTTGATTTAGTGTTTTATGGCACAAAGCAGCTAGACTATCTGTGCCAAACATCCGGTAAAAGGTTAAAATTAAAGTAAATTTAGTAAAATTCATAAAAGAAAATTAAGGTAAAACAAAACAAAGTTGAAAAACAACATAAATAGCATTAAAACCAATTTTTACATCTGGTGTATAACGTTTATACGTTATTATAATAATTATAATTATTATAACCCGCCAGGAAGACGAACAGGTAAGTACAAAAACCACCATGTCACCTGAAGTTAGTTGTTCCAGTCCTGGTTCCAAGTTATTTGAAGTTATGGCCATTTTTGAAAAGTAATAAAAGTTTTAAAAGACATGCAGCAAAATTTTAATAATAACTCGCCAGGATGACTAACGGGTAGCTCAAACAGCAGCATTAGTCACCTGAAGTTAGCTGTTCCAGTCCTGGTTTCGATTTATGTAACGTTACAGCCATTTTCTAAGTTCAAATCAAATTAGATGTACTTTGATTCTTAAAAAGGAACCACATTTAAAAAGGTTTAATGTATAAATTAAAATCTTAAATGACATTAAAAAGATTAATGGCCTTTAAAAAACTAAAAACTTTACCAAGGTGGACAGTGTCATCATCACCAATACCACTGTCTAACGTTACAGACAAACCTTGTGGCAGAACATGTTTAAGATGGTGCCATCGTTGAGAGTCATAACGATGGCAAGAAAGTAAAATGTGGTGTATTGTGGTCTGAGTGTTACACAAACTACACAATGGTGCATCAGTTTCGGATAAAAGAAAACGATGAGTTAAAAAACTGTGACTAATGCGTAGTCTAGTTAGAACAACTTCCTCCTTCCAATCCTTACGGAAGCAAGATGGCCAAAGTCCAATATAGGGTTTTATTTGGAAAAGCTTGTTTTTGCATTGCTCACTCCAAGTTGACTGCCAGCTGGCATGGAGTTGAGCCTTGAACACTGGACCATAGTCCATATATGAGACAGGCACAGCAGTGAAAGTGCCAGATCAGATAGACTTCGCTGTGGTATTGGCGAGCTTGTTCCCACAAATACTAACGTGGCCCAGTATCCAGAAAAACTGGATAGAAGTAGATGTTGAAGAGAAATAGGCCAGTCAGTTTTGAATATCAGTGAGAACAGGGTGTGAACCAATATGAATAAATTTCAGGGTCAGCAGAGAACTAAGAGAGTCAGTATAAATAGTGCAGTCGGAGTACTGCTCAGCTTCATTATGATCCAGGGCAAGAGATATGGCGTACAGTTCAGCAATGAACACAGAAGCTGTAGAGGGGATTCTGCATGCAACTACCAAACCACAACAAATAATAGCAGAGCCCACAGAGTCACCTGATTTCAAACCATCTGTATAAATATGACTGGAAGGATGGTATGGAAGATTTTCAGCAAATAACAGACAGTATATCCAATCAGGAGTGTCTGCATTTCTCAGATAATTAAAGATAGGTCACAATTGGAGACTGTAATAAGCCATGGTGGGATGGACTGACCAGTGGATACAGCAATGTTATCCATGGACAGACCTAATTCATCCAACTGCACCTGTATATGAAGGCCAAACCCACATGAACTTGGAATCTCCTGTCCATTAAAACATTTTTAATAAAAATGGGAAAATGGCCACGTAACCCATATATATGGAGGTCTCGCAAAATGCCATACCTCCAGTTTGTATCATAAGCCTTCTGAATGTCAAAGAATATTGATACAAGATCTTGCTGTTTGAGAAAGGCTTCTCTGATCAACGTTTCAATTTGAATCAGGTGGTCCATGGTGGAACGCTGTCATCGAAACCCACACTGGGTGGGCAAGAGTAGGCTGTTTGATTCAAGGAACCAAACACGACGAGCATTAACCATCCTCTCTAAGGTCTTACAGAGACAGCTTGTCAAAGCAATTGGACGGTAGTTTGAAGGAATCTTGGGATCCTTCCCTGGCTTAGAGAAAGGTAAGATGATAGTCTGGCACCAGGCATCATGAAAAACATTCTCCTGTCAGGTCCAGTTAAAAACAATCAGAAGAATAGCATGAGAAGCAGGAGATAGATGGCACAGCATGTCATAGTGTACATCATCAGGTCCAACCGATGTACTGCCAGACCGATGAAGGACCAGTTGGAGTTCCATCAATGTAAAGGAACGATTATAGTCATAAAAACAATCAGCTTGAAAGGAAAGAAATGATTGCTCTGCCCAAGTCTTGATGGCTAAGAAGATGGAGAATGAAGCAGAAATGCTAGATATCTGGCAAAAGCTTTCACCCAGAGTGTCAGCTTCTTCCTGGCCATCAGAGTGCAAAATCGAGAAGACGACAGTGTAACCTCTATAGGTATATCCCCAGCTGCCTTTGAATTCAAGGAGTTCACTGTGTTGAGATGTGGATGTTTCCACCAAAATGTCACCAGATCAAAACTTCTTTACTGACTCTGGAGAGCCAGCAAGTCCCTCCAATCCCTTCTGAATAAGAAGGGGAACATTTGTCCTAAAGGTTTGTCTGAAAGAGAGTGTAGGATAAGAAAATGAGGTAAAACAGGTTGTACAGATGTTGAATATTGCTGCTCAAAAACTTTAAGACGTGGTCATTTACTTCTAGACTGTTCTTCAATATTTTATTTCAATTTTTATTTGGAGTATCCATAATATAAAAAGGGAAATTTTGGTGCCCACTGATCCCACCCACTATGGAGCCCTTTAAGGAGATGCACCACAATGTCAAACAAGAACCCTGCAGCAATGCTAGGGATTTGTGAGCACTATACCCAAACACCAGCATTTGATACAATGTCCACAACACCTGTTGAGAACATCCAACACTGGTACTTGGTTGACCCTCGCCCAAGTGGACCAGCTGACTGACCCAAAGGGGGGGGCACCCCAAGGCTGCCCGTCTACAGGAATTCAAAGCCAAAGTGGTGTGTTAGGATTGTACCCCTCAACCACCATGATCCTCTCCTCACCTTCACGGGTCGCCACGCATGGCAAACACGTGGGTGGATGTTTAGATCCCAGAGAAGGTAAACTGAAAGAAAGAACCTTCCCTGGGAGGTCCCCTCACCACGTACAGGAATCCACACTGAGGAGCTGTTCACAAGTATCTCTTGATATGTTTTAACTCCAAATACAAAATGAAATTGTAAGCATTTCTTTTGCTATATCAACAAACCTATGAATAACCCCAGAAGCAGGGTGACATTAGAAATACCTTTTTTTGCTACAATAATAAACTTCTTCAATCATGTTTTAACTTTAAAATATTTTAATTAGTTCCTACACAATAAAGCTGTTTTATACATGCTTTAAATAAACTGACATTAAAATTAAAAAAGTATTGTAATGAATGGATGTTTTATAAACAATGGTGGTTAATATGTAACCTCCAAACACTATATTTCAGATCCTTTAAATGAACTCTTTCTTAAGACTGTAAAATTAGGAAAGTTTGTACTTCAAAAAAATGTATTTAAATAACATCCACTTGTTATTGCACTCTGTAATCAACTATCTTCTACATCCACAGAAAGATTCATGTTATGTATGAAAGTGTTTTATGGGAAACAGACAGTCTATAATCAATTGGAATATGGTGACAACAACTTGATTACTGGTAGTACCACATAGTCCTATGCAAAACAACAAACCAATTTAGTACGAAATATACTGTCAAAATGTTTTAGTCAAGTAATTAAAACCTCTATGATTATATTTCATGGATTCTTTTTATATTGCAGTTCAACCGTCAATGTTAAAGAGCATTCAAGTTCCCTTAATGCCAAATTTGGCTAGTTAGCTGCCATACATGAGTGTGACACAATCTCATTGGCAGAATTAAAATCAATATTTCACTCAACCTTGGGTTTTTGATATAAAACCAAACTTGTTCAAAACACTGAAAATAAAGTCTTCAATATTTCAGCACTGACAACAGTATAAAGTATTTGATAGGTAAAGGTAACAAGGACCTCAATAGGACACATTTAAGAAGCTCGTTAAGTCTATGTGGCAAACACAAAACATGAGATGTATAATAGTTCATGATTTAAATTAATAAAGTACTATAATCAGTGTCCTTTAGTTCTACATTATATATAATCAGTGTCCTATAGTTCTACATTATATATCTTTTGAAAGAAGTCCAGTAATGACACAAACCTGACTTTATACCACATTTAATTGTAAAACGTAAAAAAACGACACGCGAGAAATCATCCAGGTGGACCTAATAACACCGATTAATTTTCCCAACAAATGACCAGCCAGATAAAACCTTTTTGGTTTTTTAAATTAATCATATAAACCTACTCCAAACGGTTCATAAAACAAAGTTTTTAAAATGCTCTATAAAACATACAAAAAGCACATACACTGATTAATTTAGCAACACGTGTCAAGGTGCAGATCAGTATCACTGTTTTAACTCGTTTTATTCAAGAATGCTATGTAGTATTAGTAATATGTACATAGAAGGTTTTTCTGTTTTAGAAACTACAATAGTAACAGTGATTGGGTAAGATAATGAAGGTATGAATGGTTAGAACATAAAAGTATGACAAACACACACAGAGGAAGTTTTAGCTCCAAACAAAGATGAAAAAAATGGATACAAAACACAGAATGAAAGTGTAGAAGAAAAATCTCAATATTTTATAAGAATAAAACTCAACAACTGAAAATTATTATCAAAGTGATGTTATTAGAAACAGTTACAACTTTATTTGAAAAAAAAACCTGAAAAACAAGCCACATCTAAATTAAATTGTTTTATACAATATTTTCTAATTAAAGAAAAAATTCATGTTCATGCATAACATTTCATGCCCTAAAATAAATAACTTTACCTGAAATAGCAGTAATATGAAATTATGTAAATTAACACATTTAATACATGTATCTAGATCAATGTAAAAATATATCATAACTAATTTATCATGAAATAAGTAACAGTTGTAATGACTTAGAAAAAATAAAATAACAAAACAACTTAAATAAATTACAAAATTTGCTTTTTAACAACAGTGACACCTGCTGTGATGTAAAGTGGCAAGCTGGCATTGAAAGCAACAATAACGTTACAAGATACCAAATCATTTTATAATAAATTTGAATGTACCTAATACTTTATATTTAAGTACAAAATAATTCCAAGTTTACTAGATATATCTACATAAACTGTGTTCTAAGTGTGTATCTATATCTATCGATATATATTTCCCTTTCATTACAGAAAGTAGATCCTATAATGATCGGTTGTAAAACAAGTTTATTGTCATGGTGGTTCAGTGGTTTGTGTAAGATATCCTGATGATCAATGGTAATCTATGAAACATCAGGTTTACATCCTAGTAGTAACAGACCACTGACTGTCCCTTTATTTTGAACACACAAAACAAAGCTTGTTACAAATATCATGAACATAAAATCACTAAATTATTATACCATATTCTGGCATGTGAAAGCATATTAAAAACATAACAGAAATGAGATCACTAAATAATTATATGATATTCAGGTATGTGAAAACTTTTTAAAACATAACAGAGATAAGCTTACAATATACTTATACAGTGCTCAGGAAAGAAAAACAACACAGTTTCAAAAAACTAATCAATGAAACAGAATTGAACACAAAAGATACTGACCAGCACCATTTTCTTGAACTAAAATCTTCTCCGACATTGTTAGCTTGCTCACTTGGCTGTTAGAAGAGGTTCTGATGCTGTAAGTCCAAAAGTACAATTTATCAAACCAAGAACTCTACAGAAGAAAAACATATTCTAGCCTTTTAATTAGAGGTACAGATGTAGTCATATGGATACACATTTCTATAGGTGATAACAGAAAAATTCAAGCAAGTCTATACTAATATTATCATAAAGAATAACTTCAGGATACACAGCACAGTTCATACTATCTAAACAGAACTTCACGACACACAGCACAGTTTATACTGTCTAAACAGAACTTCACGATACACAGCACAGTTTATACTGTCTAAACAGAACTTCACAGCACAGTTTATACTGTCTAAACAGAACTTCACAGCACAGTTTATACTGTCTAAACAGAACTTCACAGCACAGTTTATACTGTCTAAACAGAACTTCACAGCACAGTTTATACTATATAAACAGAACTTCACGATATACAGCACAGTTTATACTATATAAACAGAACTTCACAGCACAGTTTATAGTATATAAACAGAACTTCACAGCACAGTTTATAGTATATAAACAGAACTTCACAGCACAGTTTATACTGTCTAAACAGAACTTCACAGCACAGTTTATACTATCTAAACAGAACTTCACAGCACAGTGTATACTGTCTAAACAGAACTTAACAGCACAGTTTATACTGTCTAAATAGAACTTCACGACACACAGCACAGTTCATACTATCTAAATAGAACTTCACGACACACAGCACAGTTTATACTATCTAAACAGAACTTCATGATACACAGCACAGTTTATACTGTCTAAACAGAACTTCAGGACACACAGCACAGTTTATACTGTCTAAACAGAACTTCACGACACACAGCACAGTTCATACTATCTAAACAGAACTTCACGACACACAGAACAGTTTATTCTATCTAAACAGAACTTCACAGCACAGTTTATACTGTCTAAACAGAACTTCACGATACACAGCACAGTTTATACTATCTAAACAGAACTTCACGATACACAGCACAGTTTATACTGTCTAAACAGAACTTCACGACACACAGCACAGTTCATACTATCTAAACAGAACTTCACAGCACAGTTTATACTGTCTAAACAGAACTTCACGATACACAGCACAGTTTATACTATCTAAACAGAACTTCACGATACACAGCACAGTTTATACTATCTAAACAGAACTTCACGATACACAGCACAGTTTATACTGTCTAAACAGAACTTCACAGCACAGTTTATACTGTCTAAACAGAACTTCACAGCACAGTTTATACTGTCTAAACAGAACTTCACGACACACAGCACAGTTCATACTATCTAAACAGAACTTCACGACACACAGCACAGTTTATACTATCTAAACAGAACTTCACAGCACAGTTTATACTGTCTAAACAGAACTTCACAGCACAGTTTATACTATCTAAACAGAACTTCACAGCACAGTTTATACTATCTAAACAGAACTTCACAGCACAGTTTATACTACCTAAACAGAACTTCACAGCACAGTTTATACTATCTAAACAGAACTTCACAGCACAGTTTATACTATCTAAACAGAACTTCACAGCACAGTTTATACTATCTAAACAGAACTTCACAGCACAGTTTATACTATATAAACAGAACTTCACAATATACAGCACAGTTTATACTATCGAAACAGAACTTCACGATACACAGCACAGTTTATACTGTCTAAACAGAACTTCACGATACACAGCACAGTTTATACTGTCTAAACAGAACTTCAGGATACACAGCACAGTTTATACTATCTAAACAGAACTTCAGGATACCCAGCACAGTTTATACTATATAAACAAAACTTCACGATATACAGCACAGTTCATACTATCTAAAAAGAACTTCACGATACACAGCACAGTTTATACTATCGAAACAGAACTTCACGATACACAGCACAGTTTATACTGTCTAAACAGAACTTCACAATACACAGCACAGTTTATACTGTCTAAACAGAACTTCACGATACACAGCACAGTTTATACTGTCTAAACAGAACTTCAGGATACACAGCACAGTTTATACTATCTAAACAGAACTTCATGATACACAGAACAGTTTATACTATCTAAACAGAACTTCAGGATACACAGCGCAGTTTATACTATCTAAACAGAACTTCACAATACACAGCACAGTTCATACTATCTAAACAGAACTTCACGATACACAGCACAGTTTATACTATCTTAACAGAACTTCACGATACACAGCACAGTTCATACTATCTAAACAGAACTTCACAGCACAGTTTATACTGTCTAAACAGAACTTCAGGATACACAGCACAGTTCATACTATCTAAACAGAACTTCAGGATACACAGCACAGTTCATACTATCTAAACAGAACTTCAGGATACACAGCACAGTTCATACTATCTAAACAGAACTTCATGATACACAGCACAGTTTATACTATCTAAACAGAACTTCAGGATACACAGCACAGTTTATACTATCTAAACAGAACTTCAGGATACACAGCGCAGTTTATACTATCTAAACAGAACTTCACGATACACAGCACAGTTCATACTATCTAAACAGAACTTCACGATACACAGCACAGTTTATACTATCTAAACAGAACTTCACGATACACAGCACAGTTCATACTATCTAAACAGAACTTCACGATACACAGCACAGTTTATACTGTCTAAACAGAACTTCAGGATACACAGCACAGTTCATACTATCTAAACAGAACTTCAGGATACACAGCACAGTTCATACTATCTAAACAGAACTTCATGATACACAGCACAGTTTATACTATCTAAACAGAACTTCAGGATACACAGCACAGTTTATACTATCTAAACAGAACTTCAGGATACACAGCACAGTTTATACTATCTAAACAGAACTTCATGATACACAGAACAGTTTATACTGTCTAAACAGAACTTCACGATACACAGCACAGTTTATACTATCTAAACAGAACTTCACAGCACAGTTTATACTATCTAAACAGAACTTCACAGCACAGTTTATACTGTCTAAACAGAACCTCACGATACACAGCACAGTTTATACTGTCTAAACAGAACTTCACGATACACAGCACAGTTCATACTGTCTAAACAGAACTTCCGGATACACAGCACAGTTTATACTGTCTAAACAGAACTTCACAATACACAGCACAGTTCATACTATCTAAAAAGAACTTCACGATACACAGCACAGTTTATACTGTCTAAACAGAACTTCAGGATACACAGCACAGTTTATACTATCTAAACAGAACTTCACAGCACAGTTTATACTATCTAAACAGAACTTCACAGCACAGTTTATACTATCTAAACAGAACTTCACAGCACAGTTTATACTGTCTAAACAGAACTTCACAGCACAGTTTATACTATCTAAACAGAACTTCACAGCACAGTTTATACTATCTAAACAGAACTTCACAGCACAGTTTATACTACCTAAACAGAACTTCACAGCACAGTTTATACTATCTAAACAGAACTTCACAGCACAGTTTATACTATCTAAACAGAACTTCACAGCACAGTTTATACTATATAAACAGAACTTCACAATATACAGCACAGTTTATACTATCGAAACAGAACTTCACGATACACAGCACAGTTTATACTGTCTAAACAGAACTTCACGATACACAGCACAGTTTATACTGTCTAAACAGAACTTCAGGATACACAGCACAGTTTATACTATCTAAACAGAACTTCAGGATACCCAGCACAGTTTATACTATATAAACAAAACTTCACGATATACAGCACAGTTCATACTATCTAAAAAGAACTTCACGATACACAGCACAGTTCATACTATCTAAAAAGAACTTCACGATACACAGCACAGTTTATACTGTCTAAACAGAACTTCACAATACACAGCACAGTTTATACTGTCTAAACAGAACTTCACGATACACAGCACAGTTTATACTGTCTAAACAGAACTTCAGGATACACAGCACAGTTTATACTATCTAAACAGAACTTCATGATACACAGAACAGTTTATACTATCTAAACAGAACTTCAGGATACACAGCAGTTTATACTATCTAAACAGAACTTCACAATACACAGCACAGTTCATACTATCTAAACAGAACTTCACGATACACAGCACAGTTTATACTATCTTAACAGAACTTCACGATACACAGCACAGTTCATACTATCTAAACAGAACTTCACAGCACAGTTTATACTGTCTAAACAGAACTTCAGGATACACAGCACAGTTCATACTATCTAAACAGAACTTCAGGATACACAGCACAGTTCATACTATCTAAACAGAACTTCAGGATACACAGCACAGTTCATACTATCTAAACAGAACTTCATGATACACAGCACAGTTTATACTATCTAAACAGAACTTCAGGATACACAGCACAGTTTATACTATCTAAACAGAACTTCAGGATACACAGCACAGTTTATACTATCTAAACAGAACTTCACGATACACAGCACAGTTCATACTATCTAAACAGAACTTCACGATACACAGCACAGTTTATACTATCTAAACAGAACTTCACGATACACAGCACAGTTCATACTATCTAAACAGAACTTCACGATACACAGCACAGTTTATACTGTCTAAACAGAACTTCAGGATACACAGCACAGTTCATACTATCTAAACAGAACTTCAGGATACACAGCACAGTTCATACTATCTAAACAGAACTTCATGATACACAGCACAGTTTATACTATCTAAACAGAACTTCAGGATACACAGCACAGTTTATACTATCTAAACAGAACTTCAGGATACACAGCACAGTTTATACTATCTAAACAGAACTTCATGATACACAGAACAGTTTATACTGTCTAAACAGAACTTCACGATACACAGCACAGTTTATACTATCTAAACAGAACTTCACAGCACAGTTTATACTATCTAAACAGAACTTCACAGCACAGTTTATACTGTCTAAACAGAACCTCACGATACACAGCACAGTTTATACTGTCTAAACAGAACTTCACGATACACAGCACAGTTCATACTGTCTAAACAGAACTTCCGGATACACAGCACAGTTTATACTGTCTAAACAGAACTTCACAATACACAGCACAGTTCATACTATCTAAAAAGAACTTCACGATACACAGCACAGTTTATACTGTCTAAACAGAACTTCACGACACACAGCACAGTTTATACTGTCTAAACAGAACTTCACGACACACAGCACAGTTTATACTGTCTAAACAGAACTTCACGACACACAGCACAGTTTATACTATTGAAACAGAGCTTCATGATACACAGCACAGTTTATACTGTTGTAAAGAATTTATGAATATAAAAAACAGTATCCATAAGGGTACATTTATTTATAACTGGATCTTGTTGAATCTGTATTCACTCATCTCTGTGGACAAATTACAGGTGATGTTTCTGAATTCTATTTCTTTTTAAATATTGACACAAAACTACTTTAAATTTCTCTTATTTGTCATCCATAACTTTGATAAGACAGAATAATGGGAAAACATTTGGACTAGAGTACCACCTCTAGGTTTTGTCCAACTGACTGTGGGATTTAGCTAGCATCCCTAGCCCCAAAGTGTGGAATGATTTTAATTTAAAATGTAAACAATCCACCCACAGCTCCATACTCCAACAAATTTTGTTTTAGCACAGACCTACACAAAAGGCTATTATTTTCATTCACTAAAATGAACCATACTCCAGATTTTATTATTACAAGTCTAGAAGGTTATCACTACCCCACCATAGGGATACATTCAGTGAAATATTTTAAAAACAAACAAATCTATATAATTTTTATTATTTATTTGTGGATATATTAAGTACATCTACAGTTTTGAGATTTATCTTAATTGGGAAATGTAATTTGAAAAATAAGAATACATTAAAAATACTGTAGCTGCAAGTTACAAAGTTTATATCACACAACATAATTACCTAGTCACAGTACTAGTTAGTTTAGTAGTTAACTAGTCACAGTACTAGTTAGTTCAGTAGTTACCTAGTCACAGTACTAGTTAGTTCAGTAGTTACCTAGTCACAGTACTAGTTAGTTCAGTAGTTACCTAGTCACAGTACTAGTTAGTTCAGTAGTTAACTAGTCACAGTACTAGTTAGTTCAGTAGTTAACTAGTCACAGTACTAGTTAGTTCAGTAGTTACCTAGTCACAGCAATAGTTAGTTCAGTAGTTACCTAGTCACAGCAATAGTTAGTTCAGTAGTTACCTAGTCACAGCAATAGTTAGTTCAGTAGTTACCTAGTCACAGCAATAGTTAGTTCAGTAGTTACCTAGTCACAGCAATAGTTAGTTCAGTAGTTACCTAGTCACAGCAATAGTTAGTTCAGTAGTTACCTAGTCACAGTACTAGTTAGTTCAGTAGTTACCTAGTCACAGTACTAGTTAGTTCAGTAGTTACCTAGTCACAGTACTAGTTATTTCAGTAGTTACCTAGTCACAGTACAAGTTATTTCAGTAGTTACCTAGTCACAGTACTAGTTAGTTCAGTAGTTACCTAGTCACAGTACTAGTTAGTTCAGTAGTTACCTAGTAATAGTACTAGGTAGTTCAGTAGTTACCTAGTCACAGTACTAGTTAGTTCAGTAATACTTTATACACACCTTGTTATCCCTCCAAGTACTAGTACATGGCAGCTTTCACTCTACCTTATCTTTATATACCACTGCTCAACCTTTAAAGTAATTTGTTCTTGTATTTAGATTTACTGGTATCCATTATTACCTGGAGTACAGAACACACACAAACCAGATGATCAAACCAATAACGCTCTCGGTATCAAAGTGGCTTTCACTGCTAGACTGGAACACTGTCGGTTTGCAATCTTTTGCTGAAAAGTACATATTATGGTTAGTCATCTGATATTATATTACCAAGTAAAGTACATATTATGGTTAGACAATCTGATATTATATTACCAAGTAAAGTACATATTATGGTTAGTCATCTGATATTATATTACCAAGTAAAGTACACATTATGGTTAGTCATCTGATATTATATTACCAAGTAAAGTACATATTATGGTTAGTCAATCTGATATTATATTACCAAGTAAAGTACATATTATGGTTAGACAATGTGATATTATATTACCAAGTAAAGTACACATTATGGTTAGACAATCTCATATTATATTACCAAGTAAAGTACACATTATGGTTAGACAATCTGATATTATATTACCAAGTAAAGTACATATTATGGTTAGACAATCTGATATTATATTACCAAGTAAAGTACATATTATGGTTAGACAATCTGATATTATATTACCAAGTAAAGTACATATTATAGTTAGACAATCTGATATTATATTACCAAGTAAAGTACATATTATGGTTAGACAATCTGATATTATATTACCAAGTAAAGTACACATTATGGTTAGTCATCTGATATTATATTACCAAGTAAAGTACATATTATGGTTAGTCAATCTGATATTATATTACCAAGTAAAGTACATATTATGGTTAGACAATCTGATATTATATTACCAAGTAAAGTACACATTATGGTTAGACAATCTCATATTATATTACCAAGTAAAGTACACATTATGGTTAGACAATCTGATATTATATTACCAAGTAAAGTACATATTATGGTTAGACAATCTGATATTATATTACCAAGTAAAGTACACATTATGGTTAGTCATCTGATATTATATTACCAAGTAAAGTACATATTATGGTTAGTCAATCTGATATTATATTACCAAGTAAAGTACATATTATGGTTAGACAATCTGATATTATATTACCAAGTAAAGTACACATCATGGTTAGACAATCTGATATTATATTACCAAGTAAAGTGAATATTATGGTTAGACAATCTGATATTATATTACCAAGTAAAGTACATATTATGGTTAGACAATCTGATATTATATTACCAAGTAAAGTACACATTATGGATAGACAATCTGATATTATATTAACAAGTAAAGTACATATTATGGTTAGACAATCTGATATTATATTACCAAGTAAAGTGAATATTATGGTTAGACAATCTGATATTATATTACCAAGTAAAGTGAATATTATGGTTAGACAATCTGATATTATATTACCTACAAGTAAAGTACATATTATGGTTAGACAATATATTATATTACCAAGTAAAGTGAATATTATGGTTAGACAATCTGATATTATATTACCAAGTAAAGTACATATTATGGTTAGACAATATATTATATTACCAAGTAAAGTGAATATTATGGTTAGACAATCTGATATTATATTACCAAGTAAAGTACACATTATAGTTAGACAATCTGATATTATATTACCAAGCAAAGGAAATATTATGGTTAGACAATCTGATATTATATTACCAAGTAAAGTACACATTATGGTTAGACAATCTGATATTATATTACCAAGTAAAGTGAATATTATGGTTAGACAATCTGATATATTACCAAGTAAAGTACATATTATAGTTAGACAATCTGATATTATATTTCCAAGTAAAGTACATATTACGGTTAGACAATCTGATATTATATTACCAAGTAAAGTACACATTATGGTTAGACAATCTGATATTATATTACCAAGTAAAGTGAATATTATGGTTAGACAATCTTATATTATATTACCAAGTAAAGTACATATTATAGTCAGACAATCTGATATTATATTACCAAGTAAAGTGAATATTATGGTTAGACAATCTTATATTATATTACCAAGTAAAGTGAATATTATGGTTAGACAATCTGATATTATATTACCAAGTAAAGTACATATTATGGTTAGACAATCTGATATTATATTACCAAGTAAAGTGAATATTATGGTTAGACAATCTGATATTATATTACCAAGTAAAGTACATATTATGGTTAGACAATGTGATATTATATTACCAAGTAAAGTACACATTATAGTTAGACAATCTGATATTATATTACCAAGTAAAGTACACATTATAGTTAGACAATCTGATATTATATTACCAAGTAAAGTACATATTATGGTTAGACAATCTGATATTATATTACCAAGTAAAGTACACATTATGGTTAGACAATCTGATATTATATTACCAAGTAAAGTACACATTATGGTTAGACAATCTGATATTATATTACCAAGTAAAGTACACATTATGGTTAGACAATCTGATATTATATTACCAAGTAAAGTACATATTATAGTTAGACAATCTGATATTATATTACCAAGTAAAGTACACATTATGGTTAGACAATCTGATATTATATTACCAAGTAAAGTTAATATTATGGTTAGACAATCTGATATTATATTACCAAGTAAAGTTAATAGTATGGTTAGACAATCTGATATTATATTACCAAGTAAAGTACATATTATGGTTAGACAATCTGATATTATATTACCAAGTAAAGTACACATTATGGTTAGACAATCTGATATTATATTACCAAGTAAAGTACACATTATGGTTAGACAATCTGATATTATATTACCAAGTAAAGTGAATAATATGGTTAGACAATCTTATATTATATTACCAAGTAAAGTACATATTATAGTTAGACAATCTGATATTATATTACCAAGTAAAGTACATATTATGGTTAGACAATCTGATATTATATTACCAAGTAAAGTGAATATTATGGTTAGACAATCTGATATTATATTACCAAGTAAAGTACATATTATGGTTAGACAATCTGATATTATATTACCAAGTAAAGTACATATTATGGTTAGACAATGTGATATTATATTACCAAGTAAAGTACACATTATAGTTAGACAATCTGATATTATATTACCAAGTAAAGTACACATTATAGTTAGACAATCTGATATTATATTACCAAGTAAAGTACATATTATGGTTAGACAATCTGATATTATATTACCAAGTAAAGTACATATTATGGTTAGACAATCTGATATTATATTACCAAGTAAAGTACATATTATGGTTAGACAATCTGATATTATATTACCAAGTAAAGTACATATTATGGTTAGTCAATCTGATATTATATTACCAAGTAAAGTACATATTATGGTTGGACAATTTGATATTATATTACCAAGTAAAGTACATATTATGGTTAGACGATCTGATATTCTATTACCAAGTAAAGTACATATTATGGTTAGACGATCTGATATTCTATTACCAAGTAAAGTACATATTATGGTTAGACAATTTGATATTATATTACCAAGTAAAGTACATATTATGGTTAGACAATCTGATATTACCAAGTAAAGTACATATTATGGTTAGACAATCTGATATTATATTACCAAGTAAAGTACATATTATGGTTAGACAATCTGATATTATATTACCAAGTAAAGTACACATTATGGTTAGACAATCTGATATTATATTACCAAGTAAAGTACATATTATGGTTAGACAATCTGATATTATATTACCAAGTAAAGTACACATTACGGTTAGACAATCTGATATTATATTACCAAGTAAAGTGAATATTATGGTTAGACAATCTGATATTATATTACCAAGTAAAGTACATATTATAGTTAGACAATCTGATATTATATTACCAAGTAAAGTACATATGATGGTTAGACATTTTGATATTATATTACCAAGTAAAGTACATATTATGGTTAGACAATCTGATATTATATTACCAAGTAAAGTACACATTATGGTTAGTCATCTGATATTATATTACCAAGTAAAGTACATATTATGGTTAGTCAATCTGATATTATATTACCAAGTAAAGTACATATTATGGTTAGACAATATATTATATTACCAAGTAAAGTGAATATTATGGTTAGACAATGTGATATTATATTACCAAGTAAAGTACACATTATAGTTAGACAATCTGATATTATATTACCAAGTAAAGTACACATTATAGTTAGACAATCTGATATTATATTACCAAGTAAAGTACATATTATGGTTAGACAATCTGATATTATATTACCAAGTAAAGTACATATTATGGTTAGACAATCTGATATTATATCACCAAGTAAAGTACATATTATGGTTAGTCAATCTGATATTATATTACCAAGTAAAGTACATATTATGGTTGGACAATTTGATATTATATTACCAAGTAAAGTACATATTATGGTTAGACGATCTGATATTCTATTACCAAGTAAAGTACATATTATGGTTAGACAATCTGATATTCTATTACCAAGTAAAGTACATATTATGGTTAGACAATTTGATATTATATTACCAAGTAAAGTACATATTATGGTTAGACAATCTGATATTACCAAGTAAAGTACATATTATGGTTAGACAATCTGATATTATATTACCAAGTAAAGTACATATTATGGTTAGACAATCTGATATTATATTACCAAGTAAAGTACACATTATGGTTAGACAATCTGATATTATATTACCAAGTAAAGTACATATTATGGTTAGACAATCTGATATTATATTACCAAGTAAAGTACATATTATAGTTAGACAATCTGATATTATATTACCAAGTAAAGTACATATGATGGTTAGACAATCTGATATTATATTACCAAGTAAAGTACATATTATGGTTAGACAATCTGATATTATATTACCAAGTAAAGTACACATTATGGTTAGTCATCTGATATTATATTACCAAGTAAAGTACATATTATGGTTACTCAATCTGATATTATATTACCAAGTAAAGTACATATTATGGTAAGACAATCTGATATTATATTACCAAGTAAAGTACACATTATGGTTAGACAATCTGATATTATATTACCAAGTAAAGTGAATATTATGGTTAGACAATCTGATATTATATTACCAAGTAAAGTAGATATTATGGTTAGACAATCTGATATTATATTACCAAGTAAAGTACACATTATGGTTAGACAATCTGATATTATATTACCAAGTAAAGTACACATTATGGTTAGACAATCTGATATTATATTACCAAGTAAAGTGAATATTATGGTTAGACAATCTGATATTATATTACCAAGTAAAGTGAATATTATGGTTAGACAATCTGATATTATATTACCAAGTAAAGTGAATATTATGGTTAGACAATCTGATATTATATTACCAACTAAAGTGAATATTATGGTTAGACAATCTGATATTATATTACCAAGTAAAGTACATATTATGGTTAGACAATCTGATATTATATTACCAAGTAAAGTACACATTATGGATAGACAATCTGATATTATATTAACAAGTAAAGTACATATTATGGTTAGACAATCTGATATTATATTACCAAGTAAAGTGAATATTATGGTTTGACAATCTGATATTATATTACCAAGTAAAAGTACATATTATAGTTAGACAATCTGATATTATATTACCAACTAAAGTACATATTATGGTTAGACAATCTGATATTATATTACCAACTAAAGTACATATTATGGTTAGACAATCTGATATTATATTACCAAGTAAAGTACATATTATGGTTAGACAATCTGATATTATATTACCAAGTAAAGTACATATTATGGTTAGTCAATCTGATATTATATTACCAAGTAAAGTACATATTATGGTTAGACAATTTGATATTATATTACCAAGTAAAGTACATATTATGGTTAGACGATCTGATATTCTATTACCAAGTAAAGTACATATTATGGTTAGACAATCTGATATTCTATTACCAAGTAAAGTACATATTATGGTTAGACAATTTGATATTATATTACCAAGTAAAGTACATATTATAGTTAGACAATCTGATATTACCAAGTAAAGTACATATTATAGTTAGACAATCTGATATTATATTACCAAGTAAAGTACATATTATGGTTAGACAATCTGATATTATATTACCAAGTAAAGTACATATTATGGTTAGACAATCTGATATTATATTACCAAGTAAAGTACATATTATGGTTAGTCAATCTGATATTATATTACCAAGTAAAGTACATATTATGGTTAGACAATTTGATATTATATTACCAAGTAAAGTACATATTATGGTTAGACAATCTGATATTATATTACCAAGTAAAGTACACATTATGGTTAGACAATCTGATATTATATTACCAAGTAAAGTACATATTATGGTTAGACAATCTGATATTATATTACCAAGTAAAGTACACATTATGGTTAGACAATCTGATATTATATTACCAAGTAAAGTGAATATTATGGTTAGACAATCTGATATTATATTACCAAGTAAAAGTACATATTATAGTTAGACAATCTGATATTATATTACCAAGTAAAGTACAAATTATGGTTAGTCAATCTGATATTATATTACCAAGTAAAGTACACATTATGATTAGACAATCTGATATTATATCACCAAGTAAAGTACATATTATGGTTAGACAATCTGATATTATATTACCAAGTAAAGTACATATTATGGTTAGACAATCTGATATTATATTACCAAGTAAAGTACATATTATGGTTAGACAATCTGATATTATATTACCAAGTAAAGTACATATTATGGTTAGACAATCTGATATTATATTACCAAGTAAAGTACATATTATGGTTAGTCAATCTGATATTATATTACCAAGTAAAGTACATATTATGGTTAGACAATTTGATATTATATTACCAAGTAAAGTACATATTATAGTTAGACGATCTGATATTCTATTACCAAGTAAAGTACATATTATGGTTAGTCAATCTGATATTATATTACCAAGTAAAGTACATATTATGGTTAGACAATTTGATATTATATTACCAAGTAAAGTACATATTATGGTTAGACAATCTGATATTATATTACCAAGTAAAGTACACATTATGGTTAGACAACCTATTATTATATTACCAAGTAAAGTACATATTATGGTTAGACAATCTGATATTATATTACCAAGTAAAGTACACATTATTGTTAGACAATCTGATATTATATTACCAAGTAAAGTGAATATTATGGTTGGACCATCTGATATTATATTACCAAGTAAAGTACATATTATAGTTAGACAATCTGATATTATATTACCAAGTAAAGTACATATTATGGTTAGACAATCTGATATTATATTACCAAGTAAAGTACACATTATGGTTAGTCATCTGATATTATATTACCAAGTAAAGTACATATTATGGTTAGTCAATCTGATATTATATTACCAAGTAAAGTACACATTATGGTTAGACAATCTGATATTATATTACCAAGTAAAGTAGATATTATGGTTAGACAATCTGATATTATATTACCAAGTAAAGTACACATTATGGTTAGACAATCTGATATTATATTAACAAGTAAAGTACATATTATGGTTAGACAATCTGATATTATATTACCAAGAAAAATGAATATTATGGTTAGACAATCTGATATTATATTACCAAGTAAAGTACACATTATGGTTAGACAATCTGATATTATATTACCAAGTAAAGTACACATTATGGTTAGACAATCTGATATTATATTACCAAGTAAAGTGAATAATATGGTTAGACAATCTTATATTATATTACCAAGTAAAGTACATATTATAGTTAGACAATCTGATATTATATTACCAAGTAAAGTACATATTATGGTTAGACAATCTGATATTATATTACCAAGTAAAGTGAATATTATGGTTAGACAATCTGATATTATATTACCAAGTAAAGTACATATTATGGTTACTCAATCTGATATTATATTACCAAGTAAAGTACATATTATGGTTAGACAATCTGATATTATATTACCAAGTAAAGTACACATTATGGTTAGACAATCTGATATTATATTACCAAGTAAAGTGAATATTATGGTTAGACAATCTGATATTGTATTACCAAGTAAAGTAGATATTATGGTTAGACAATCTGATATTATATTACCAAGTAAAGTACACATTATGGTTAGACAATCTGATATTATATTACCAAGTAAAGTACACATTATGGTTAGATAATCTGATATTATATTACCAAGTAAAGTGAATATTATGGTTAGACAATCTGATATTATATTACCAAGTAAAGTGAATATTATGGTTAGACAATCTGATATTATATTACCAAGTAAAGTGAATATTATGGTTAGACAATCTGATATTATATTACCAACTAAAGTGAATATTATGGTTAGACAATCTGATATTATATTACCAAGTAAAGTACATATTATGGTTAGACAATCTGATATTATATTACCAAGTAAAGTACACATTATGGATAGACAATCTGATATTATATTAACAAGTAAAGTACATATTATGGTTAGACAATCTGATATTATATTACCAAGTAAAGTGAATATTATGGTTTGACAATCTGATATTATATTACCAAGTAAAGTACATATTATAGTTAGACAATCTGATATTATATTACCAACTAAAGTACATATTATGGTTAGACAATCTGATATTATATTACCAACTAAAGTACATATTATGGTTAGACAATCTGATATTATATTACCAAGTAAAAGTACATATTATGGTTAGTCAATCTGATATTATATTACCAAGTAAAGTACATATTATGGTTAGACAATTTGATATTATATTACCAAGTAAAGTACATATTATGGTTAGACGATCTGATATTCTATTACCAAGTAAAGTACATATTATGGTTAGACAATCTGATATTCTATTACCAAGTAAAGTACATATTATGGTTAGACAATTTGATATTATATTACCAAGTAAAGTACATATTATAGTTAGACAATCTGATATTACCAAGTAAAGTACATATTATAGTTAGACAATCTGATATTATATTACCAAGTAAAGTACATATTATGGTTAGACAATCTGATATTATATTACCAAGTAAAGTACATATTATGGTTAGACAATCTGATATTATATTACCAAGTAAAGTACATATTATGGTTAGTCAATCTGATATTATATTACCAAGTAAAGTACATATTATGGTTAGACAATTTGATATTATATTACCAAGTAAAGTACATATTATGGTTAGACAATCTGATATTATATTACCAAGTAAAGTACACATTATGGTTAGACAATCTGATATTATATTACCAAGTAAAGTACACATTATGGTTAGACAATCTGATATTATATTACCAAGTAAAGTGAATATTATGGTTAGACAATCTGATATTATATTACCAAGTAAAGTACATATTATAGTTAGACAATCTGATATTATATTACCAAGTAAAGTACAAATTATGGTTAGTCAATCTGATATTATATTACCAAGTAAAGTACACATTATGATTAGACAATCTGATATTATATCACCAAGTAAAGTACATATTATGGTTAGACAATCTGATATTATATTACCAAGTAAAGTACATATTATGGTTAGACAATCTGATATTATATTACCAAGTAAAGTACATATTATGGTTAGACAATCTGATATTATATTACCAAGTAAAGTACATATTATGGTTAGACAATCTGATATTATATTACCAAGTAAAGTACATATTATGGTTAGTCAATCTGATATTATA
This sequence comes from Tachypleus tridentatus, assembly GCF_004210375.1. Taxonomy (NCBI): domain Eukaryota; kingdom Metazoa; phylum Arthropoda; class Merostomata; order Xiphosura; family Limulidae; genus Tachypleus; species Tachypleus tridentatus. The sequence goes on along the minus strand of NC_134827.1, from coordinate 35,171,961 downwards.
TTACCAAGTAAAGTACATATTATGGTTAGACAATTTGATATTATATTACCAAGTAAAGTACATATTATAGTTAGACGATCTGATATTCTATTACCAAGTAAAGTACATATTATGGTTAGTCAATCTGATATTATATTACCAAGTAAAGTACATATTATGGTTAGACAATTTGATATTATATTACCAAGTAAAGTACATATTATGGTTAGACAATCTGATATTATATTACCAAGTAAAGTACACATTATGGTTAGACAACCTGATATTATATTACCAAGTAAAGTACATATTATGGTTAGACAATCTGATATTATATTACCAAGTAAAGTACACATTATTGTTAGACAATCTGATATTATATTACCAAGTAAAGTGAATATTATGGTTGGACCATCTGATATTATATTACCAAGTAAAGTACATATTATAGTTAGACAATCTGATATTATATTACCAAGTAAAGTACATATTATGGTTAGACAATCTGATATTATATTACCAAGTAAAGTACACATTATGGTTAGTCATCTGATATTATATTACCAAGTAAAGTACATATTATGGTTAGTCAATCTGATATTATATTACCAAGTAAAGTACACATTATGGTTAGACAATCTGATATTATATTACCAAGTAAAGTAGATATTATGGTTAGACAATCTGATATTATATTACCAAGTAAAGTACACATTATGGTTAGACAATCTGATATTATATTAACAAGTAAAGTACATATTATGGTTAGACAATCTGATATTATATTACCAAGAAAAATGAATATTATGGTTAGACAATCTGATATTATATTACCAAGTAAAGTGAATATTATGGTTAGACAATCTGATATTATATTACCAAGTAAAGTGAATATTATGGTAAGACAATCTGATATTATATTACCAACTAAAGTGAATATTATGGTTAGACAATCTGATATTATATTACCAAGTAAAGTACATATTATGGTTAGACAATCTGATATTATATTACCAAGTAAAGTACACATTATAGTTAGACAATCTGATATTATATTACCAAGTAAAGTACATATTATGGTTAGACAATCTGATATTATATTACCAAGTAAAGTACACATTATGGTTAGACAATCTGATATTATATTACCAAGTTAAGTGAATATTATGGTTAGACAATCTGATATTATATTACCAAGTAAAGTACATATTATAGTTAGACAATCTGATATTATATTACCAAGTAAAGTACATATTATGGTTAGACAATCTGATATTATATTACCAAGTAAAGTACACATTATGGTTAGTCAATCTGATATTATATTACCAAGTAAAGTACATATTATGGTTCGACAATTTGATATTATATTACCAAGTAAAGTACACATTATGGTTAGACAATCTGATATTATATTACCAAGTAAAGTGAATATTATGGTTAGACAATCTGATATTATATTACCAAGTAAAGTACATATTATGGTTAGACAATCTGATATTATATTACCAAGTAAAGTACACATTATGGTTAGACAATCTGATATTATATTACCAAGTAAAGTACACATTATAGTTAGACAATCTGATATTATACTACCAAGTAAAGTACACATTATAGTTAGACAATCTGATATTATATTACCAAGTAAAGTACATATTATGGTTAGACAATCTGATATTATATTACCAAGTAAAGTACATATTAGGGTTAGACAATCTGATATTATATTACCAAGTAAAGTACATATTATGGTTAGACAATCTGATATTATATTACCAAGTAAAGTACATATTAGGGTTAGACAATCTGATATTATATTACCAAGTAAAGTACATATTATGGTTAGACAATCTGATATTATATTACCAAGTAAAGTACACATTATGGTTAGACAATCTGATATTATATTACCAAGTAAAGTACATATTAGGGTTAGACAATCTGATATTATATTACCAAGTAAAGTACATATTAGGGTTAGACAATCTGATATTATAATACCAAGTAAAGTACATATTATGGTTAGTCATCTGATATTATATTACCAAGTAAAGTACATATTAGGGTTAGACAATCTGATATTATATTACCAAGTAAAGTACACATTATGGTTAGTCATCTGATATTATATTACCAAGTAAAGTACATATTATGGTTAGACAATCTGATATTATAATACCAAGTAAAGTACACATTATGGTTAGTCATCTGATATTATATTACCAAGTAAAGTACATATTAGGGTTAGACAATCTGATATTATATTACCAAGTAAAGTACACATTATGGTTAGTCATCTGATATTATATTACCAAGTAAAGTACATATTATGGTTAGACAATCTGATATTATATTACCAAGTAAAGTACACATTATGGTTAGTCATCTGATATTATATTACCAAGTAAAGTACATATTAGGGTTAGACAATCTGATATTATATTACCAAGTAAAGTACATATTATGGTTAGACAATCTGATATTATATTACCAAGTAAAGTACATATTAGGGTTAGACAATCTGATATTATATTACCAAGTAAAGTACATATTAGGGTTAGACAATCTGATATTATATTACCAAGTAAAGTACATATTAGGGTTAGACAATCTGATATTATATTACAAATAACATTAAACTCTTTTCATAAAAAAATGTCTTTTTTGAATGCAGAAAGAAGAGAAACTTTTCACCATTGCTAAAATATTTAATTAGTAAATATAAGGACTATCTTGACAAGTGCCTCTATGTTCCACAATATCCAACATTTATTTAACAAAATCTTGTACCAAACTACAAAGGTTAATACAATTCTGAATTTTTTAGATGAAACATCCCTATGTTGTTTTAAACTAATCATTCTTAAATGTAGCAACAATAAACAAGCATTCTGATTCTAGAAATTAAAGACTCCAGAAAATTTTAGGCATTAGTTTTAACATGATTTGTAAGCTCTTGGACAGTAATGTTCGAATTCCTTTGACAAACAAGTTACAAAGCTGTCACGATTAATTACCAAGTAAAAATGTTCAATGCTACATCAAAAAGTCTATAAACAAGTTCTGTATGGGTTTGTTAACAAAGTTTTAATATCTGAAACAGAACAAAAACTAATCTTCACTTATCTGTCTGAAGATAAATTACCAATGTTTAAAAGCAAGCACTGTTCCAATTGAAAACAAAATGTTGTAAAAAAACCAATATGGTCCTCTGAGCCATAGAGACAGACAAGAAGTGAATGTGTATTCATCTCACAGATTTGGCAAAATAACCTGAACAATGTAACTCTTATGGATTTCTATTCTTTCTTCAACCATATCCTCTGTCCACGCTGGTATAAGATAATACAATGTGAACAACATTAACCATCTGAGTAGTTTGATAACTTATTAAATTTAATTTGTATCTTTATGTTTTTTATCCAAAGGTCATTGTAGTGTCACAACTGGACGTTTTTGGTCATATAGATCGTCACACCTGGTACATAACCAATAATTAACCTAAAGGTGTATGACTTTAGTTCCTTTGCAGGAACACAAGTTTATAACCACTGCTTTTCACTACTACAGTTCCATAATACTTGTGAAAGAGAGAGAGTGTGTGTATCTGCAACCTCTTTTTCTAGGTAATAACAAAGTTTTAAGTTTCACGGAGGTATACAATAACCAAGACGTGAATGTAAGTAGCTTGTTTGATATGCTGATTTGGTGGAATTTAGGTTGATCACTCATGTTTTTTTTTCTGAGCAACATTTTCTTTTAATAACTGAATAATTACATGAATAACAAACAAATCTCACCAGTAGAACTGTTCAGTGATGTCCAAGTCAGGTACATTGTGTAGAGAGAGACAATGGAAGATTGGAGAAGTCCAGCCTTGGGTTGATCTTGGAATAAATTAGTGAAATTAGCCACGATTTCAGTAAAATGTATTACATTTCTCAAACATTCCTTTCAGATATCCATTTACATTGTATATAGATAATATTGGCAAAAGTAAATGTTACCATGTAATTTATAGGTAGGAAATCACAGAAGAACAGTTTTAACATGTTAAAACAACAGCTACACTTCCACTACATCACTGGTGTAAATATTATCTGGAATATAACACGAAGATTAACTCACAGGTTCAAGAGTAGATTACTGGTTAATTGAACATAAGGGTTTCTGTAAAAAAACAACAACAGTTTCTTTGACAATTAAAGTTACATCAGTGTAGATCCACAGGCTACACTGAAAATTAACACTTTTTGATTTTTCTTTTAAGAACGATCCAGCAAATATGACTTTAGAATTTTATCAGGTGTACAATAAACATTGCACTATTTGTGTGTGTAGTCCACAAACAATAAAGGAAGGTGAAACGATAAACCACAACAAGAGTTGAAGTAACTTTGTTTTATCTTTAAATCAAAAAACTTTTCAAATGAGCTTGCATTTTAGTTTTGAAAAATACCAGTAAAAATATTTACAACTTAAAGAAAAATAAACAACTTCTGGAGAACAGAAGTACCATGTTAACATAAGTTTCAAGAAGTTACACTTTTTATCATGAGTACATAAATTATACTTGACAGCTGTTTTCAAGTGTTCATAAGTGTCATCCAAAATAATTGACTGACATATTAAAAACATATCCAAAAAATAACTGAATCTGTATGTATAGAAGAGCAACCAAAACCTAAAGTAATACAGTCACATGTCTAGAAATAATAAGTGTAATGGTAAATCAATTATCACACGTTTTAAATGATAAAGGAAACTGACATTTTATTTAACTCCAAAAATTAAATAAGGTAACTTTTAATTTAAATCTATCATAAACAAACAGACAGGTAATAAAATGTAAGTTGATAAACAAGCACAGTGTTTCAATTCTACTTCATTTCAGTCATTTTTAGTTTAGTCTAGAATTAATATACAAATCAGACAGTTGAAAATGAGGTTAATTTCAATGTTAAGCCTCATAATGATGTTTCTCACAGTTCAGTGTTTACATACATATTTTTACTGAGATTGGCTCAACAGGATCAGAGAAATTAGGGTTCAAACAAATGCACATTGTCCTTATATATACAGACACACACTCACAAAAATATATAGAGATAAAAATACAGGAAAATAATAAACATTTTATATGTTAATATATATATACCCCCCAAACAAAATCAGGGACATCCTCATTATATCTGTTCAAACATTTTTTCAGAACATAAACTTTCTGCCTGAAGCAAGTTTGTTCTGGAATTTTCACATATAGCAACACAAAAGCTAACAAATCATTTCTGACCTGACAAACTACACAGAAGGCAATAACACCCTCCATTAATTCTGGGCTGCTTGCATTTGAATTTGTAGAAGGATTTGACCATCATTACTGGTGCACCCACAGCTGTAAAGTGCAAAGAGCATTTCTGAATCAGTGGGATGTTACCCATGAGCCCTTGAATTTGCGACATAGGGACACTAACACTAGACAGACCTGCTCCTTACGAGGATGTCGCATACAACAAAAGTTGCACTTCAACATCTCAAGATAGCATTCGTATTGCTAGAAGTAAATCATAAAGTCCACAAGAAAAACTGACATCAAGGCCACAGCAACCTCTTTCTTGTTATAAATTAGAATTTTATTTCATTCAAAATCATTCTCTGATGTTCCTTACAAAGCACAAAAAACCACTACTTTAGTGGTTTTGATAAATTCTCTGGCAAAAACAATAGTAGTTTTATGACCCATGTGTTCAATTTTGTCAGTGTCAAAATTGTTGCTTTCTTATGAATTCTTCACTTTTGGTCAAACGAAACATGTGGTCTGAAACTAAAGCTCTCACACTTTGAGAATTATGACTAAATAAAAACAAATACACATTCCTTTACGTTAGAGAGAAGTTATTGACATAATAAGGTAAAAACTTTGCTTTTTTGTGGGTATGAACCTCACTTATGGGTTAGATAAAATCAACTGAATACATTAAAACTTCCTTTCTATGGTTTAGACTAACCTTATGTTGTTCAATTAAACAAACTTGTTTGCAAGGCTATTTTCAGCTATCAGAGGTAGCAATGAATATTCATGGAAACACACACATAAATAGACTTTAATTATGTATTGTTCCGATTTTTAAATATATTTTACTTTTATATATGTATTATTACATGTTTTATTCCCTTTCTGTTTAACTATAAACATGTTATGAATCAAATGTGTATAATCTGAATACTGATAATAAATATAGAATATTCTGAGAGACAACTGACAAAACGTGTTTCACTTTACTATAAAACTTAATACAAATGTATCTTGCCTGATATACCAATAACATAAAATTAACATGTTATGTATATATAACAGCTCTATTACACATTCCTATTAATATCGTGTTATGTATATGTAACAGCTCTATTACATATTCCTATTAATATCGTGTTATGTATATATAACAGCTCTATTACACATTCCTATTAATATCGTGTTATGTATATGTAACAGCTCTATTACACATTCCTATTAATATCGTGTTATGTATATATAACAGCTCTATTACACATTCCTATTAATATCGTGTTATGTATATGTAACAGCTCTATTACACATTCCTATTAATATCGTGTTATGTATACAACAGCTGTATTACACATTCCTATTAATATCATGTTATATATACAACAGCTGTATTACACATTCCTATTAATATCGTACTATGTACATAACAGCTCTATTGCACATTCCTATTAACATTGTGTTACGTATGTAACAACTCTATTACGTATTCCTATTAATATCGTGCTATATACATAACAGCTCTACTACACACTCCTATTAATATTGTGTTATGTATACAACAGCTCTACTACACACTCCTATTAATAGTGTTATGTATATAACAGCTCTACTACACATTCCTATTAATACTGTGTTATGTATGTAACAGCTCTGATACACATTCCTATTAATATCACATTACATATATAACAGCTCTATTACACACTCCTATTGTTTTATGTATATAACATCTCTATTGCACACTCCTATTAATATCATTCTATGTATATAACAGCTCTATTACACACTCCTATTAATATTGTGCTATATATATAACAGCTATACTACACACTCCTATTAATATCGTGCTATGTATACAACAGCTGTATTACACACTCCTATTAATATCGTGCTATGCATATAACAGCTGTATTACACACTCCTGTTAATATTGTGCTATATATATAACAGCTATACTACACACTCCTATTAATATCGTGCTATGTATATAACAGCTGTATTACACATTCCTATTAATATCGTGTTATATATACAACAGCTGTATTACACACTCCTATTAATATTGTGCTATATATATAACAGCTATACTACACACTCCTATTAATATCGTGATATGTATATAACAGCTGTATTACACACTCCTATTAATATCGTACTATGTACATAACAGCTGTATTGCACATTCCTATTAACATCGTGCTATGTACATAACAGCTGTATTACACACTCCTATTAATATCGTGATATATACATAACAGCTGTGACATATTTGTTGTTCAAGAAAATTAAAAACCGATCTTTATTATATGCTGTTTACTCTAATTCAACAACTGAATGTCTGTGATGACAAACTTACGTTTCTGCACTTTAGGTAAGATGGATAAGACCGACAACACGAGACACAGTAAAAGTTGAAACTTATGAAAAACTTGTGAAGTCCACAACCTTCTGACTGCAAAAAAATCAGTTAAACAAAACATTGATGACCAAATGTTTACAAATTAGAGGAAATATAAGTAATAAATAAACCAATCAGCAAGTCTGAACTGACAGGTAACATTTAAATTTATATGAATGTAACAACAGGAATAATGATAATATTGTAGAAATAAGGAAAAATAAAAACAATGGAAAATGTTTAAACTTGTTTGAATGTACTAAATGTAAAAACATTAATAATACTGTAGTTAAGGTGAAAAAAAAAATCAAATAAAGCTGACATCTGGTGGACTTACCTGGATATAGTAAAGGTAAAATAGAACAACTGCAGCAATGACAACACTGTAGTGAATAAAGGTAAAAAACAGCAGTGCTGAAATAACAAATATAAATACATCAATGTTTATATGGGTCTGGTAGGACAATTAAGCTGAAATAACAAATATAAATACATCAATGTTTATATGGCTCTGGTAGGATTATTAAGCTGAAATAAATATAAATACATCAATGTTTATATGGGTCTGGTTGGACTATTAAGTAATCTCTAGCACTGATTTCACAGTTTTTTTAAAATTTGTCACTGAACATCTCAAAATGGCCTGTGATGCCTGAAATGTCAAAAGAAAATGGAACTAATAAGTTCATAAATTTGTTAAATATATATAATTTAGATCACTTGTTTATTTTACTGTTCATTTAACATTAAATATACAGAATTTAGATCACTTGTTTATTTTACTGTTCATTTAACATTAAATACATAGAATTTAGATCACTTGCTTATTTTACTGTTCATTTAACATTAAATACATAGAATTTAGATCACTTGCTTATTTTACTGTTCATTTAACATTAAATACATAGAATTTAGATCACTTGTTTATTTTACTGTTCATTTAACATTAAATATATAGAATTTAGATCACTTGCTTATTTTACTGTTCATTTAACATTAAATACATAGAATTTAGATCACTTGCTTATTTTACTGTTCATTTAACATTAAATACATATAATTTAGATCACTTGTTTATTTTACTGTTCATTTAACATTAAATACATAGAATTTATATCACTTGTTTATTTTACTGTTCATTTAACATTAAATATATAGAATTTAGATCACTTGCTTATTTTACTGTTCATTTAACATTAAATACATAGAATTTAGATCACTTGTTTATTTTACTGTTCATTTAACATTAAATATATAGAATTTAAATCACTTGCTTATTTTACTGTTCATTTAACATTAAATACATAGAATTTAGATCACTTGCTTATTTTACTGTTCATTTAACATTAAATACATAGAATTTAGATCACTTGCTTATTTTACTGTTCATTTAACATTAAATACATAGAATTTAGATCACTTGCTTATTTTACTGTTCATTTAACATTAAATATATAGAATTTAGATCACTTGCTTATTTTACTGTTCATTTAACATTAAATATATAGAATTTAGATCACTTGCTTATTTTACTGTTCAGTTAACATTAAATATATAGAATTTAGATCACTTGCTTATTTTACTGTTCATTTAACATTAAATATATATAATTTAGATCACTTGCTTATTTTACTCTTCATTTAACATTAAATACATAGAATTTAGATCACTTGTTTATTTTACTGTTCATTTAACATTAAATACATAGAATTTAGATCACTTGTTTATTTTACTGTTCATTTAACATTAAATACATAGAATTTAGATCACTTCTTTATTTTACTGTTCATTTAACATTAAATACATAGAATTTAGATCACTTGTTTATTTTACTGTTCATTTAACATTAAATATATAGAATTTAGATCACTTGCTTATTTTACTGTTCATTTAACATTAAATACGTAGAATTTAGATCACTTGTTTATTTTACTGTTCATTTAACATTAAATATATAGAATTTAGATCACTTGTTTATTTTACTGTTCATTTAACATTAAATACATAGAATTTAGATCACTTGCTTATTTTACTGTTCATTTAACATTAAATACATAGAATTTAGATCACTTGTTTATTTTACTGTTCATTTAACATTAAATACATAGAATTTAGATCACTTGTTTATTTTACTGTTCATTTAACATTAAATACATAGAATTTAGATCACTTGCTTATTTTACTGTTCATTTAACATTAAATATATAGAATTTAGATCACTTGTTTATTTTACTGTTCATTTAACATTAAATACGTAGAATTTAGATCACTTGTTTATTTTACTGTTCATTTAACATTAAATATATAGAATTTAGATCACTTGTTTATTTTACTGTTCATTTAACATTAAATACATAGAATTTAGATCACTTGCTTATTTTACTGTTCATTTAACATTAAATACATAGAATTTAGATCACTTGTTTATTTTACTGTTCATTTAACATTAAATACATAGAATTTAGATCACTTGCTTATTTTACTGTTCATTTAACATTAAATATATAGAATTTAGATCACTTGTTTATTTTACTGTTCATTTAACATTAAATACATAGAATTTAGATCACTTGTTTATTTTACTGTTCATTTAACATTAAATACATAGAATTTAGATCACTTGTTTATTTTACTGTTCATTTAACATTAAATACATAGAATTTAGATCACTTGTTTATTTTACTGTTCATTTAACATTAAATACATAGAATTTAGATCACTTGTTTATTTTACTGTTCATTTAACATTAAATACATAGAATTTAGATCACTTGTTTATTTTACTGTTCATTTAACATTAAATATACAGAATTTAGATCACTTGTTTATTTTACTGTTCATTTAACATTAAATACATAGAATTTAGATCACTTGTTTATTTTACTGTTCATTTAACATTAAATACATAGAATTTAGATCACTTGCTTATTTTACTGTTCATTTAACATTAAATACATAGAATTTAGATCACTTGTTTATTTTACTGTTCATTTAACATTAAATACATAGAATTTAGATCACTTGTTTATTTTACTGTTCATTTAACATTAAATACATAGAATTTAGATCACTTGTTTATTTTACTGTTCATTTAACATTAAATACATAGAATTTAGATCACTTGTTTATTTTACTGTTCATTTAACATTAAATACATAGAATTTAGATCACTTGTTTATTTTACTGTTCATTTAACATTAAATACATAGAATTTAGATCACTTGTTTATTTTACTATTCATTTAACATTAAATACATAGAATTTAGATCACTTGTTTATTTTACTGTTCATTTAACATTAAATACATAGAATTTAGATCACTTGTTTATTTTACTGTTCATTTAACATTAAATACATAGAATTTAGATCACTTGTTTATTTTACTGTTCATTTAACATTAAATACATAGAATTTAGATCACTTGTTTATTTTACTGTTCATTTAACATTAAATACATAGAATTTAGATCACTTGCTTATTTTACTGTTCATTTAACATTAAATACATAGAATTTAGATCACTTGTTTATTTTACTGTTCATTTAACATTAAATATATAGAATTTAGATCACTTGCTTATTTTACTGTTCATTTAACATTAAATATATAGAATTTAGATCACTTGTTTATTTTACTGTTCATTTAACATTAAATACATAGAATTTAGATCACTTGCTTATTTTACTGTTCATTTAACATTAAATATATAGAATTTAGATCACTTGTTTATTTTACTGTTCATTTAACATTAAATACATAGATTTTAGATCACTTGTTTATTTTACTGTTCATTTAACATTAAATATATAGAATTTAGATCACTTGTTTATTTTACTGTTCATTTAATATTAAATACATAGAATTTAGATCACTTTTTTATTTTTCCTGTTCATTTAACATTAAATACATAGAATTTAGATCACTTGCTTATTTTACTGTTCATTTAACATTAAATATATAGAATTTAGATCACTTGTTTATTTTACTGTTCATTTAACATTAAATACATAGAATTTAGATCACTTGTTTATTTTACTGTTCATTTAACATTAAATACATAGAATTTAGATCACTTGCTTATTTTACTGTTCATTTAACATTAAATATATAGAATTTAGATCACTTGCTTATTTTACTGTTCATTTAACATTAAATATATAGAATTTAGATCACTTGTTTATTTTACTGTTCATTTAACATTAAATATATAGAATTTAGATCACTTGCTTATTTTACTGTTCATTTAACATTAAATACATAGAATTTAGATCACTTGCTTATTTTACTGTTCATTTAACATTAAATACATAGAATTTAGATCACTTGCTTATTTTACTGTTCATTTAACATTAAATATATAGAATTTAGATCACTTGCTTATTTTACTGTTCATTTAACATTAAATACATAGAATTTAGATCACTTGTTTATTTTACTGTTCATTTAACATTAAATACATAGAATTTAGATCACTTGCTTATTTTACTGTTCATTTAACATTAAATATATAGAATTTAGATCACTTGCTTATTTTACTGTTACTGTTCATTTAACATTAAATACATAGAATTTAGATCACTTGTTTATTTTACTGTTCATTAAATATATAGAATTTAACATTAAATACATAGAATTTAGATCACTTGCTTATTTTACTGTTCATTTAACATTAAATATATAGAATTTAGATCACTTGCTTATTTTACTGTTCATTTAACATTAAATACATAGAATTTAGATCACTTGTTTATTTTACTGTTCATTTAACATTAAATACATAGAATTTAGATCACTTGTTTATTTTACTGTTCATTTAACATTAAATATATAGAATTTAGATCACTTGCTTATTAAATATATAGAATTTAGATCACTTGTTTATTTTACTGTTCATTTAACATTAAATACATAGAATTTAGATCACTTGTTTATTTTACTGTTCATTTAACATTAAATACATAGAATTTAGATCACTTGCTTATTTTACTGTTCATTTAACATTAAATATATAGAATTTAGATCACTTGCTTATTTTACTGTTCATTTAACATTAAATACATAGAATTTAGATCACTTGTTTATTTTACTGTTCATTTAACATTAAATACATAGAATTTAGATCACTTGTTTATTTTACTGTTCATTTAACATTAAATATATAGAATTTAGATCACTTGCTTATTTTACTGTTCATTTAACATTAAATATATAGAATTTAGATCACTTGCTTATTTTACTGTTCATTTAACATTAAATACATAGAATTTAGATCACTTGTTTATTTTACTGTTCATTTAACATTAAATACATAGAATTTAGATCACTTGTTTATTTTACTGTTCATTTAACATTAAATATATATAATTTAGATCACTTGTTTATTTTACTGTTCATTTAACATTAAATACATAGAATTTAGATCACTTGTTTATTTTACTGTTCATTTAACATTAAATATATAGAATTTAGATCACTTGCTTATTTTACTGTTCATTTAACATTAAATACATAGAATTTTGATCACTTGTTTATTTTACTGTTCATTTAACATTAAATATATATAATTTAGATCACTTGTTTATTTTACTGTTCATTTAACATTAAATACATAGAATTTAGATCACTTGTTTATTTTACTGTTCATTTAACATTAAATACATAGAATTTAGATCACTTGTTTATTTTACTGTTCATTTAACATTAAATATATAGAATTTAGATCACTTGTTTATTTTACTGTTCATTTAACATTAAATACATAGAATTTAGATCACTTGTTTAACATTAACCATAAAATAACTGGTAATACAGGTTTCTTCTTTTTTTTTTTCTCCTTTACCACAAAGTTTCAATACGTGTTGTTATGATCAGAGTGAGGTACAGGAAACGTATCAGTATTAACTAACAGTTATATAAGCAGATACGTTACTTCTACATTTGTAACTCTGTTAACCTTAATATCTTCAAAATGGAGTAATAAATAGTGATAACACTTACGATTTCTGTCAAAACAAATGTGACAACATTCAGATTGTGAAACTGACAGTTTAGCTGGCAGAAGAGAGACTTAAGTTTGAATTTCATCTGGTCCCAACTCTCAGAGAAATGTACAAACTTACACAAAGCAGTTTCTTGTACACAATTTCTACAAGTCTTTTTTTTTTTAATTAAAGAAGGAAGTAGTAATATAATTAATGGAATATTAACTTCTGATTGAAACAAGTTACTTACATAGATTAAAAACTAATTAATTAATACCAAATACACACACTTACGTTTTTCTTTATAATGACTAGAATACATCATTTATCAATTTGGCACTTTAATTATTCTCCATACATTTCTGTCATAATCCTAACTTCTTATCTCATAATGTTAAATAACTTTAGGTGATATAGATTAGTCCTAAGTCAATAATCTGAGCTCCAAATGCAAACATACTTTAATAATAGAAAACTGAAATATACATATATTTAACATTCCAACCAATTCCAAGAAAAAGTTACAGTTGTTTGAACCAACCTTAATTCATAATTCATTAATTAATAGCACATTTGGCTGGCAGTAAAATAAAGCTTAATCTGTTACAATTTAAATCTAGGCCTAAATTAAATAATCGTTGTTGACAATGTCTAAAACATTGGTATACATGTATTATAAGTTCTAGTATCATGCACACTTAATTTTTAGGAGTACTTTGTTAAACACAGCCTTCATTAAGTAGCAGCAATGAGTGGGTCCTACTTCTTCAGTCACCTCCACAACCTAGGATACACTTTATAATCCCACATTGTAGATTGTACCCTAGGATCTTTGGGTTTGTTTTTTAAATGCAGTGTATTTTGTTTAATTTTTAAGTGTTTTGTTTTGGCTTAAAAATTATGGCTGTAGTATAATTAATCAAAGGTTGGGATTTGCTGTTTTTAACACAATCCTTCCTCACGATTATATTTACATATTTAACTTCATTTAAGTGTATTTATTTAATTTCACCAATATATATGTATACCTACACACTTTAAAACTCAACTTCCTTTAAACACTTCAGTAAAGAACTGATGAAAGTATACTCCAGAACTGACCCCAAATGTGACATTACGACATGTCAAACAGGAAAAATAAGTTTCATTTATAAGGTGTTTATTTTATGGATGTCGCATTTAAACACCTTCTCAGAAAAATATTAAGAAATTTAAGTTGCTATACACATATTTAAAGTACTGTTACTTGAAGTTAATTATTCTACTAGCTACTTGTATAACTTTACTAATAAAGATGGGTTTCTTAGACCATTTACCAAAAGACAACTTACCTCCATACCAGCCCTTCGATTCTGTTTCTTCATATTTTCCCACCCAGCTCTCAGCCCAGGAGTGAGCAAAATCAATGATCAACACCAACTGAATTAATATGAAGAGAAATCCTCCAATCAAACCAAAGTACATCCACACTATAATAGAAGACGTGAAATCACAGTATTACTTTCCATTTCCTTCACCTGATATAAACAAAATATTACTTCATATAGCATTTACATTTTTTTATACAGGCACCGATTCCTTCATCTTGCACTGAACACTTGACATCAAGCCTTGTTTTAGCAGATATATCAAACAAGTTAATTTATCGAGACCAAGGTTCTGTGTTTTATCTTGCAATCATATTTTATTTATTGATAAAATAAATGCACCTTCACTTGAATAGATAAAAAGTATTGCATTGTATTTAATATTTAAACCATGTGACTAGTGAAATTATCTATTAAGCCATGTGACTGGTGAAATTATCTTTTAAACCACGTGACCGGTGAAATTATCTTTTAAACCAAGTGACCGTGAAATTATCTTTTAAACCACGGACCGTGAAATTATCTTTTAAACCACGCGGACCGTGAAATTATCTTTTAAACCACGTGACCGGTGAAATTATCTTTTAAACCACGTGACCGGTGAAATTATCTATTAAACCACGTGACTCGTGAAATTATCTATTAAACCACGTGACTCGTGAAATTATCTATTAAACCACGTGACTGGTGAAATTATCTATTAAACCACGTGACTGGTGAAATTATCTATTAAACCACGGACCGTGAAATTATCTATTAAACCACGCGGACCGTGAAATTATCTATTAAACCACGTGACCGTGAAATTATCTTTTAAACCACGTGACCGGTGAAATTATCTTTAAACCACGGACCGTGAAATTATCTTTAAACCACGTGACCGTGAAATTATCTATTAAACCACGTGACTCGCGGAAATTATCTATTAAACCACGCGGACTGGTGAAATTATCTTTTAAACCACGTGACTGGTGAAATTATCTTTTAAACCACGTGACTGGTGAAATTATCTATTAAACCACGTGACTGGTGAAATTATCTATTAAACCACGTGACTGGTGAAATTATCTATTAAACCACGTGACTGGTGAAATTATCTTTTAAACCATGTGACTGGTGAAATTATCTATTAAACCATGTGACTGGTGAAATTATCTATTAAACCACGTGACTTTTGAAATTATCTTTTAAACCACGTGACTGGTGAAATTATCTATTAAACCATGTGACTGGTGAAATTATCTATTAAACCATGTGACTGGTGAAATTATCTATTAAACCACGTGACTGGTGAAATTATCTTTGAAACCACGTGACTGGTGAAATTATCTTTGAAACCACGTGACTGGTGAAATTATCTATTAAACCACGTGACTGGTGAAATTATCTATTAAACCACGTGACTGGTGAAATTATCTATTAAACCACGTGACTGGTGAAATTATCTATTAAACCACGTGACTGGTGAAATTATCTTTTAAACCATGTGACTGGTGAAATTAGCTATTAAACCATGTGACTGGTGAAATTATCTTTTCATGAATATTACAAAATAAATAACTCATTAACATATTTTTAGTTTACATTCTATAATAATAGGTTGAGAAAAGTGTAATAAAAATGAGTATAAGGTATGTCAAATCAAGAAGTTTACTCAATACTTACTTATTGGTAAGTGCTGCTGGTTGTTTCTAATGTCCTGACATTAAATGTGTTTAGTTTAGATCGTGATGTCTATCTCATTTCTAACTCCTTACAGCTCACACTCATACTTAGTTTAGATCGTGATGTCTATCTCATTTCTAACTCTCCTTACAGCTCACACTCATACTTAGTTTAGATTGTGATGTCTATCTCATTTCTAACTCTCCTTACAGCTCACACTCATACTTAGTTTAGATTGTGATGTCTATCTCATTTCTAACTCCTTACAGCTCACACTCATACTTAGTTTAGATTGTGATGTCTATCTCATTTCTAACTCCTTACAGCTCACACTCATACTTAGTTTAGATTGTGATGTCTATCTCATTTCTAACTCTCCTTACAGCTCACACTCATACTTAGTTTAGATCGTGATGTCTATCTCATTTCTAACTCTCCTTACAGCTCACACTCATACTTAGTTTAGATCGTGATGTCTATCTCATTTCTAACTCTCCTTACAGCTCACACTCATACTTAGTTTAGATCGTGATGTCTATCTCATTTCTAACTCCTTACAGCTCACACTCATACTTAGTTTAGATTGTGATGTCTATCTCATTTCTAACTCCTTACAGCTCACACTCATACTTAGTTTAGATCGTGATGTCTATCTCATTTCTAACTCCTTACAGCTCACACCCATACTTAGTTTAGATTGTGATGTCTATCTCATTTCTAACTCCTTACAGCTCACACCCATACTTAGTTTAGATTGTGATGTCTATCTCATTTCTAACTCTCCTTACAGCTCACACTCATACTTAGTTTAGATTGTGATGTCTATCTCATTTCTAACTCTCCTTACAGCTCACACTCATACTTAGTTTAGATTGTGATGTCTATCTCATTTCTAACTCCTTACAGCTCACACTCATACTTAGTTTAGATTGTGATGTCTATCTCATTTCTAACTCTCCTTACAGCTCACACTCATACTTAGTTTAGATTGTGATGTCTATCTCATTTCTAACTCCTTACAGCTCACACTCATACTTAGTTTAGATTGTGATGTCTATCTCATTTCTAACTCTCCTTACAGCTCACACTCATACTTAGTTTAGATTGTGATGTCTATCTCATTTCTAACTCCTTACAGCTCACACTCATACTTAGTTTAGATTGTGATGTCTATCTCATTTCTAACTCCTTACAGCTCACACTCATACTTAGTTTAGATTGTGATGTCTATCTCATTTCTAACTCTCCTTACAGCTCACACTCATACTTAGTTTAGATTGTGATGTCTATCTCATTTCTAACTCTCCTTACAGCTCACACTCATACTTAGTTTAGATTGTGATGTCTATCTCATTTCTAACATTTCTCCTTACAGCTCACACTCATACTTAGTTTAGATTGTGATGTCTATCTCATTTCTAACTCCTTACAGCTCACACTCATACTTAGTTTAGATTGTGATGTCTATCTCATTTCTAACTCTCCTTACAGCTCACACTCATACTTAGTTTAGATCGTGATGTCTATCTCATTTCTAACTCTCCTTACAGCTCACACTCATACTTAGTTTAGATTGTGATGTCTATCTCATTTCTAACTCTCCTTACAGCTCACACTCATACTTAGTTTAGATTGTGATGTCTATCTCATTTCTAACTCTCCTTACAGCTCACACTCATACTTAGTTTAGATTGTGATGTCTATCTCATTTCTAACTCTCCTTACAGCTCACACTCATACTTAGTTTAGATTGTGATGTCATCTCATTTCTAACTCCTTACAGCTCACACTCATACTTAGTTTAGATTGTGATGTCTATCTCATTTCTAACTCCTTACAGCTCACACTCATACTTAGTTTAGATCGTGATGTCTATCTCATTTCTAACTCTCCTTACAGCTCACACTCATACTTAGTTTAGATCGTGATGTCTATCTCATTTCTAACTCCTTACAGCTCACACTCATACTTAGTTTAGATTGTGATGTCTATCTCATTTCTAACTCCTTACAGCTCACACTCATACTTAGTTTAGATCGTGATGTCTATCTCATTTCTAACTCCTTACAGCTCACACCCATACTTAGTTTAGATTGTGATGTCTATCTCATTTCTAACTCTCCTTACAGCTCACACTCATACTTAGTTTAGATCGTGATGTCTATCTCATTTCTAACTCCTTACAGCTCACACCCATACTTAGTTTAGATTGTGATGTCTATCTCATTTCTAACTCTCCTTACAGCTCACACCCATACTTAGTTTAGATCGTGATGTCTATCTCATTTCTAACTCCTTACAGCTCACACCCATACTTAGTTTAGATTGTGATGTCTATCTCATTTCTAACTCTCCTTACAGCTCACACTCATACTTAGTTTAGATCGTGATGTCTATCTCATTTCTAACTCTCCTTACAGCTCACACTCATACTTAGTTTAGATTGTGATGTCTATCTCATTTCTAACTCTCCTTACAGTTCACACTCATACTTAGTTTAGATTGTGATGTCTATCTCATTTCTAACTCTCCTTACAGCTCACACTCATACTTAGTTTAGATTGTGATGTCTATCTCATTTCTAACTCCTTACAGCTCACACTCATACTTAGTTTAGATCGTGATGTCTATCTCATTTCTAACTCTCCTTACAGCTCACACTCATACTTAGTTTAGATCGTGATGTCTATCTCATTTCTAACTCCTTACAGCTCACACTCATACTTAGTTTAGATCGTGATGTCTATCTCATTTCTAACTCTCCTTACAGCTCACACTCATACTTAGTTTAGATCGTGATGTCTATCTCATTTCTAACTCTCCTTACAGCTCACACTCATACTTAGTTTAGATTGTGATGTCTATCTCATTTCTAACTCTCCTTACAGCTCACACTCATACTTAGTTTAGATCGTGATGTCTATCTCATTTCTAACTCCTTACAGCTCACACTCATACTTAGTTTAGATTGTGATGTCTATCTCATTTCTAACTCTCCTTACAGCTCACACTCATACTTAGTTTAGATCGTGATGTCTATCTCATTTCTAACTCTCCTTACAGCTCACACTCATACATAGTTTAGATTGTGATGTCTATCTCATTTCTAACTCTCCTTACAGCTCACACTCATACTTAGTTTAGATCGTGATGTCTATCTCATTTCTAACTCCTTACAGCTCACACTCATACTTAGTTTAGATTGTGATGTCTATCTCATTTCTAACTCCTTACAGCTCACACTCATACTTAGTTTAGATCGTGATGTCTATCTCATTTCTAACTCTCCTTACAGCTCACACTCATACTTAGTTTAGATCGTGATGTCTATCTCATTTCTAACTCCTTACAGCTCACACTCATACTTAGTTTAGATCGTGATGTCTATCTCATTTCTAACTCTCCTTACAGCTCACACTCATACTTAGTTTAGATCGTGATGTCTATCTCATTTCTAACTCTCCTTACAGCTCACACTCATACTTAGTTTAGATCGTGATGTCTATCTCATTTCTAACTCCTTACAGCTCACACTCATACTTAGTTTAGATCGTGATGTCTATCTCATTTCTAACTCCTTACAGCTCACACTCATACTTAGTTTAGATCGTGATGTCTATCTCATTTCTAACTCCTTACAGCTCACACTCATACTTAGTTTAGATCGTGATGTCTATCTCATTTCTAACTCCTTACAGCTCACACTCATACTTAGTTTAGATCGTGATATCTATCTCATTTCTAACTCTCCTTACAGCTCACACTCATACTTAGTTTAGATTGTGATGTCTATCTCATTTCTAACTCTCCTTACAGCTCACACTCATACTTAGTTTAGATTGTGATGTCTATCTCATTTCTAACTCTCCTTACAGCTCACACTCATACTTAGTTTAGATTGTGATGTCTATCTCATTTCTAACTCTCCTTACAGCTCACACTCATACTTAGTTTAGATCGTGATGTCTATCTCATTTCTAACTCCTTACAGCTCACACTCATACTTAGTTTAGATTGTGATGTCTATCTCATTTCTAACTCCTTACAGCTCACACTCATACTTAAATATCTTAAACAAATATGACTTTACATTTCTTGTGAACACATTAAAAAACAAGTGCTTTGTCAACTAGTCTTACATGGGAGGATATACACTGGAAATACAAATACTTGTTTTGAAGTGTGCGCTTGTAATGTAACTAAATGACAAAGGGTAACTGAAATACGTCACATTTAATTCTGAACTACTGTAAAAATCTAACGACTCATGTTATTTTGTTAACGGTAATGAGAAAACTTCAAATATTCACATACAATAAGTTTTACATTACAATCTGTTGGAAAGCTTTAAAATATCTGAGCTCCAAGCTCATTACTAGTATATACCAAACAAACTCCTTGTGCAAATAAACTCATTACATGTCTGAATATCAAAATAGTGTTGTTGCTCTAATATTCACATATACCTTGGAGTAGAAGTCAAACAGTACAAAGCCAATACTGGAAATATCTTGTATGAAAGTTAACATTTTTATTCCTTGTTTGTTTATTTGAAGTTAAGCACACAGCCACACAATGGGCTATCTGTGCTCTGCCTACTGCAGGTATCAAAACAAATTGTAGCACTGAAAGCACACAGCCACACAATGGCTATCTGTGCTCTGCCTACTGCAGGTATCAAAACAAATTGTAGCACTGAAAGCACACAGCCACACAATGGCTATCTGTGCTCTGCCTACTGCAGGTATCAAAACAAATTGTAGCACTGAAAGCACACAGCCACACAATGGGCTATCTGTGCTCTGCCTACTGCAGGTATCAAAACAAATTGTAGCACTGAAAGCACAAAGCCACACAATGGGCTATCTGTGCTCTGCCTACTGCAGGTATCAAAACAAATTGTAGCACTGAAAGCACAAAGCCACACAATGGGCTATCTGTGCTCTGCCTACTGCAGGTATCAAAACAAATTGTAGCACTGAAAGCACACAGCCACACAATGGCTATCTGTGCTCTGCCCACTGCAGGTATCAAAACAAATTGTAGCACTGAAAGCACAAAGCCACACAATGGCTATCTGTGCTCTGCCCACTGCAGGTATAAAACAAATTGTAGCACTGAAAGCACACAGCCACACAATGGCTATCTGTGCTCTGCCTACTGCAGGTATCAAAACAAATTGTAGCACTGAAAGCACACAGCCACACAATGGGCTATCTGTGCTCTGCCTACTGCAGGTATAAAACAAATTGTAGCACTGAAAGCACACAGCCACACAATGGGCTATCTGTGCTCTGCCTACTGCAGGTATCAAAACAAATTGTAGCACTGAAAGCACACAGCCACACAATGGGCTATCTGTGCTCTGCCTACTGCAGGTATCAAAACAAATTGTAGCACTGAAAGCACACAGCCACACAATGGGCTATCTGTGCTCTGCCTACTGCAGGTATCAAACAAATTGTAGCATTGAAAGCACAAAGCCACACAATGGGCTATCTGTGCTCTGCCTACTGCAGGTATCAAAACAAATTGTAGCACTGAAAGTTCATAGACATACTCATTGATATCTTCCTGAACTATTTTTTGCACTCTACCAAAGAAATCTGTAAGCCAGCAGCCTTGTATAAACTACCACATAATCTCTCATGAAACAATGTGATATCTTTACATAAAATCACCATTATCTCACATTAAGATGAAGGAATTAGTGCAGAAATTACCTAGATGATCTCCCTTCAGAAAGCATCTGAAGGAAATCCATGGGATGTAACACTCCATGGCAGGGACACACCCATGAGAGACTATTTCATCCATGGTCCAGTCTTTGCCCATATGGGGCAATGGAAGAGGAAAGAAGCCATAATTGTATCACAAAGACAGAAAAAGCAGGTATATATGTGTGTCTGAATAGATGCACAAAAGCTGTAGGACAGCCAACGTGTTGTGAGATCAGGCCACGTGTGTGTGAATAGATGCACCAAAGCTGTAGGACAGCCAATGTGTTGTGAGATCAGGCCACGTGTGTGTGAATAGATGCACCAAAGCTGTAGGACAGCCAATGTGTTGTGAGATCAGGCCATGTGTGTGTGAATAGATGCACCAAAGCTGTAGGACAGCCAATGTGTTGTGAGATCAGGCCATGTGTGTGTGAATAGATGCACCAAAGCCGTAGGACAGCCAATGTGTTGTGAGATCAGGCCATGTGTGTGTGAATAGATGCACCAAAGCCGTAGGACAGCCAATGTGTTGTGAGATCAGGCCATGTGTGTGTGAATAGATGCACCAAAGCTGTAGGACAGCCAATGTGTTGTGAGATCAGGCCATGTGTGTGTGAATAGATGCACCAAAGCTGTAGGACAGCCAACGTGTTGTGAGATCAGGCCATGTGTGTGTGAATAGATGCACCAAAGCTGTAGGACAGCCAATGTGTTGTGAGATCAGGCCATGTGTGTGTGAATAGATGCACCAAAGCTGTAGGACAGCCAATGTGTTGTGAGATCAGGCCATGTGTGTGTGAATAGATGCACCAAAGCTGTAGGACAGCCAATGTGTTGTGAGATCAGGCCATGTGTGTGTGAATAGATGCACCAAAGCTGTAGGACAGCCAATGTGTTGTGAGATCAGGCCATGTGTGTGTGAATAGATGCACCAAAGCTGTAGGACAGCCAATGTGTTGTGAGATCAGGCCATGTGTGTGTGAATAGATGCACCAAAGCTGTAGGACAGCCAATGTGTTGTGAGATCAGGCCATGTGTGTGTGAATAGATGCACCAAAGCTGTAGGACAGCCAATGTGTTGTGAGATCAGGCCATGTGTGTGTGAATAGATGCACCAAAGCTGTAGGACAGCCAATGTGTTGTGAGATCAGGCCTTATTTGAACCATACCTCTTCCACCATCAGACTTGACAGGTTGAACCCAGCTGTGGAAGAACGATCCTCGAGGTAGATTTCCATGCTCCTCCCCTTAACTGTCAGTCACTCTGAGGTTTATATAGAACATTAAAATGCACTACAGAAAACTGCTTGGGCAACACATTTTATTTCACATGGGTGATTCTGCACATGCAACAGACCTGTCCAAGAAGGTTGACATGCTGGATGCTATCATGTGGTTAAAGAGTGCACGAAATAGCATATCACCTTCAACAATTAAGAAGTGTTTGTTAAATGAGGTTTTTAGATGGTCTGACTGAAAATGGTGAAAAACGTGATACTGAAGTTAACGATAATTTTGACATCACCAGCGAAGAGCATGCAAACTTTGATGATGTCATCACTAAGAGAACTACACAGACATCACCAGCGAAGAGCATGCAAACTTTGATGATGTCACCACTAAGAGAACTACACAGACATCACCAGCGAAGAGCATGCAAACTTTGATGATGTCATCACTAAGAGAACTACACAGACATCACCAGCTAAGAGCATGCAAACTTTGATGATGTCATCACTAAGAGAACTACACAGACAGACGAGAAACTGCTAGCTTATGCCAGAGAACAAACCCTTACTGCTTTTCCAGACGAGGAAGATGATGCAGGTACAAACATGGGATGTTTGGAAAAACTGAGAAACTTTGAGAGTACTCATCAAAATCCCTAGTTGCTTGAATATGTCAGCAAAAGCAAAGATACCATTGAGAAGTCCATTTGCATTTTTAAGAAAATCAGACACTAAATTCACAGATTATCTTAAGGTATAACATTCTATTTTCTCTCTCATTTCATTATGCACTGTGTATGTGTGTATGCTAAAGCGTGGTATAATAAAATACCATTAAATACATGTATTATAGAAATTTGTGTGCAGGAAACAATCAATGTACTTATAACATCTTCATTCATCTGGTAATGCCATTCCAGGAGTATTCCTAATCTTGAATCTTTGCCTCTACACTGAGGAAAGACCACAATTAATGTAAACCACTGAATCTCGGATACAGACACTAAACTAACAACGAGTAAAATGACAACACATTTTTAAATTGTTGTACGATTCTGCGTTCATCCTTTTCACTTATAATGAAAAAAGCATTGTCCTTCATAACTAACCAAATCTTTAGTTCTTTTTAGTATTACTGTAATACAGTTTAACATTTAACCCTTTCACTATGTGTCATGGGTCAAAGGCTATGTCATCATGTTTGTTGACTTGCATTCAAAATTTTATTGAACTACTATTTTATGAATTTATGTCAGTAAATTTGGAATCAAACTGTAGCTTATAATTCAAGTTTTAATATTATATACAAGTTGATTTCTTAATTTAAAAGTGAGTATTAAATGAACACATCTAAATATACAGTTTAGTGAGTCATATGGTATGCCTCACTGTTTAAAATTAGATGTTTGTCAAGTCAAAATACTAAGCCTATAGTTTTGTACAAATTAGGAACTCAACTCACTAATACTGAACATAAAATAAGAACCTCGCATCTTTTTATTTTGCTGAAATATGGGTTATGTACTTAAAGTTCAATTCTCTCCATTTTATGAAATGGTCCCTTATGTACTCTTACTATAGTATGTAATGTGAATAACCAATCAACAGTTTTGAATGTCCCCAAAGTGGTTTTCTCCACCATTGTAATCTTTGAAAAGGCTACCATGTTCTTTTGATCCAAGTTTCCAAGGAGGTAGGTTGTGTCTTTAGTGTGCTCAAAGATTCTTTTTTCTCTTTTAAATCAAAATATATTAGTTGCTATGCTTAATAAATTATAGTGGAATTATATGGTATCAGTGTAGTAATTTATGATTTTTGATCATTCAACTGTACATATATAAATCCCCAAAAAATGTGTTTGATATCATCCACATGTGAAATTTTAAAAGGCTTAGCAACTCATCTCCAGTAACAACTGAGTACAAAGGCCGTAGTGAGAAAAGATAATTGTTTGCTTCACTTCTTGATTTATTGTTCTATATTTTAAAAAAAAATCAAGTTTAATAATTTACTTCTAAATAGCAATAATCTATACAAGTGTATATAATGTATAATAATTTAAATGTGACTATATTACAAAATACTGGTTCACTAAAACACAGACAACTCAGGGAAGACTAAAGTTGTATATAACTGAATATGTAACAAGTGCACATGCACCAAGTCAATGCAAGTCATGTAATGTTATCTATACATGACAGGTAGGTTAATATAATAAAAAGTAAATATATATGTAAATATATAGCATTAGGAAACTTAAGCTGCTCAGACTAAACATTTGTATTTTCATGTTATAATATGTAGCCACTCTAACATGAAAAAAGCATAATTTATATTTCCTAATTCTTTCATGATGATTGTGAGGTTGGTCAAGTGATAGACCCCACATAGTTAGAGTGCACATTGTTTCTTTGTTTTGGAATTTTTTGCACAAAGCTACAAAAGGGCTATCTGTACTAGCCATCCTTAATTTAGCAGTGTAAGACTAGGGGGAAGGCAGCTAGTCATCACTACCCACTGCCAACTCTTAGGTTACTCTTTTACCAATGAATAGTGCAATTGACTGACACATTATAATGACCCCATAGCTGAAAGGAGAAGCATGTTTGGTGTGACGGGGATTCAAACCCACAACACTCAGATATGAGTCAAACACCTTAACCCACCTGGCCATGCCAGGCCTAGAGTGTAAGAAAATAACAAAATATAAAGTCTTACTGAAAACAAACATTTGAAAAATATTTGAGTTTTAAAGATTACACAAATAATATTTGAGATTTTTGGAACAAAGAACAGTTGTTTTTAATCATAACAAGAAATCACTTTGCACTCAGACTAGCAATGGAAAACTATTTTCACAAAAAAATCTATATTAAAAATATTTTATTAAAAAATCTGATTTTTTTATATAAAATACTTGTAATCTTTACTAAAAGTCTTCTGAACTTTATGAAGATACACATGCTGTATCAAAAGCTATAGTGCAAATACTTCATGTGTACAAATGTGTAGACAAACTTGTGTATATTATATTTAGCTTGTAGCTAAGTATAAACTTTTAGGATAAAAATTATGAAGACTACTAACCTCTGCCAAATGTATTTCTTTCTGGGATAAAGAAAGCACCAACAATACCACCTATAAGAATCAAGTACTTTATGGCCCAAAACCTAAATAAGCAGAAAAAAACAGGTTGTGTTTCAATGTTGTGAACACTTCATACACTATAAACAGTGTAATGAAAATCTTTCAGAAGTTTGGAGCTTCTAATGAAAGATATTGTTAAACAATGACACTGACCACTTCTGCATGCCACGCACAAGTTTTACACAGCATCTATAAACAGTGTAATGAAAATCTTTCAGAAGCTTGGAACTTCTAATGAAAGATATTGTTAAACAATGACACTGACCACTTCTGCATGCCACGCACAAGTTTTACACAGCATCTATAAACAGTGTAATGAAAATCTTTCAGAAGTTTGGAGCTTCTAATAAAAGATATTGTTAAGCAATGACACTGACCACTTCTGCATGCCATGCACAAGTTTTACACAGCATCTATAAACAGTGTAATGAAAATCTTTCAGAAGTTTGGAGCTTCTAATAAAAGATATTGTTAAACAATGACACTGACCACTTCTGCATGCCATGCACAAGTTTTACACAGCATCTAAGCCAATGCAAAATCATTTTGCATCCTAATCTGGACACATACATAAGGGTTACACAAAATGCTTGAACATATAGGTATTAAAACACCTTTAGACACACATGCATATATATAAAACAACACACACACACACATATAAATATATAAAATTTAACTACAACATCACCTATGCAAAATAAACTACTTAATGGATTTTCACACAGGTTCTTATGAGTATTATCAATTTCTTGATTCCAAAATACATTTTAACCAAAAAACTCTTCCAAGCTTGAAATATTTCGAGTGTTTCTGGAGAATAACCAACAGTAGCTATCAGTACTTTAGACTGAAAGGTTTCTTACACAAACATCAATTTTTCTCATTCATTCTAATGATTATAGCAACCAACTTATAAACAGCTTATGTATCATACCATTTCTTCCAAATATGCCAGAGTCTTAATTATTACCAAAATACAACTAAGAATAATTAAGAATACACCAAACAGTTCAGTGAGATAGCAAGTTGTAGAAACATCATAATTATTGTATCAAAGAAAGCAAACTTACAAAGCTATCAGATAAAATAGTTAGATAATTATTACAGTTCTTACCCATTTTGTATACCAGACCGTGGATCCTTTGATGACTTAACCCCAATCATAATGAGAGAAAAGAGAATGAAGAAAAGTGTCATGGCAAAGCAGATCCGATACACTGCTAGATATCCAACATCCTGACACATAACTTTGTAAACAGAGTTGTCACTACAAAAGGGTGCCTATGAAAGAATCCAATTTACTCAAAACTCAAATACTTAAAATGTACACAACTATACAGAAACAAAACCAAGACTCAGGACTTACTACAACAAGCTTCACATCAAAAACAAACATACAGGTTTTAAAGTACTGATACAAATGTTTAAGTCTGCAACTACTGGATAACATCATGTACAATTTATATTATTTTTACTAGTACAAAATTACTTACCATAGATAAAGTGTATACCAAATTTTGTGTAATTTTCAGTAGATTTTCTACATATTTATATTCTTCCATTATACCATGAAAGTGACAAGCTTGAATTAAGAAAGAAAAAGTTTGACCAGGCACATGTGTGCAAAATATAATGAAAATTTTCAAAACCAAAAAATGGTGAGCTTTCAATGTGGTGCATTCCTCATATTGAACATTTTAATTTTCAGTAAGAGATGAACATTAACAAAATAGAAGACAGTAGAATACTTGTCATATTGAGACTTCAGCCATCACTTGAGGGAGTTGAAATAAGACCGATACAAAAGAATATTCTTATAAAATAAATAAAAAGCATAAATATTCACCATTAAAAATTATTTTAACTGTGTGTTGAATACCCTAAAACTACGCAGTGTAAAGTATTAACATCCGATAAAGAGTGCACACATTTCTAATTAAGTATCTCTTTTCTTTTACAAAATATAGTAATAAATCAACAAACATTTCACTGCTTTAAAAACTGGCTATATATACAAATTATTTTTATATACTACTAAACTTTAAGAGGCTTACATTGCATGCATTATAGCTGTGCTGTTTTTACTATTTGCCTACAAGCTTAATTAAAGGTACTCCTGTTAATTTAAAACTATAAATCCAGTGTACAAAACTTAATCAAAGAAAATATTTATTTTCATCACAAACTAAAAATAACACTATAAATCAAATTAAATGTATTTCATGTTGAACACTGTTTCTTTACAAAACTATCAAATAACTGTTGACAAACTCATAGAGCTGAACAACATTTATAGTTTTGCTTAAAAATCAATTTTTTTATTTCAATTGATAAAAATGACAACTTGTTCTACCTATGAATAATTTATCCTAGAAATATAGACAGCCAATATACACAGCAAACTAACAATCATAAAAATTCATGACAGGAATAAATAAGATAATTCATATCATCCTAAGTTCCATATAAACTAGAATGTACTAACATCATCATTTTTCAAACAAACAATCATAAAAACTCACGACAGGAATAAATAAGATAATTCATATCATCCTAAGTTCCATATAAACTAGAATGTACTATCATCATTTTTCAAACTAACAATCATATAAACTAGAATGTACTAACAACATCATTTTTCAAACTAACAATCATATAAACTAGAATGTACTAACAACATCATTTTTCAACTAACAATCATATAAACTAGAATGTACTAACAACATCATTTTTCAAACTAACAATCATATAAACTAGAATGTACTAACAACATCATTTTCAAACTAACAATCATATAAACTAGAATGTACTAACATCATCATTTTTCAAACTAACAATCATATAAACTAGAATGTACTAACAACATCATTTTTCAACTAACAATCATATAAACTAGAATGTACTAACAACATCATTTTTCAAACTAACAATCATATAAACTAGAATGTACTAACAACATCATTTTTCAAACTAACAATCATATAAACTAGAATGTACTAACATCATCATTTTTCAAACTAACAATCATATAAACTAGAATGTACTAACAACATCATTTTTCAAACTAACAATCATATAAACTAGAATGTACTAACAACATCATTTTTCAACTAACAATCATATAAACTAGAATGTACTAACAACATCATTTTTCAAACTAACAATCATATAAACTAGAATGTACTAACAACATCATTTTTCAAACTAACAATCATATAAACTAGAATGTACTAACATCATTTTTCAAACTAACAATCATATAAACTAGAATGTACTAACAACATCATTTTTCAAACTAACAATCATATAAACTAGAATGTACTAACAACATCATTTTTCAAACTAACAATCATATAAACTAGAATGTACTAACAACATCATTTTTCAAACTAACAATCATATAAACTAGAATGTACTAACAACATCATTTTTCAAACTAACAATCATATAAACTAGAATGTACTAACAACATCATTTTTCAAACTAACAATCATATAAACTAGAATGTACTAACAACATCATTTTTCAAACTAACAATCATATAAACTAGAATGTACTAACAACATCATTTTTCAAACTAACAATCATATAAACTAGAATGTACTAACATCATCATTTTTCAAACTAACAATCATATTAACTAGAATGTACTAACATCATTTTTCAAACTAACAATCATATTAACTAGAATGTACTAACAACATCATTTTTCAAACTAACAATCATATAAACTAGAATGTACTAACAACATCATTTTTCAAACTAACAATCATATAAACTAGAATGTACTAACAACATCATTTTTCAAACTAACAATCATATAAACTAGAATGTACTAACAACATCATTTTTCAAACTAACAATCATATAAACTAGAATGTACTAACATCATCATTTTTCAAACTAACAATCATATTAACTAGAATGTACTAACATCATTTTTCAAACTAACAATCATATTAACTAGAATGTACTAACATCATTTTTCAAACTAACAATCATATAAACTAGAATGTACTAACAACATCATTTTTCAAAAAAGAACTGGGTCAAAAATTTCTCCATCTTAAAACACAAAGAACAGAAACTAATACCACAGGTAACTGTTGGCCTGAAACACGAGGTTTAAGTGAACATCGTGGATAACAAGTCTTTATATCCATAAAAACCAACATGTATTTTACGTTTGCTTTACGGTATGAAAAGCTTTAGAAGAATTAGTCCATCCATACAATTATAACAGATTTATACACTCCACACTTATCTAACTAAAAAGCACAACAGAAAGTAATACTGAAACTAAAATGTATGTAAAGTGTTATATGCAAGGGTTAATAAACCATTACAGTATAAAGCTCTTTAAAATACGGCAGTTTGAATTGAAAGATTTTGTTTTTAAAGAATGGATACAGGTATACCTCTACATAGTTCCACGCTGCATACATCACAAAATTATTAAACATAATACAGTTGCAACTGTATGGATTCTCTTCTTGTTTTTCAGAAGCCATACAAATCACATGTGCTATATTGGTAATGTTAAGATTAATAATTATACCAGCACTAAAGTATATAATTCAAACATAAAAACTTGTTACCTGCTGCACAGTTCCTTCAAAATTATGTGGCACATCAAACAGCACTCACTTACTCAGTGAAGAGATTAAAGAATACATTTATCTTAATCTGGTGTTAACTTTACATAATACATTTATCATAATCTGGTGTTCACTTTATATAATACATTTATCATAATCTGGTGTTAACTTTATATAATACATTTATCATAATCTGGTGTTAACTTTACATAATACATTTATCATAATCTGGTGTTAACTTTATATAATACATTTATCATGACCTGGTGTTAACTTTATATAATACATTTATCATGACCTGGTGTTAACTTTATATAATACATTTATCATGACCTGGTGTTAACTTTATATAATACATTTATCATGACCTGGTGTTAACTTTATATTGAACTTGTTCTGTCAGGCAAGATGCACAAAATGATAAAACAAAATCAATACTTATTCTATTGTTTTAAACAAAACAAACCTGATATTTTCAGCTGACTCATGCAGGTGACAAAATCATTGTTTTCATGTATTTATTCAAAACCATCATTTTAGTTACTGAAAAATTAATTTGAAAACAAAAGCACTCGTTTCAATCACGTTGAACTTAATACTTCCAAAAACATTTTATTGAATTCTTAATTAGTACTGTTAAAACTCAATCAAAACACAATGTTATTAAAAGCATATATTATGCTCAGAAGTCAAAGGTTTTCAATACAAGATGACATGTACACAATACCGAATGGATTAGCATATAGTACTATTGTATGTACTTCCTCAAAGTCTCCAAAGGTGTTCTGTTTCAGGAATAAGTAAAACCAAAATTATGAGTTACATATATTTTTAAATCTTGCTTTTCAAGTTCACTAGTAATGTTGTTTCAGCCTTTCACGTGAAGAATTATTCTCTTAATTTCTGGTATGTGCACACTTTACTGCTGTCACAACAGTGCATATTGCAGTGTTTCACCTCTCTCGTGGTGTCATTTTCGTATCGACTAACTGACATACAGACAACACTGTATACTGATGCAAATTGTTAAAACAGGTGACCTCTCCAGGCAACCTTCTGGGAAATTTTGTTTTCTAAAGCATATAATGGTGCATTAAGTTTTACTAGTTCCAATAATTTTGTTTTGTTTTTTTTACAATTCAATTAAACACTTGTTCTCACTTAAGCACAAAGTTAATCTTTGGTTCATCTGCACAGTACTTAAGACAGAAATCAATGAGGGGTGCCAATTAAAAAAAAAAGGTAGTATTGCTCAAATACCTAACTTTAACACTAGATGCCAGCACCATACATGCATTTGACCTACTTACAAATTGTTTCACTTTCGATCCAAAATGGCGTCACGAAAAAGGTTACAAAATGAAGAAGCATTAGAGTTGTATTTTGAACTTGGTTCGGAATTGCTGTATCAGCTGAAATACTTGGCAGTCAACAGGTTAAACATCTAAAAGTTTCAGTAACTCCCATTATATCCTTCATTCCTACCACCACTCTAAGGTGATCTATTATATTTCTTATATTTCTAACATTACAACAGTAACAACTTAGCATGGCCTTAAATATTCTGAATAGTTTTCTTACACTATTTCTTATTTTGGCCCTTACCACTGGTTTAAAGCTGTCCTTACAATTTGGTTATAGGTTCTTTCATAGAAGTTTGTCCTTGTCCTGTTTAAGTATATGCTTTCCATGCAAAAAATTTTCTTAATTAGAATTTCACCCTATAATTAATTCACAACTGAGTTCCTATCATTGTGGCCCCTTATTTTAAGTGCCTTTAAGAGTCCCTATACCTATGAATTAGTTGCTATGTATATAGCAAAAACTACATCACTGCTAACTGGGCAATTAATATATTAATTATCCTTAAGCATAAATTACACTGACAATGTCAAGTAATCTATTATTTGACATTAAAATCCAATGAATTTATGTCATGAAAACAATCAACTAATCAATTGTATTTTCCTGGTTGTTCTAATAATCAAAACTATTTTGTTACAATTTTTCATTAATTCACAATTACCAAGTTTACCACATTAGTGTAATGACTCATGAAAATAATTAGAATTTTGTTCTTTCAGTGTTATAGTTAAACAGAACACTGGAATATAAAAAACAAGCACTTTTATTAACATAAGTTAAATGAGTTAAACAGTGATGACATTCCATAACAAATAAAAAATAGAATACTGATGCATAAACCCTTCAAATTTGGTTCTTAATATCAATAACTATGTACTGTTAATTTATTCAGAAACACATCCACTTAAAATGTCAAAAAAACAAATATATACATCTTAAAAACAAATGTTTAAACATACTTTTGAATATGGGAATTGTATAATTTGTTGCATACAAAAGTACAACTTATGGACTAGTAACATTTATTCTTGTTGATTATTTAATTTAAAAGTTTAAGGAAACTAGTAACATTTCTTCTTGTGGTTGATTAATCTAATTTAAAAGTTTAAGAAAACTGGAGCCAATACATCATAATGAACTGTACAGGGTGGCCAGTAAGTCCCTACCCATCCATATGTTATAAAGGACATTGTGTCTAAACAACATTATAATACTAATGATGAGTTGAAGGCAACTGTTACCGCAGCATTTGGTACAATAACCCCTGCTAAGTTGAGGAAAATGTCTCACAGAACATGGCGTTGCATAATATTATGCAGCGAGAATGAGGGGACAGCACACAAATACACTGGAT
The DNA here is from genome assembly GCF_004210375.1 of Tachypleus tridentatus. Classification (NCBI taxonomy): domain Eukaryota; kingdom Metazoa; phylum Arthropoda; class Merostomata; order Xiphosura; family Limulidae; genus Tachypleus; species Tachypleus tridentatus. Next base: position 35,137,864 of record NC_134827.1, on the reverse strand, counting down.
ACATAAGATATATGGATGGGTAGGGACTTACGGGTCACCCCATAGTTCTTTGACCACTTCATTTTCACATACTGTAAATACCTTTTAATTACTTTTCACATGGGAGATGGTGTCCATGTAAGTAAAATCACTTTTTATATTGAGTCAAAAGTCATTACTATTTTTACCTTACCACACAGTACATATTTTCCAATCAGAATAGATCTATAGCTAAACTAAATTATAACCTGGCCATTAGCATAGCTAATCAGACATACTTTTCTTGGGTATCTACATATACGGATTAGAAAGTATTGTTCCATCACTTTGGTACACTACTAATAATGATATTCTTGGCCATAAAACCAATAACACCTCAGAAGTCTCTTGGTTATATTAGTTTGTTCTGTTTATCTTGGAGATAAAATCCACTTCTTCACAAATCAAAATTATGTTCTAAGTAGATAAGAAATTTAGACACTTACTTTATCCAAGCCATCTTTCACTGATGGTGACAGCATCACACATGCTACAATAGTTGTAAGTAGTAGCATTATAGCATACATAATTCTTGTAGATGTAGAGTTTTTGCATGATGGACATGCTGAACAACAGAGACTACAGGCTGCACTTCCACAGCAGCAAGCCAACTGAAATAAAACATTGTGTACCCTTAGACATTAAAAGTGTCATACAGGTCCAGCTTAAAAAACAGAAACCAAAACTGAGCATTATTTATTGGTTGTTAACCCACCACGACAACATTATACTAAAACAAAATTTACTTAGAAAAGGATCTTCTAAGTAGTTCATTATACCAAACTATGTGTTAAAATATTTATTCTCAAGATAGCTGGTATGGTTATTAAAACTTTAATTAAAATAAAGTACAGAACAATATTTCGACCTTCTTAGAACATCTTCAGGTTAACAAAGTTTGCAACTTACCGTTGCTGGGTACATCTCAGGAACAAAAATGTAAATGGGTATGAAATTGTAGGGGGCATTGCAGTTAGATGTTAGGTTATTAATTGGTATAGTTATAAAGGTATTGAACCAGTATAAAGGAATTTCAGTTTGAGTTATTGTATAAGTAAGGCTTCTTGAATTCTACATTTGTTTCCCTTTATAGTACCTAGGTCTTTTATACGGTTATGTTGTATTTACTTTATTTGTAGCATTCAAAAATGTGTGAAGGTGTTTGTGTTCTTGAATCTAGTTTCCATTTTTCTGCTTGTTTCTCCAATACAGATGTGACAGTTTGTGCACTGTATCTTATAAATAATGTTGGTGTTGTGTATGTCATTGTTTTTACATAGTATGGACTTCAGTTTTGTATCTAGTTTTTAAACAAATTTGGTGTTTTCTGGAATGTTATGTTTTGATATGAGTTTTTTCCAAATGTTAGTTATTTTTTCGCTGAGATCGGAAACGTGGTATGTAGCAGTACAAGGTTTTGTAGTTTGTTGTTTCTTGGAATTTATTATTGTTTGTTTGTAGTTGACTGTGTTGTTGATCCAGGTGTGTGTGTAATTTTTTCAATGGTTTTTGGAGGAAATTTGTCCGTCTTGATGAAGTGTTGTTTTACTTTATCGATTTCATCATTAATTTTAATCGGGTGAACATAGTTTTGTGGCTGTGTTTATTTGGTTTCTTAACATGTAGAGTTTTTGTATCGTTTCATGTGCTGTTTTGATTTTTCTAAAACAGTGCACACAATATGGCAGGGATGGCAGTTGTATCTCCCTACTATGGACAGTGTTGTGGAATGTTCTACTAACACAGGCCTACTATGTACACACACAGTGTTGTGGAATGTTACTCCTACACACAGTGTTGTGGAATGTTACTCCCTACTATGTACACACACAGTAATGGAATGTGTTAATATGTAGACATAGTAATACAAATGTCATCCACTATCCCGTTTAAAATATAGATATTAACCATACCTACATTTACTTCTGTTTTGAAAACTTGTTTGTTTACTTTTTAATACATTGTTTTAATAAGCATATGAATGTTGTACTTATAACCAAATTCTAAATAATTTCTGAAAGTTATTGAATATCTGCACTATAAACTTTAGTAATTTAAATTAAATAATGCAATAACAACTACGTATAGTAATTTTGGTATATAAAGACAAGACAATGAAGATTTTTAAGTTAAAGTTTAGTGGTGTAAATTTTACTACAACATTAAAGTAGGCTTAGTACACGTAATAGTACTTTAGGCTTATGTATATTTCAACTTTTCAGTACATCGTAAAGCAGGATAGATTTGTTTTATTAAATAAAATATAGAAAACTGGTTTACTGTCTCCTGATGTTTGAAGAATTACCTTGTATACTTTAACTTAGACCCATTAGTTTAAATTCAGTTTATGCTGTTATAGATGGAGGTGGGTTGTACTTGATGATGATAAACCCGCTTGAAACAAAAATGTATCTTGGAACAGCTGGTATGGGTATGAACAGCTGGTATGGGTATTAACACTTTTACTGATAAGCAGAGAAAACTTTATTACTTTAGTATTGCAACAAAGTAGTGATGAAAAATATTTGTTCTTAAATGTTAGGTTTAACAGTAACAGGGTTAACGACAGACATCAAGTATAAATACAATGGTTAGGACTAGTATGAGAGTTAGCATTCACAGTTTGTTTGGTGTAATGGGTGTTCCGAGTGGATTTTACTTGGGAATTCAGGACCGGCATGTACTTTTAAGCTAGTACTGCAGATGTGCAATTTTTTATGTAGAGTTTGTAGAATGGAGAAGTTGGAGGCTATCCTAATCAAAGTAGAAACAAGAGACAGACTGTATAATGGTAGCACTAATTCAGGAGTAGTGTAAGATTTTACATACATCTGAAGAAGTTAGATTATTATTAGCACAGAAAGTAATGAATTTAGTTATAATGAGGCTACTCTGCTGGGCAACAAATTTCAGCCCTTGACTTCTGCAGATGAGGAACTACTGGAAGGAAGGGTCAGAGTAGGATGTGGATATAATAGTCTGTGGGGTAATTATAAAAGAATCAGGTTATGCTACCTGAAGACACAGGTGGAAATTACAGATGACAGAACAGAAGATAGCAGGAAGAGGGATAGCAGAGATACAGTTTTTGTAATACACATAAGGGATAACGATATAGGGAAAGACAGGTCAGACAGGTTAATAAGTACAAGGGATTGATAAAGGCATTCAAATAAAAAGGCCATAACTTCATTTTGTCAGGAAAACTGCTCAAAATTAACTTAGTCAGTTCAATGGAAAGAGCTTTTTTGAATGGATGGTTTACACTTAAATATGGTAGGAACTGGACTGTTTGCAAAGGCTCTTAACAGTAAGGGAAGTTTAACTCAGAACTGTACTGTGTATCAAAGTGGTGGGAAACAAAAAAAACTAAATGCAACAAATAATGAGACAGAGAAGAGTTTAGCATAGAAAATGGATATAGTGGTCATAAGGATAGACTTAATAGTTACCATGGTAATGTTAGAGGTATATATAAGAAATAAAATAGATGACTTTAAAGAATTAGTAGAAATGAAACACTCTGGTGTTATGGGAATAACTGAAACACGGTTAAACACAGATGATTTTGTAGATGTCTTTTAAAACAGGATTACAATCTGTTTACTAGGAATAGAGTATTAATATAAGAAGGGTGGAGTGGCCTTACATGTAATGAACTCTTCAAAAAAGAAACGCAAAAGGCAAAATTTGAGACAAATTGTTAACAAGTTTATTCTGGGTTGTTCTGTATGACATGTGTGAAACTTTGCACATTCACTGCTGAACATCCAAAGCCTGCAAAGGCGAAGTCCACGCTCACTAGTTGAAGTTTAACGTCACTCAACGTCAATAACAAGTATGCCCCCCGTGAGCATCAATAACTGCTTGGCATCTCCTGCCCATGGAAGCGATGAGATGACGAATCACATCCTGTGCAATGGCTGTCCACTCAGCCTGCAAAGCTGCTGCAAGCTGAGGTAGAATCAGCGGTTGAGGTTGTCGCCGTCGCAGACATCGGTCCAACTCGTCCCAAAGATGTTCGATGGGGTTTAAATCTGGTGATCTGGAGGGCCAGGGAAGAACGTTGATGTTGTGGTGTCTTAAGAAGACAGTGGTGAGTCAGGCTGTGTGAAGACGGGCGTTGTCATGTTGAAAAACATCGTTGACGTTCACCATGATGGGTTGCACATGGGGCCTAAGAATCTTGTAGACGGTTGCGTACAGTCTGATCGGAAATCCTACGTGGCCCTGGTATGGTTGAGGCAGTTGACGTTGCAGTGGTGGTCCTATCCCGAAGGTGACGTAACCAGATGTAGCGATCTTGTGCGGGCGTAGTCACACGAGGTCTGCTAGATCGTGGACGGTCCACGATCCATGATGTTGGTGACGATTCCAAATTTCCATAGCCTTGTGATGGTGCTTGGGTGGACATTCACAGCTCTGGCAACATCTGATTGAGATTCGCCTGCTTCCAAGTGACCAATGGCGTTGCTGCGTTGTGCTTCTGTCAGTCTTGGCGTAACTGTATTGCGTGTCAGTGACTTAACACTGACCTATGGAAACCGAGAACCCGTCACTTTTATATGGATTTTGCACATGTTGCACGTGCAGAACATGCAGATCTCTCAAACACATTTATTGGACACGAATGCATTTTGGCAAAAAATCTGATGTTTTCCTTTGTTTTCAAAGTGCACAACTTTTATTGTCATTTTGGTCTGACAATCAGTGCCTTAACATGTGTAACATCACATACTCTGAGCTTGTAACGTTATTACATATATTTCTCTTTAAAATAAAAAAATATCCCTTTTGCGTTTCTTGTTTTGAAGAGTATATGTGAGTTACATTATGTTAAGACATCAAAAATAATAGCAAGATTGAATCCATTTAGGTTTATATTAGTTGATATAAAGGGAAGAAGATTGAATCCATTTAGGTTTATATTAGTTGATATAAAGGGAAGAAGATTGAATAAATTTAAGGTTATATTAGTTGATATAAAGAGAAGAAGCCTGAATCCATTTAGGGTTATATTAGTTGATATAAAGGGAAGAAGATTGTATCCATTTAGGGTTATATTAGTTGATATAAAGGGAAGAAGACTGAATCCTTTTAGGGTTATATTAGTTGATATAAAGGGAAGAAGACTGAATCCATTTAGGTTTATATTAGTTGATATAAAGGGAAAAGGTGTTTAGTCAGAATCTGTTGCATCAATCAAATGATACTGATGAAATTAGTGAAACACTTTGCAACAAAATTAAAATTTCAGCTGTTAATAAAGTCATAATTTAACTTTAGATATAGAGATTTGGAAATGTTAGAATCAAACCATGAGGAAAAAGGTTTTAGGAAACTATTCAGGATGGCTTTCATCACCAGTTTTTTCAAGGAAACTAGTAGAAACAATGATGTTTTAGAGTAATTGTTAACTTTAAACACAGAAATGATCAAGATGGTAGAAACTGGAGAACATCCGGGTACAAGTGATCATTGATGTATTAGATTTGATGTTTTACTGCATGTGGAGATAACAAATAACTATATTTTAGTTACAAATTTCAAAACAAATTTTGAATAGATCCAACCAGAATTATCTCTTGTGAATTAGGCAGATGTATTACTTGGAAACTGATCAGATGTGGAAAATTTTAAAATATCCAACCTAAATATGTGCTTTATAGATATAAAAGGGTAGCTACAAGTAACAAAGAACAGATTAGCTCACAAAGAGTTTTAGACATAAAATTGAATGGTATAACAGATTTAAAAGATTATAGAATATTAAGAAAGTTGGTGAAATAGGAAATTAGGACATCAAATTAGGACATGTCATAAAGGCCTGGCTGAAAATATAGAACTTAAAATACATATTTTTCAGGTACCTCAAGTGTGAACAAACCACTGAATGGGAATATAATCCTTCAGGGATGATAAAGGAAGGCTAGTACCTGATGATTACGAGATGGTTTGGTGATTAAATTTTCCTTTTTATCCGGTTTTTGCTGATGAAGATGGAAGCAGTATTTGACATCTTTAACAGCTGATAAATGAAGAAAGATCAAACTAGATGATTACATTTATTGTCAACTAGTTAAGAAAAAAATTGGGAAGTTTAAAAAGCAATAAGGCTCTTGGGCCAGATAATATTTCTCAAAGGGTATTGCAGGAGGTTAAAGATGGGATATACGAGCCACTTACTGCTATTTTTTGTCAGTCCTTGAATAATAGGCAGGTGCCAGAGGTTTGGAAGTTAGCTAATGTAATTACTCTTTTCAATAAAGGTGATAAAAATTGTCCCAGTAATTATAGATCCATGTCTGAAATCAGCTGTTGGAATTGTTTTTGGAAAGTCTTAAAAAAAATGTTTTACAGACACTTAAGAAAGTTTAGAATTTTATTGGATTGTCAACATATTTTCACTAATGTAAAATCTTGCCTTATAAATCTTTTGACAATCTTTGAAAATGTTACTGCTTACGTAGATGAGGGCAATTGATGTGGATTTTGTGTATCTGAATTTTCAGAAAGCATTTAACAAGGTACCACGTAAAAGACTTATTAAACAAATTGTCTCTATAGGTATGAAGAATATATTAGCAACTTGGATAGAAGAGTGGTCAGATGAAGGATAGCACAGAGTTGTTACAAATAGAATTCTGTCAAACTGGATTAAGGTCACAAGTGGGGTATCTCAGGGCTCAGTTTTGGGGCCTTTGCTCTTTTTGACTTATATCAATGATACAGATGAAGGAATAGTCAATAAGTTACTTAACCTTACAGATGATATTAAGGTGTTTCTATCTGTGAAGAGGATGCTACTACTTTACAAAAGGATTTAGATCATTTGTTGAGTTAAGCAAATAAATGGCAGATATATTTAAATTATAATAAATGCAAAATAATGCATGTGGAAAACCAAAATTTGAATTATAATTTGCATGCAAATAACTTCAATGTTACAAATGAAAGGAATCCTGATATTAAAGTTGATCAGTCTCTAAAATCATCCAAGCAGTGTGTTGTTACTAGTCGTAGAATGAATGGAATTTCAGGTTGTATCGACAGAAATGATTAATACAAGTCTAAAGAGATTATAGTTTCATTGTATAAGTCACTGGTTAGGCAACATTTGAAATATTGTGTTCAGTCTTGGGATCCTTACTATAGGAAAGATATTGAATTGTTGGAAATGGTTCAGAAGAGATTACTAGAATGATGACTGGAAAAGAAGGGTTGTCATACAAAAGAAAGCTTGAAATCTCTCAAACTGTTTTCTCTTTTAAAAAAAAGTATTTGAAGGAATCTGATTGAGGTGTTCAAGATTGTAAAGGGAATTGATAGTGTTGACACATCACCTGTTTATCATATTTAACAGTGAGAACCAAGATTCTAAAGGGAATTGTTAGTGTTGACACATAACCAGTTTATCATATTTAACAGTGAGAACCAAGATTGAAAATGGAACTGATAGCGTTGACACATCACCTGTTTATCATATTTAACAGTGAGAACCAAGATTGTAAAGGGAACTGATAGTGTTGACACATAACCAGTTTATCATATTTAACAGTGAGAACCAAGATTGTAAAGGGAATTGTTAGTGTTGACACATCACCTGTTTATCATATTTAACAGTGAGAACAGAGATTGTAAAGGGAATTGATAGTGTTGACACATCACCTGTTTATCATATTTAACAGTGAGAACAAAGATTGTAAAGGGAATTTGATAGTGTTGACACATCACCTGTTTATCATATTTAACAGTGAGAACAAAGATTGTAAAGGGAACTGATAGTGTTGACACATCACCTGTTTATGATATTTAACAGTGAGAACAAAGATTGTAAAGGGAACTGATAGTGTTGACACATCACCTGTTTATCATATTTAACAGTGAGAACCAAGATTGTAAAGGGAATTGTTAGTGTTGACACATCACCTGTTTATCATATTTAACAGTGAGAACAAACGATTGTAAAGGGAATTGATAGTGTTGACACATCACCTGTTTATCATATTTAACAGTGAGAACCAAGATTGTAAAGGGAACTGATAGTGTTGACACATCACCTGTTTATCATATTTAACAGTGAGAACCAAGATTGTAAAGGGAACTGATAGTGTTGACACATCACCTGTTTATCATATTTAACAGTGAGAACCAAGATTGTAAAGGGAACTGATAGTGTTGACACATCACCTGTTTATCATATTTAACAGTGGGAACCAAGATTGTAAAGGGAACTGATAGTGTTGACACATCACCTGTTTATCATATTTAACAGTGAAAACCAAGATTGTAAAGGGAACTGATAGTGTTGACACATCACCTGTTTGTCATATTTGACAGTGAGAACCACAGGACTAGGAAACACAAGTATAAATTCCAGCAGAGTAGGAGTAATCTTCAGTTTTATTTTTCTTTGAAGTGAGTTGCCTTCAGATGTTGTACAGAAAACAAATGTAAATGAATTGAAGCAAAATCTTTTAAGTATATGAATGATAAAATCTGGCTGTAAAGGTTTTTTTAAAGTTAATTTATGATGTGGAACAGCCGAGATGAACCAATAGGTACCACGTTATCTCAAAACTTTTTATTAAATAGAATGAGGTTCGAACTGAATAATTTATTGTTTATCTATAACTGGGTGTTCATTTCCATATCTCCTTGCACTTAAGTTTTTTTTTTAAAGAAACACTAAATTTGTCTAAGAAACTAATTTCAAGGGGTAATAATGCTATAACTTACACTAGAATTGTGATTTTTTTAAAGATTAATACTAGTTGATAATACTTATAAATGCAGGTACTCAATTTAAAAGTATGTCACCACAGTGAAATTGGTTGACACAAAAGTTTTTGCTATGATATTTATAGACAATACCAGAAGTTGTCATTACATATTGTTATAATAGGAAACATTGTATAGTACTGTAAAGTTCTGTAACCTAATGAAGAAATATTTAAAATAAGATTTTTGATGAACAGTCCAAGTTTTCCCTACATAAGTAATGCTACTGCATTATATATTATAAATATATTAATATTTATTAATATTATAAAGTATTCTATATAATAAACAGATTTCAAGGTTTTTAACTGATTATCTATTGTTTTAAGAGCCATAAAGCAGAAATGTTCAACATCCCTACTTTACATCTAACCTTGTAGTTTATTTTCCACAAGTCATTTCATGCAGATTTTGTGACATTCTTCTGCACAGATCTAGAAGTGTAGTATTTATACGGGTTGTTTTGAAATATTATTTCAAGATGTGTTACATTTGGACTGTACATGTCAGATAGTATAGTATTGAGTTCAAGTTTCAAACTTCTTGTTACAAAACATAACCAACTTATATCTTTTAGTGTATATTTCTGTTACAGATATTTTATTATTTCTTTGCAATGAACCATAGTACAAATCTGAAAAGGGCATATGTATGGCTAACATACATTTTAGCCCTAACAGTAACCGAAGAGCTAACCACTATAATAACTTCATAAAGCATAAATATTTCTAACTTCTAAGCACATAGCCCTACATCACTACTATTGAACTACTTAACATCACTAGAAAGGCCCGTGTTAGGGACTAGCTGAGTACACTTAAAGTTGAAATAAGTTAGATGCTTCATGTCTCGTTATACTTCCCATTTTCTTTCTTCCTGAGCACACAGCACCACAACAAAAGGTACTATTACAAGTAACAGCTCTATTATTTACTACTATCACATGCATACTAACACGTAGGCATTATCTACTACAAGTTAACGACTTAGTTTTGATTTTAGTACAACGTAGGCTTAACGTCAGTGTATCGTACGTTCTATCTTGCAAGCCTACCTTTGATTACAAATGAAATGTCATTGTCCTATTAGATTGTTTTACTTGTTTCTAATATATTGCACAGCATTTTAATTTTGTTCAAAAGAATTACTTACTTGGCCAGCTGTACAAATCCCTAAAACAGCTCCCATTTCGTTTCAAAGTGTTAACCTTTCTTTCTTTCAGTTTAAATGTTAATTTAATCACTGCTCACAAAATACCATACGTTTATACACCTCGGTAAAACATTGATCACTATGATGTCATTTCTCCACACAGCAACAACTTTTGGTCTTCGCCATCTGCCGGAGAAATAAAATGTCGAAACTGTAGATGTTGTATAGTAATTGTTCAAAGAAAGTAGAAACAGAAGATACACAAACGAACGTTGTTAAATTTGTTTTTTCAGGCAGAAATATTTCTATTTTATAAGAATTTATTCATTAACGGAGGTTGTGCTAATTCATGATTAATGAAAGATTATTTTTAGGACATGAAAGGCTGCTTTAATTGTTTTATTTATTTGTTTAATAATTTTAGTTTGGCTTGAAGAATGCTTCGTTTTGTTCGTTTTAGAATTTCGCACAAAGCTACTCGAGGGCTATCTGTGCTAGCCGTCCCTAATTTAGCAGTGTAAGACTATAGGGAAGGCAGCTAGTCATCACCACCCACCGCCAACTCTTGGGCTACTCTTTTACCAACGAATAGTGGGATTGACCGTCACATTATACACCCCCACGACAGGGAGGGCGAGCATGTTTAGCGCGACGCGGGCGCGAACCCGCGACCCTCGGATTACGAGTCGCACGCCTTACGCGCTTGGCCATGCCAGGCCGCTTGAAGAATGGGACAGTCGAAATTGTTTTGGTTTGGTTTTGAATTTCGCACAAAGCTACTCGGGGGTTATCTGCGCTAGCTGTCCCTAATTTAACAATGTAATACTAGAGGGAAGGCAGCTAGTCATCACCAACCACCGCCAACTCTTGGAGTACTCTTTTACCAACGAATAGTGGGATTGATCGTATCGTTATGATGCCCCCACGGCTAAAAGGACGAGCATTTTTGGTGTGACGGGGATTCCAACCCGCAACTCTCGGATTACGAGTCGAATGCCTCAACCACCTGGCCATGCTGGGCCCACCTGATTTTAACGTTGTAAATCCGTAGACTTACCGCTTTACCAGCGCGGGACTAAAACGACGAAAACTGAGGAACATTTGGAAATCAATAGGCTTAAATACTGTTATAGGAATAAAATAAGCTGCAGATGTCCCTCTCACACAAACACACATCTTCGTGAATAAATTAAGAAAAATGAGAAAAAAGTATACAGTTAACTTGATTTTTTAATGAGAATTATATGTTACTTTGTTGATTTATGAATATGATAAACCTAATGTCATTTATGTTTTCCTGATTAATTGAACTAATTCAACAAATTAACCTGTATGAATATAACAATCTTCGTTAACCATGTGTTAGTGTGAGTGTTTTCTTATCGAGCTATCTATTATGTTCAACGAGGGAAATCGGACCCTTGATTTTAGCATTGTGAAATCTGAAGACTTACCGTTGTCCTACGGGAGTGACTATAGATATAAAAAAGCGCACTAAATTGTGTTTGTTTTTAAACACAAAGCTACCCAATTGGTTATCTTGTTTCTGTTTATCGTGTGTATTAAACCCCAAATTTTAATGTTATAAACTTTCAAGCTTTCCGCTAAGCCACAGGGAGATAGAACCACAAAAGAAGACTATTTATTTAACATCGTACAGTGTCTGTCTTGTCCAATATGTATGAGTTACTACTTCAATAACTCAAAGCTATATATAAGTCTCAATAACATATATAATAAAATGTTTTCTGTTATCTGAAACCTTCCGTCCTGAAAATTTTTATCTTTGTGAGCGTCCTATATTGAAAGATTATTATATTAAAATGCTTAGATATATGGTGGCTAAAACGAGGGTTTTAATCAGTTTCTTCAACTGCATGACAGGATAGACTTTCATTACCATAACTTTCCCACAACTCAAAGTTTTTGTGGTTACAGTTCATAAATAACTAAAATGATTTTTTGATTTCAACGATTAAAATTTAGGGTCCAAAACACCATTTCTTCTCTATAGTTGAGGAAGCGGACAACAAATGTCCTTTTCTTTTTTTTTTTTGCTTTATCTATCAATATATATATAAATGTCTTGATACCTTTGATACACTTGTCTCCTTCTGTGTTCTTTTATAAAGCGTACCAAGTGACTTAATATTGGAAGAGTTTGCCGTACGTATTCTGAAATTTAAATTTTAGCCACCAAAAGAAGACAAAATGGATATTTCATGGTGCACTACAGTCACTGCTGCTGTTTCAGCAGGTGGTGCTGTTTAAATAAGTGCTGAGTATATTAGATTATAGTGAATGATCAGTAATTAGATGATAGCGAATTATAATATTAGAATAAATAAACGTAAACACTTATTTCCCTAAAACCAAGAAAAGCATATATGAATTTAAGTAAAGCTAGTCCATGTCAGGGAGCTACCCGAAACTGCTGATCCGATACGATAACTAGAAGTGCTTATTACTGATTTGTACTTTGTCTAAAATGTTTATTTGATCGTATTTAATCACAATGCTACATAATGGGTTATATCTGTTCTGTTTACCACGGGGAATCAAACCCCAGATTATAGTATTATAACACAGAAAGCCTATTGCTTACAAACTAGAATTGTATGCACATAAATTGGAGTCTTCAAGGAGTTGTTGTGCCAGCTGTTGTTTTGTTTTGTAACTAAACCTTTCAGTTTGTTTTGTTTTAATGTAAAGTTAGAACTGACCATAGCGAGCAAAATATATACGACAGAAAATAAATTATTATTAACCTAGGATACATACAGTCGCATTAAACATAGTTTTGTTATCCCTCAAAGTTTAAGTATATCAATTCTCATGATACTGATCCAGAAAACATAAGTTGTCATTAAATGGTTGTCTTCTATGAAAGCTTAGCTTTATTTTGAACAATTATATTGGTTTGGTTGTTGTTAAACACAAAGCTACACAGTGGGCTATCTGTGCTCTGCCCACAATGAGTATCGATATACGAATTTTAGTGTCGTAAGTCTAATGACTTATCGCTGAGTAGTTGGAAAGCCAATTATATTGAAGCAGGTTAGACATAACCTCAACAAATAGTTGGTTTGATTTGGTTTGGTATGAATTTCGCATAAACGAGGGCTATCTGCGCTAGCCGTCCCTAATTTTTGCAGTGTAAGACTAGAGGGAAGGCAGCTAGTCAGCACCACCCACCGCTAACTCTTAAGCTACTCTTATACCAACGAATAGTGGAATTAACCATGACATTGTAACGTTCCCACCGCTGAAAGGGCGAGATGTTTGGTGTGACAGGTATTCGAACCCGCGACCCTCGGATTACGAGTCGAATGCCTTAACCACCTGGCCATGCCGGGCCAACAAGTAGTTGTCACCCAATTATCAGTAGCATAGAAAAGTCTCCGCCATTAAAATTTTGCAATATTAGTAACAATTACGGTTTGTTGTTACTCATTCAAAGAAATTCCACGACGACATCCGACCTGACTTAGCGATTTTCTCTCCATAACTGATATTTTACTTCGCCAGCGGTTTATTATGCTAGTGAGACACCACGTAATATGAATAACTTGTGTCAATGCATTTTAATCTTTAAGTCCAGTTTCTCACGATTTACCAAATAGTGTTGATTTTTATAGGATATCTGCTTTATTTTTTGTCTGTCTCAGTTCTCTTTACTTTCTTTCATGAATATAATTTACTTGCTGAAAATCGTATATAAATTATATTTTTTAGATATATGAACAACCCTAGAATATTATTATAATTCATTTTTGTTATAGGAATTCCCCTGGATGTGGTAAAGACATTTGCGGACTTACAACGCTAAACTTTGAAGTTCGGTTTCCGTCTGTAAACACAGCGGTTAGCCTGGTGTGGCTTTGCTCTAAACTATACGAATGATCTCCATGTGATGTATTTGTTGACTCTACGAGTACGTAATTTTATCTTCGTACAGTACGGCCCATTAAACTTGAAAGAAATCTAGATGAATTCCCTTTACATGATACTTAAGTTTATTCTGTAGAACAGGCGAAACAATCAATCTAGTATGTCAATAGAAACTAAACGCATTTCGGCTCACGTACTTTAAAATGTTTTTGCGTGATACAGTTTTACGTCACTACAACGATTATTCGCCTAACTTCAAAAGACGGTCGATAGGGAGGTCCCCAGGTTCGCAATACGTCTACTTTTCCCACGTTTTTCCACTGTGTGAGGCTAGCAAGCACTAAAACAGCATGAATGTTGTTGAATTCCATCTGCACAAAAGAATAATATTGAAACTTCTGTGAGGTTGATTGATCAAGATAAGATACTGATGAGCTGTATATCACTCATGTTATATGACTCGACAAGATGATCACGTTCACGCCCTAGCAACCAACATGAAAACTTTAAACAAACAAGTTATATTAACGTTGTTACTAAGCGTTACTTCGCTACTTCGACTATGTACGAGCATAGAAGAATTACAATCGAATCCTTTGGCAGCAAATTTTTCAAAAACTTTACCAATGGCAGAAACAAAATGTGGTCGACTTAGAGGTACTGTCGTAAACCTTCCTAATAACGCACGTGTAGTAACGTTTCTGGATGTCCCTTACGCCGAGCCCCCCGTCGGCATCCGCAGGTTCAAGGTTAGTGAATATATTTTGATAAACACCACTACTTACCTTTTGAGTTTTTCCAGGTTCTGGCATATTAACTGTGGAAAATTAATTACCTTAGTATTATAGCCCATATTTTGTACACAAAGCTGACAATATTTTAAGAAATGTAGACAAATTTTTTTTTGAAAGCTTTAGATATTGTCTTAAAAAGAATAAGGTTGATTAGATATTAAAGTTTGATACAATAACACAATCATTTATGAATTCAATCTTGTCACAGGCCCCAGTTCGAAAAGAGCCTTGGTCAGGTATCTTAAGCGCAACAGAGTTTGGGCCACTCTGTATTCAACACAATCGCTTCAAGATCAAAGATTTGATAAATAACAAAAAACAAAGCAAGAATATAATTGGACGTCGCCGTAATCGATATCGGCAGAGTGAAGATTGTTTGAGTTTAAATATTTACACCCCAGAGGTATGTCAGTCTTGTATTGTACTAATATTTATGATACGTAGTTGAAAGTGTTAATGAAACTCGTTACTTTTGTTGTCTTTGGACTTCCTGTTGTTTTTTTTGTTTTGTTTTGTTTCTTTGGAAGAAACACTCTTTTACAGGGGAAGACTATATAATTTAAGTGGTACATAATAAGTAAAAAGATACTGATGTGTTGAGTGGAAAATTTGTGATTTGTTTTAATATATCGAACTTTATTTTCTCGCGTAATAATTGAAATTCTAGAATACTTCTTTCCACACTTGTTATTTGTAATTTTTAGTCTGTGTTCGAGAATGTGGTGTATTCTAAGAGGTCGATACAAACAATACCTGTTATGGTCTATATTCACGGAGGGTCTAATGGGGCAAGCGGTGGCAGGTTCTACCCAGGTGCATGGCTTTCGTCAACAGGGGGCGTCGTGGTTGTTACGATGAACTATCGACTGGGTCCATTAGGTGGGTTACTTCTTACATTTGTTTAAAATATTAAATTTTAATTTTAATATTGATATTTTGTGCTTAGCCATTTAAACGACGGCTTTTTAAAACTGTTTTGAAAGGATTGTTAAACTTTTCAATAAATTCAGGACATGATATTGGAGTGATATAACACTTCGTTATAATTTCAACGTAACTTCTAGTGGGTGTGGGATCGAATCTGAGACTTCTTATACGGAAAAAAAAATATTTATTTTTATTTATTAATCCACCCTCACAGAGGGGTTATAAACAAAAATACATCAAATACATCGCATGAAAATGATTGTAAATACATGTGTAGTACAAAAATAGAGATAGGAATAATAAATTATATTACATACGCATAAAATTAGTGGTAAAAAACAATAAATGAGAAATAATATCAAAAATAATAAACTGGAAAAAAGTTACAAATAATCGTAGAAAAAAGTATTTAACATAATCCAGCCTCAGAATAATAAAAAATCAAACAGAACTTACCATTACAAATGCCTGCATAGTACATAACCCCGTCAACCCTCTAACCAAATGTTCAAATTGGCGACAGATACTGTAGAAGTTTGACAGTTTGTTTCGTAACCGAAACTGTAAGAAACCGAAATAAATTTCAGCTATAAGTTGAGCTTTAAATATATTCACAAAATAAACACTAACACCACACGATAAAACCTTACTACGAACAGGATAAGTCACACACTTAGCTATATACCTGTACACAAACGTAACAACCAGAGGTGATGCGAACTCAACTGAGGAAAAAAAACAAAACAAAACCAAAGCCACCTGTCCTTTTTTCATAATTCGTTAATATAAGCCTAAAACTGGTTCCAACAAATTAAAAATTAAAATCCACAGATCCATTACTGTGGAACATTGGAAAAACAAATGGACACTGGTTTCTCGAGCTGAAGGAACATAAGCCAGTGGGGGAAGTATGATTTCCTAACTAAACTAAAGGGTCAGACTGCTAATTATTTCGGTAGGCCACTTTTTAACAACTCAAACTACCTCATTAATATGAAGGCAAATGTCATATTAACTACACTAGAAAATCAGACTGTTAATTATTTCTAGTAGGCCACTTTTTAAAAAAAACTCAAACTACCTCACCAATCTGAAGGAGAATGCCTCATTAACTAAACTAGAGTCAAACTACTAATTATTTCTACTATATCTCTTTTAACAATTAAAACTACCTCATCAATCTGAAGGAGAATGCCTCGTTAACTAACCTAGAGTCAGACTACTAATTATTTCTACCAGACCACTTCTTAACAGTTAAAACTACCTCATCAATCTGAAGGAGAATGCCTCATTAACTAACCTAGAGTCAGACTACTAATTATTTCTACTAGATCTCTTTTAACAATTAAAACTACCTCATTAATCTGGAGGAGAATGCCTCATTAACTAACCAAGAGTCAGACTACTAATTATTTCTACTAGACCACTTTTTAACAATTAAAACTACCTCATCGATCTGAAGGAGAATGCCTCATTAACTAACCTAGAGTCAGACTACTAATTATTTCTACTAGATCTCTTTTAACAATTAAAACTACCTCATTAATCTGGAGGAGAATGCCTCATTAACTAACCAAGAGTCAGACTACCAATTATTTCTACTAGACCACTTTTTAACAATTAAAACTACCTCATCGATCTGAAGGAGAATGCCTCATTGACTAACCCAGAGACAGACTACTAATTATTTCTACTATACTACGTTTTAACAACTCAAATTCCATCCTTAAGTTGACTGTTGTAAAGGGAAAAAGGGGAGATATCCTCGCATTTCTAAAAAGTGTCACCAGATATTGATTCGTTAAGTACGCATTGCTGGGATGACATGGAGGGCTGAAATTATAGTTCAATGCCAAATGGGTGGTTATAATGAATGATTACATTATAGTACTACAAAGTAGAGAACGTATTTCTAAGACGCCACGACTCGTACAGTACGCATCTCACACGTCTATAGTTAATCATGTAACAGATTTACTGTTGTAAATTTATTTTAGTGCTTATACTTGTTTCTATATAGTTTTCCTTTTTGTATGTGATGTATATTCTTCACTGTGCATTACGCAAGTCCCGCTTATTTTCGAAGTTTGTAGAACGTTCTTGAGCTCAAGAATCAACAATGTACTACGTGTGTATTTACCCGCCTATTCTCGAAGTTTGTAGAACGTTCTTGAACTCAAGAATAAACAATGTACCACGAGTGTATTTAATACTAGTGATTGACAGTATTGTTGCAAACTTTGGTGAATGTTCGAGAGTTTCGCGTGATTGGTGTAAAACAACCGACGTGCTGAGAGACAGGAGAATTATTATTGGTCAGCTGCAGTACATACTGTACTGTGGGCCTCGGAAGCTATAACTGCAGTTAACGTCAATTAATCAGAAATTTACAGAATTGGGCCAAGAACATTTATGAATTTCAAATATTACAAACCGCTCAACTTCAGTAAGTCAGTTGAGACGTTATTATTTCTATAAGGACATTAGACATTGTTGTTGGCGAAAGTGTACGAATGCTTCAAGCTAGCTAGCCAACACAAGAACTGTACATATATATCAACAAAGAATTAATTTGCTCTACATGAACATTGATAAAAGATTCAGTTCTAGACCAAATATAAAAATCAGTATTATCTGTAACTTTGTAAAACTCTTGTCTATAAACCATCATTTGTAATAACTACTAGTAATAACCGTTGTTATAAACTGTATTTCGTTTTTATTTGTTTGTATATCGAAATAGATTTTTGTTAGAAAACGAATATTGTGCAGATAAATGTTGTTGGCAAATACCACAAATTTAACACGTTAATATTTGATTAACTTTCAAATTCAAGTTCAAGTTTCTGGTTATTTGAAATTGCAATACTTAACATAATGAGCATAACATAATAAATTGGAGACTTATTCAAAATAAATGTAACAATCATTAATTAATTGAATCATTTCTAATTAACTCACCATAAAAAAGAACTCTTAACACAAACTAATAAGTTAATTCTAAAAATAACAGCAAATGCTAATTCATTAGATAATTAATTACCAATTATATCATACTTTAAAAATTTGAGAACACGTTTCTAGGCAGCCATAACTCATGCTATACATGTCTCAATGAGAATATTATTTATCACTAATGCTGAAGACAAATTAATTAATTTGGCCTAAAAAGGACATTACATTTCCTTAACATTAAGTAGTCCTACAAGGGCACTGCAATAATTAAAATTTACTCAATTAAGCGATTAAAGATTATTCAGGACTAAATTACAACATCTCCTGCCCTAAAAGAACAATATCAAACTTAAACTTACCCATCAATGGTTTAAATGTCTTTAAAAAAAGGTAATGTTATACAATATTTATAACTTTGACGTTATTGCAACTTACATAATCTATACAATTTTTATTATGTAAATAACACTTTAACTTGTTTGTTTGTTTTGAATTTCGCCCAAAGCTACTCGAGGGCTATCTGCGTTAGCCGTCCCTAATTTAGCGGTGTAAAACTAGAGGGGAGGCAGCTAGTCATCACCACCCACCGCCAACTCTTGGGCTACCCTTTTACCAACGAATAGTGCGATTGACCGTCACATTATAACACCTCCACGGCTGAAAGGACGGGCATGTTTGGTGCGACCGGGATTCGAACCCGCGACCCTCGGATTACGAGTCTTCAAAGACTCAACAAACTGTCGATGGATGAGAGAGCTTCCACTTCTAATATAATTCACAGTTTTTACAACAATGTCCATCAAAATTTTCAATTCATCACTTTTATACATCTGAATACATAAATTTTCCTGATGCAAAATGCAATGGAAAGATGGCAGCGTGGACTTCACATTATTTTCAATTAAATTCTGCTTCAAAAGAAAAATAAATCCTAATTTCGTCCAAGTCATTGCGTCTGTTGTGACAGAAACCAGTTTTTTTAAAATCCAGATTGAATTTTTTTTACATTTCAAGAAATTTTTCAAAGATTTTTTTTCACATATTCGATCTCGTAACCCACAAAGCTCAGCATTTCTTCCCTCACTCGAAGATCTGAAGTTACTTATTGAATCCAAAATATCAACTGTGCAGTGTCACTTACATCTGTTGACTCATCTGATGCTAAAGAAAACTACAAACAGTCTTTTAGTTGTTCAAACAACTGATTTTATATGTCTTTCACTAACTCCAGCATTCTGCGGACAGTTGTTCTTTGACTTAATTGCAAGTTATTTACCTTTTGAAGAATATCATCTTTTATTTTGGAATCATAATTTTCCAACAGAGTTTCAATTACTACAATCAATATTTCTTTTACTAGTTCAGCATCAGAAGATGATTTTTTGAGCTTAAATCCAAGCTAGTTGTATATCTAACTAACTTAACTAGTTCTATCGATGATAAAATTCTTTTTAGGCCTCCCTTTTGTTCATGAAGTTGTGCTTTCAGACGGCTAATTTCATTCATATTATTTGTTGCTATCAATTGGAAATTTTACATCAAATTCGTTGTGAAAATTGTTAAAGTGTTGCTCTAGGTTGTATACTTTAATATTCCTAAACAAAGTTGTTACACAAAACACACACAGGTTTATTATTTACTTCAATCAATACAAATTTCAAATCCCAACTTTCATTACATTCTCGTTTCACGTTTTTCCAGTGACGCGCATCTTTTCGTCATTAACGCCATATCCATTAAATAATCTTTATTTTCCAAGTGTTCACCATCATCTGGATTCTTTCGTTTTGAATTATCCACTTATCTATATTATGGGATTAATAAAAATATATTTCAACACTTGAAAGTTGCACAACAAGAATATGTTTGAAAGCGCATGAAAAACAACACACACTC
The DNA here is from genome assembly GCF_004210375.1 of Tachypleus tridentatus. Lineage (NCBI taxonomy): Eukaryota > Metazoa > Arthropoda > Merostomata > Xiphosura > Limulidae > Tachypleus > Tachypleus tridentatus. The sequence goes on along the minus strand of NC_134827.1, from coordinate 35,117,450 downwards.
GATAACAAACATCTAAACCAGACTGACGTTACAAAATGGGCGGAGTCTGTGACAGTGATGAAACGCGCGATATTAGCGATGACGTGAGGCAGTGCAGTTGCTGATTATCAAATTTGCGATAAAAAATAAATGATGGAAAAAGTTGATTCCTGAACTCGAACTGACCATAATTATGTTATCCACTGGCCATATGTGGCCAGTGACCATGGAGCTGTCCACCCGAGGTCTAGATGTTTATCAACAACAGCAACATTCATTCATTAAGATTCACCAGCAGAAAAAAACAAACTACATACACCAGTTTATTGCTAAAAACATCGACTATCAAAAAATATTGCAAAAGTGACTCCCGTCTAGTTACCTTTTATTCTTTAATATAAAACTTATTAGGTAAGTATAACTTAAGGATATTACTGTAGTGAAGTTTACTAAACGTTCTTATAATAACAGAAATATTGTAAGTATTGTACACTGACTTGTATGAAAGCTAACTTAATCCAGACGTATTTCAGTTTTGTAAAGATCAAAGGTCATTATGCTGTCAATATCTTATCTTTCATTGTAAGCAGCCTGAAAGATACTAAAATAGAATTTCCGGTTTGTTTATTTGTTTTGTATAAATACTGGTTGTTCTCATAGAGTGATCATGTGACTAACATATATATATGACTGTTTCTTCGATCAGCACTTTGCATCTCTCTAAAAATGATCAAACTTACAATAACGAAAACAGTCGATTTAGATTTCAAATATTTTATATAGCTTCTAAATATAAAAAAAAAACTTTAATTTCTTGTTCTTAATGTTTCTTTTATAATATTCTACTTGAACAAGTATGTACGACAGGTAGCCAGTGCAATCATGTTGGGTTTATAAAATATGAAAGATTACATAATATATCACAAAAAAGCAAATAGAACTTTTTGTTTGTTATCATAGTTATTTTACTTATTTGTTGGTTCTTTCTTCAAATGTATGATATTTAATAACTTTTGGTTAAAGTGTCGTCTGCAGATTATCTGATAAAGTTTATTATTATGGCTCTTTCATTAATTATGATAACGTGTAGTTTAGTTGATTTATTCAGCTACTTTTCATTATGATCTGTGATATTCAAATAAGTATCACAGTGAGAAATTCTACCTTTCTAAATTTAATAAAACAGAAAGAATTTTATCAGGGCCATGATGACCTAATCAATACATAAACAATACTGACAATGTACTGTTACTGCATGTAACACTAATTCTGTCCTTCTATACGAACACTTTGTTCTATTGTGCTCTGTACAGTTACACTAATATTTGAGTTCCGATGTGATACCTTTCATGTTTGGATGTAGTTTTCCTTCTCCAAAGTCCTTAATTGGTTAAATATAAATACTCAAATTATTCTAGTTAGTTGAATAACAGTAGAGAAACATAGATGTCGCTTTTAACGGTTTTATTAAATCTTCTGCACTGCTACATTTAATATTTTTCAACATTTCATTATTGTCAACAGCATTTCTGTTTTTTACAATAGCCTAAAATATGAAACAGTATGTAATTAGTAAATCACATCAATAATACTTGTTATAATAAATATGACTGAAAATAATCATAACCGTGTCAAAAAGAAACCAGAGAAATTAGATTTATAAACAAAGAAACATGTATGATGATGTACTTGTATATTTAAAGACTGGTTCGTCGTTTTTTAATTTCATGTAGTAGAACTCCGTTATTCTGATTATTAGTAATAAAGATGCAGGATATTTGTATATGAATTGACAGCTGTTTAAATATGGTTGAGCTACCCATTTCGATTGTCTATTGTGAAATAAGTTTTGTCAACTGACAAGTGACTTTTGTCATGCGTGTCAGTGTCCTGATACAGTGTATCATTATGACTAGATATCTATATATTCACTGTTTCAAACACATTATATTTGCTATGACGACCACCTAATAATAAAGTAGTGTCATTGTTCAACTGAAATGTTACTGAACTTCGAATTTTTTACCTATTTATTAGTGGCTTTCAACGACAAAGAATGATAGCTGTAAAGTTTTATATATGTGGTATGATTTAAAGTAAATAATATATAATATGTAAAATGGTAAATTTTTGCTATTTAAAGTATTAGTGACTAATTGTTTAAAGAATATGCGACGACCCCTAATATAGTGACAACCTCCTCTTAATTCTACTGATGACGTTTGAGACTATGACCTCATTACCCTTTACTCAAAGTATAAGTAACCACGTGATAATCTTTGACAAAAGTTCGAGATGGTATGTTAGTTAGTTTCAATGTTTCGTAAACTTTTAATACAAACTGTGTGAATAAACAGAAAATTAATCATTTATGTTTTTAATTCTAGTAAGATTAACTGTCACACGAATCATGTAAAAGTGTTAGAGTATATATTTTGTCCAGATGACTTGACAAAGCAAGACAAGAGAGTAATTAGATATAAGGTATGAATCGTGTATTTCGGGTGTTAGCAAAAACAGTTGAGAAGTTTATAATAGAATAAATGGGAAGTGATTTTTGAAAAATCGGATGTCAGTATGGCGTTCCTCAAGATATATTTAGACAGATAGTATGTTATGCATGTGATTGTTATGATACTGATTGTTAGTGTAATAAATCCATATTAAAATGTTTACAGAAACAAAACTATTGTCCTATATTTGCATTAAATTAAACCTATCACTGTTGTTAAATAATTAATATAAAACTATTGCCCTATATTTGGTTTAAAATAAACCCATCACTGACTGAATGATTCTTATGAAACTGTTGTCCTATATTTGGTTTAAAATAAACTAATCACTGTTGTTAGATAACTCATAATTGACCATTGTCAATTATTTGAAATATCCGTCTAATGTATAGCAACAATGTTTTGAAACATTATGACCACCTGCCATGGCATCCAAAGCAACGTATCCCTAACGAACCACTCACTATCTTGTGACAAAAATTTCGAAACTGTGACGTCTTCATCACTGATGATATCACCCCCTCGCACGTTCCTTCTAAGGCAGCCAATCAGCGTGAGACGGCATCCTTTTTAAACGGTTGTTCCTGACGTAAACTCTTTCTATCAGACGAGTGGCCAATAGTAAAAACGCAATGATTAATATATATCCCAGGTAAACTAATCACTAACACTTCAAAATCCAGTGGTTAATATATATCCCAGGTAAACTAATCACTAGCCCTGCAAAATCCGGTGATTAATATGTATCCTGGGTAAACTAATCACTAACACTACAAAACCCAGTAGTTAATATATATTCCAGATAAACTAATAATTGGTATCACAAACACCAGTGGTTGATATGTATCCTGGGTAAATTAATCACTAACACTACAAAACACAGTAGTTAATATATATCCCAGATAAACTAATCACTGGTATCACAAACACCAGTGGTTGATATGTATCCTGGGTAAATTAATCCCGAATACAACGAAACCAAGCCGTTGATGTACGTGCACTGCACGTTTCATAATTTGGGGCAAAACTACAGGACTAACTGTAAACCAAATCAAATAACGACGTGCTTACATTCATGGCATAACAACAAAGTTAAGATTTATGTCAAAAACTTTTACTTATTATTTGATTCCGCAATCAGAATCCACCAAACTATCCAATTCTATCAAATCAAATGTAGAATAATTTTTCTTTTGTTGCCTATTGAAGAATAGAATAAAGTTTAAAATAATTAAACGATAAAGTAGATTTTCGTGTGGGAATCGAACCTATGTTTTCAGCGATTTTTGTTTTCCTATTCTTAATTTTTATATCAGAGAACTGTGCATTAATTCTGGATTACAAATCGATTCAAGGCCCAGCATGGCCAGGTGAGTTAAGGCGTTCGACTCGTAATCCCAAGGTCGCGGGTTCGAATCCACGTCGCACCTAACATGCTCGCCCTTTCAGCCGTGAGAGCGTTATATTGTAATGGTCAATCCCACTATTCGTTGGTAAAAGAGTAGTCCAAGAGTTGGCGGCGAGTGATGATGACTAGCTGCTTTTCCTCTAGTCTGACACTGCAAAATTGGGGACGGCTAGCGCAGATAGCTCTTGTGCAGCTTTGCGCGAAATTCAAAAAACAAACAAACCGACTCTTAGTAAAATAAACAGAAATGTATTTTTGGATTTAAGTTTCGAGACAGCGAAACATCCTCATCTGAACTTAAGTTCTTCAATTGCACGTTTTGCATTGTTATGCACTTTATTTCTTAAATAAGAGTTTCTGTGCTGTGTTTAAAAATGTAACAAAGTTAATGTATCGGGGGTGTAGCCAGCTCTACGAGTAAAATGAGAACTGTTTTGTTTTTTTCTTCCACATAAATAATTTAAGTAATTTACTTAGGCCCAAATGAAGGTGATAAAGTGAAAGTGTATAAAACCTAAGAAAGTCAAGTTTGTTTGTTTTTGTGAAAAATCAAAAATTATCAGACCTTTTGAAATTTTCTAGAATAGTTCCCTATATATATTTTGTTTGTTTGTTTTGAATTTCGCGCAAAGCTACTCGAGGGCTATCTGCGCTAGCCGTTCCTAATTTAGCAGTGTAAGACTAGAGGAAAGGCAGCTAGTCATCACCACCCATCGCCAACTCTTGGGCTACTCTTTTACCAAGAAATGGTGGGATTGACCGTCACATTATAACGCCCTTACGGCTGAAAGGGAGAGCATGTTTGGTGCGGCCGAGATTTGAACCCGCGACCCTCGATTACGAGTCGAACGCCTTAACACGCCTGGCCATACCCAGCCCTTCTCTACGTATATGGAGTTCATTACTAAATGAGTTCACACATTCCATCATATTGAGTTAAAGTTGTTTTTGCCAGAAAATCCAGTATAAATAACTCATCACAAAATTATGTGAAAGTGTTTATTTTCTTTGTGAAAAACATGAGACTAACAACAACTAATGTTAAATTTATTTCAATATTTTACTGAAATCTCACAAGCAGTTTGACACACAAGTGCTTTAAAAAAAGTGTTTTAAGAAATGTATGCATTAAGCTTAAAAGTTCTCATCCATTGTAAATAAAACAATAAATGCGATCATTTCACCAATGTTAATGGAATAATAAAGCTACACGAAACTTACTGTTTTTCTTAGTGAAACTTCTTTAAATGTGTATCCATATTTACAAATAGAATGGTCCAGAGGGTGGCCCTATATATAATAGACAGCATATTACTTGCTTGCTTGTTTGTAATTAATCACAAAGCTACACAATGGGCTATCTGTGCTCCGCCCAGCACGGGTATCGAAACCCAGTTTTCATCGCTTTGAGTACTTGGGGCCACGATGTATTGAACTGGGATACAAAAGATCAGTTGCCTAGGATTCGAGTTTCGAGACACAGCGCTTCGAAACACGCTTCGCACTTTCAGATGTGGCTACGTGATGAAAGTGGTGACCAATCCTAGTGTTTAGTTAAAAGCAGCTGGTCTACCAGCAGGTTGTCTACCCTCTAAACCACACACACTTCAAAGTCGGAAACAGTCATACCTGAATAACAGCGAAGAATCTCTAGAAAACAAAAATACATTGTTAGCAAGCTCATCAGGTAAGCTTGGTTAGACCATATTTATAACATATTCACATCATCAGCCAATAACATTCTTTCTCCTTTTTGTTTTGAAAATTTTATTTTTTGTTTGTTTTATGTTTCACCATTTTCTCGCCAGGTTTTCTTAGCACCAGAGATCGCTACTCTCCTGGAAACTATGGACTGTTTGATCAAGTGTTGGCACTACAATGGATTCAAGAAAACATACAAGCATTTGGCGGTAATCCGGAGAAGGTTACAATTTTTGGAAATGGTGTTGGAGCAACATGTGTCAGTCTGCATATGGTGTCTCCTTTATCTAAAGGTTGGTCCACGATAATATCTGTCCATAAATTATTAGATATTCCGTAGTTAGCTCCTCATAATGGAATATTCAATAAACATCTTGTTTCTATAGTGACCTAAACATCGCCGTGATTGTAGAATCAGGAGACGGCTTGAATGGCTAACAAAAGAAACTTTATTACAAATAACAAATATACAACGTTTCAAGAAACTTTCGAATCTAATGATGGTAATAGTTTGTACAATTGTTAATTGTAATAGTTTTTCCATTACCCGTTCAAGTCGTCTCCTAACGTCATTTTCTAAAAGTATCTCGTCATCAAATCTGCAGCAAGATGAATTATGTTTATAGTGATAGTGTTTGTTTGTTTGTAGTTAAGTACACAGCTACACAACGGGCTCTCTGTGTTCTGCCAATCACGGGTGTAGAAACCCGGTTTTTAATGTAATAAGTCTGCAGACATACCACTGTGCCACTGGTAGGCTGGAAGTGCCGGATTGTGTGTGTCTGTGTTCACTTGAGTTTTAAAATGTTTCTCAGAGTTTCTGACAAAAACGTCTTCACATTTTTCTCTGCATTCTTTATCCCCACATAAAAATCAACAAAGGACATATTTTTTTGGAAAGAGTCTTTAGAAGTCCCAAAAGTCGAGTATTTATATGAGATTTGTTTTTTGACAGGCTTGGCTGACTTCGCTTACTTTACAATTGCTATTCTTTCAAAACAATAATCTTAATTCACATTTTGGAGCCCTCCAATGGCACAACATTTTGTCAGATTTTGGAAGGAATTTAGAATTATTTACGTGAAAAATGGTGATTACAATTAACACATCGTTTAAAATACATATGAACGTTCAGATTTTATAACCTTCCACACTGGAGCCCAAAATATGGGGGGAACAGATTTTAATGTGTCATAATTGGTTACAAAGCTTAAGACGAACTTGTAAATGGAATGTTCAAAATGTTAACATTGTTGTGATTTCTTTTGAATTTGCAAATGTTGATGTACAATCACATTTAAGATGATTATGGACGTTTTGGATTGAAATAAAAGATCCACCGTGGCATAAGACACTTTGGTAAGTAACCAAAATTGGCCATGCCATACAGAAAAGGTACTAAAGAATCTAGAGGAAAAAATTAGAACTTTTCACAAAATTTAGAATGTTTAAGATTATGGCTGTTTTCGCTCTTCATAATTTTAGATTGCTTATAACCCTTTAACCTTCTTTCAGGTCTGTTTGCAGCAGCTGTTGCACAGAGTGGAACCTCTGTGGCCAGATGGGCTATTCAACGTGATCCATTTCGTTACGCTACCCGCTTGGCTAGAAGTGTGGATTGTCCAAAGAGTACCAACACTAAACACCTCATGAGATGCCTTCGGCGAGTGTCTGCAAGCTCTCTAGCCAGGACAACCCGTATGGCGGTAAATATATCTAATAAATAAGCGTCCATATGTATGTCTGTTATTTATACATTTCTATATTTCTTGATCAATCAGCTCCAAACACGACACAATGATACAGGATGACATGATGATGGTCATCGGAGGTGGCTGGATCCTCCTCCATCTAATTTTGGAAAACCTTCCACTGTTGTATATCCCTCAGTATTAAAATGAACTATTGTCATAATTCTTGGAAACGGTATGTCTTTATTTTCAGTATTGTGCTCTTATATATTTTATTACAGTTTTTAATGTTTATTGTGTCAAGAAAAAATAAAACGACAATTTCCAATCGTTTGTTACAAACGGGTTTTTATTTTACCCATCCAGCTAGTGATTCAGTAAGAAGTTAGTGTATTTGTAAATTGGTCTGTACTGTCGTCAAAAGTTTGGGGGTCTTGGTGCAAACTAGAACTCCAGAGGACGCTATTGTTTGTGTTTTTGACGCATGACCTACAAGGGTCGGATCTCTCAACACTGTCCTTTCTACTTGTTTAGATGTTCGATATAATCCTTCTGTCAGTTTCCATCCCATCTATATTTTTATATAATTCTTAAATCAATCTGCATAAGTCACGCTGCAAGGCAGGGACGCCCTTTCGATAATATAGAATATTTTTGCCCCAAATAGCATAACGAATAAGCAACATAAGGTACTTATTGTAATCCTAATAAACCACCCGGCACGGCCAGGCGGTTAGGACGCTCGACTCGTTTTCTGACGATCGCGGATTCGAAACCCCGTTACACCAAATATACTCGCCCTTTCAGCCGTGAGGGCGTTATAATGTTACGGTCAATCCCACTATTCGTTGGTAAAAGAGTAGCCCAAAGGTTGGCGGTGGGTGGTGATGACTAGCTGCCTTCCCGCTAACCTTATATTACCAAATTTGGAATGGCTAGCACAGACATCTATCGTGTAGCTTTGTGCGAAATTTCAAAACAAACAAACAAACATCCTAATATCCTTACGTAGGAATGATGGCTTCTTCCACATGTAGATCTTTTCCGGTTGGCATCCCGTCGTTTCGTTTTTCATCCTTTCCATTTGTTGTCGCAGTCATATTCAGAATTTTCCTTTCACTCGTAATATCTAAGTATGATGTTGCTGAATTTAATGTAGCAGTGAAATGTCTATCAGAACCACAAGATAACAATAATCATTTAACAACCATGGACTACCAGCTTTCTGTCCACCACAGGGAATTAAACCTCGGATTTTAGCATTTTAAGTACATCAACTTACCGCTGACTTACCGGAGGAACACTGTTAATAAACAAATAAAACCGAACTATCGTCATATTATCAGCCTCTTTAGGTTGAAACATATTTGTAATTGTTCACAAACATGCACGTGTGTTTTCATAGCAAAATCACCTCGGTGTATATACTGTGTCCACCGAGGGGAATCGAACCCATGATTTTAGTGTTGTAAATCCTTACATTGTGTAGCTTTGTGCGTAATAGCAAACAACAAAATTTAATTTTAATATCTCACTGTAATCTTATAACTAAATTGTGTTTTTTTTTTCGGAAAACTGAAAAAGATGGATTATGAATAATCTAAAAAAATTATGTTTATTTTTACCAACTTCTTGTTGTTTATAAGTTTCATAAAAACATTTCTAGGATGCTCTCGGAATCAGTTTTGCACCGGTGGTAGATGGATATTTTCTACCAGACTATCCAGAAAACCTGATCCAACAAGGCCGATATAACATGGTTCCCTTCATGACTGGTTTCACAAAAGAGGAAGTCTCTATATGGATGGAACTCACAGGTGGTATGCATTGAATACTTATTTTATTTATTCAGTAAAGTGAAAATTTCAGACACGCATGTTTCTAGCTATGTAGTTTTAACAATAAAGAGTTGGTTCAAGAAATTTAGTTACATTCCTTTCACTCCATTTACCTATTGTCTTCTCTGGTGAGAAAGATTTTTGTAAAGCATAATACACTAAGTAATGATAAATAGTGACATTTTCCACTGGTGGGTCATGTGATACCTTGAGCACGTGTATTCCATATTTATTATTCAAATGACTAACATTAGCGTGAGTAGCATATGCACTCTATTAGAGATGGCAGCAGTGAATATTGTTCATAATGGTATGGTCTCTTAGTCTGGGAAAATGTTATTAGTTATCTCTTACCTCGTACTCGCCTACTTTATTTTCGACAATAAAGATTATTTTTCACTTTGTCTACATTGTGTCAACTCTACCTCTTGCTGTTCAGGTTAACTTTGTGATCCATTGCCTGGTAAAACATCATGTTGTTTGCTGATACTACCTAAAAGGTAAATCCGTGCGGCTAAAAATACTACAAATATACGATGTAGAGCTTGGAGTTTCAGTCTTAATTGTTAGTAAACCCCAGACAAGGTGAAAGTTTATCAATGCTTCTGCAACTTCTGCAAACATCCACAGAATTATCATGTCATATAAAGTAAGTGGACAGAAGAACTTAAAATTTGAAAAATGTTCATATTAAACTGTGTTATTTATATTTTGTAACGATAATCTGTCTTTGAAAGTGGACTCTAGTTTTCTTTTTTGTCTCTTTAGGAACTTGGCATTTGAAATAAGACATGTTCCTTTGTTACTATTGTTACGGGCTGGGACTTCAACTGACCTTATACATGGAAACGTCTGATGCTAATACAATAGTAAACTGATCAAAAAATTATTTTTAAACATAACGAGGATTTTTATGTTGAGAACATTCTACATTGTGCTTATAGACGTAGTTGTTGGCCCGGCATTGTCAGGTGGTAAGAGCACTCGAGTCGTAATCTGAGGGTCACTGGTTCGAATCCCTATCACACCAAACATGCTCGCTCTTTCAACCGTTTTTAGACCAGTTAGTCTTACATCAGTTGCGGAAATAGTCCTGGAAAGTTAAAAAATGTTTTGCGATGTCATTTAACAAAGTTTAGGATTTCATTGGATGGTTATAGCTAGGTGGTTAGGGGGCTCGACTCGTAATCTGAGGATCGCGAGTTCAAATCCCCGTCGCACCAAACTTGCTCGCCCTTTCAACCGTGGGGGCGTTATAATGTGATGGTCAATCCCGCTATTCGTTTATAAAAGAGTAGCCCAAACGTTGGTAGTGGGTGGTGATGACCAGCTGCCTTCCCTCTAGTCTTACACTGCTAAATTAGGGACGGCTAGTGCAGATAGCCCTCGTGTAGTTTTGCGCGAAATTCAGAAACAAACAAACGTATTTGTTGTTTTCCTTCAGGGCAAAACTATAACATGGGATACTTGTGCTCTGTTTGAATGAGGATAAACAAACCCTAGATCTTAGCATTGTAAATTGGAAAACCTAACATTGGTCCACCGAGAGAGTCGTTATACTTATGAAACGTTGCTGGTAAATTCATTATAGAATTAACCAATAAATAGCTTTAAAAGATACGTTACTGGTAAATTCATTATAGAATTAACCAATAAATAGCTTTAAAAGATACGTTACTGGTAAATTCATTATAGAATTAACCAATAAATAGCTTTAAAAGATACGTTACTGGTAAATTCATTATAGAATTAACCAATAAATAGCTTTAAAGATACGTTACTGGTAAATTCATTATAGAATTAACCAATAAATAGCTTAAAAGATACGTTACTGGTAAATTCATTATAGAATTAACCAATAAATAGCTTTAAAAGATACGTTACTGGTAAATTCATTATAGAATTAACCAATAAATAGCTTTAAAGATACGTTACTGGTAAATTCATTATAGAATTAACCAATAAATAGCTTTAAAGATACGTTACTGGTAAATTCATTATAGAATTAACCAATAAATAGCTTTAAAAGATACGTTACTGGTAAATTCATTATAGAATTAACCAATAAATAGCTTTAAAAGATACGTTACTGGTAAATAAATAAAAGAATTAACCAATAAAGAGCTTTAAAAGTAGTTAAGAAATCTTAAATTACTTGCTTTATTTCTCTTGTTACACCAAATATAACATGTTGTCCATTTTTAATGTTTAAAAGTAAATCTAACTAAACTAGCAGATAGATGCCTGCTAAAACAATTCAGTGATAATTTTCATAAAAATAGTAATCGATAGATATATGTGCAATCGACCTTGGATTATATCGTACTTGGAATGTGATTGTCTATTAGGTTGCTTACAACTGGATTTTGCCATTCCATTGTTATTTAAATATGGACAAATTGTTTGTGTTCAAGCAGGGTAAACTGACTGAAATGTTTTGTCAGCACTGTTTTGGTTTCTATTTAATGGGTGCATCCAGCACAATAGAGCGTTCAGATTCGTAAAGTAGTCACGGAGATTTTTATCTGCTGGATGCCACCGTTCCTTATCATTTTACTAAGTGCAAGAAAAGACTGCTACCGAGGTGAGTGCTTTTTGACAGTTGTCATTTCTGTAAGAAGTGTCAAAGTGGAGATATTCAATTCAAATCAAGTTAATTTATTCTGATGGTACGGTAAAATCATACATCCATATAATACCGACATAGTAAAAAAAGAAAAGAAAAAGATACAAATATACTCTCAAATACCTTCCTCTCTTTATGAGTTTACCATTTATTTTCCTATCTTTTAAATATTGCTTTCAATCAGTTGACTGACAAGGTACAGTTTGTTGTTTTTGTTTTTTATGGAATCACTCTCAAAGAGAGACATTTGTGTTCTCAATAAGTTTTAACTTTTTTCATCACATACAAGATCGATGAGTTATAAAGTACGTTTGAAAAGAAAAGTTTTAATGGTTTTTTTATCCACAAATAACGTGACATTATATATACGTATCTGTGATAAAACCATCATTTTATGTTTATTACCATTCATTGTCTTTATTAGTTTTGGGTGAACGAGATTTCGGTTACAACAATATATACATATATATATAATTTAGATGTTTTATTGTCATTTTTAGTAACCCATCTTCTATCTTCATCACCATAATCATAAAAGACGAGTGTAGGTCGACCAGAGAGCCACAAGAATTTCTTGAGTTAAACGAATCCACTTTTGTTTCTGTTATGCTTCCTCTTTTCATTGCATGTTCCAATTCTAATTGAATTCAATCGCTAATATAAACGTAAATCGCTCCTAAGTTTCAGTACTTCTGCTATATAAAAGCCTGTCAGGAAGGGAATTTTATATCAAAGATTTATTTAATTTCTTGTTTGTTATGAAGAGAATTTTTGATTGATGTTCGAGTATTGACAATAAATGTAGTTTTAAGAGAACTTTTGTAACTGATTTGATAAAAAAACTAACTTTGGTCAGTGAATATGAGGTAAGAGTAGATGCTAGGAAGACACTCTTTAGATAAAGAAGTTATTTCTCACGATAGTCTTTAGTTTTCCGAAACTTTTGTCTGTTTATGGGCGGCGAAGTTGTAAATGCATATTGGGGAATTCAAATTTAGTAGGTTTTGGTTTTCTGCAATTTTTGACGGGCTTTTATACTAGTCGATAATAATGACCGTTTGTTTGTTTGTTTTGACTTTCGCGCAAAGCTACTCGAGGGCTATCTGCGCTAGCCGTTTCTAATTTAGCAGTGTAAGACTAGAGAGAAGGCAGCTAGTCATCACCACCAACCGCCAACTCTTGAGCTACTCTTTTACCACCGAATAGTGGGATTAACCATCACATTATAACGTCCCCACGGCTGAAAGGGCGAGCATGTTTGGTGCGACTGGGATTCGAACCTGCTACCCTCAGATTACGAGTCGAACACCTTAACTTACCTGGCCATGCCGGGCCTAATAACGACCGATAGAAACTGGGGTTTCTGTGGTTTGGGTTACCTCAAGTTTTCATCAAAAGCAGAGGACTTACTGAGCATGTGTTATGTAATCACGTGTTTGAAGGGCGAAGACTGAAGGGATGTAAAGTCTAGGTACCAAAGATCAGTCGAACACCACCACACATTATCAAAGAAAATATTATTATACTGGTAGAAAGCTTAACTTTAAAAGAAAGTAAGTAAAGAACAGCATAGTAAAGTAACCGCGAGACGCAAAGCGAAGCGAAAAAATGTAATAGTTTTTTTTTTTACTTTTCTTTAAAATTCATCCGAAGGTTAATCTTCTGACCCATGGATAAAGCGCCTGAGCTCGAGAAATAAGGATTACGTTTGTAATTAAAATCAATGCTTAAATGTAAATACATATTCAAAAATGTAAACATTTTAGTATTTATTTGCTTGTGATATTTCATATTTATTTATATGGCTTAGATGAAGATCCTACAAAAAGGAAATTAAAAGAATATTTAAAAAATTTGCTGGTCCCAAAAATTGGTCATCCATACAACATGGAAGCATTAGTTCACGCTGTGTACACCGAGTACGTTACCAGAGGACGTCACCATAGTGGATTCAACGAGTTGAACACGACAGCAGACGATATTCCGATCGATATTTATATGTTAGTGCAGGTGAATATTCACTTTTTATTGATGAAATGCATCTTCAACAGAGGACACATATTTTATTGATTAAAATAAAAGAATAATTCAATGAATTATGAATCTTAAAATGAAACTTAGTAATGTCAACATGACATTTTCTAAAAAAATATATATTTTAATGTGAATTTCTTTCGAATTATTAGAAGTGTCTCGATCTTTTTTTAAAAACGATGTGCCTGTCTAACTTACAAATAATAATATAGTTTCAAACAACTATTTCTGGAACAATAGGTTTATTTCTGTACAAGTTTCGTTACTTATAAAGCACGGCATGGCCAAGCGTGTTAAGGCGTGCGCTTCGTAATCCGCGGGTTCGCGCCCGAGTCGCCCCAAACATGCTCGCCCTCCCAGCCGTGGGGGCGTTATAATGTGACGGCCAATCCCACTATTCGTTGGTAAAAGAGTAGCCCAAGAGTTGGCGGTGGGTAGTGATGACTAGCTGCCTTCCCTCTAGTCTTACACTGCTAAAGTAGGGACGGCTAGCACAGATAACTCTCGAGTAGATTTGTGCGAAATTCAAAATAAACAAACAAAATCATTACTTATAATTCGACATGATCGCTAACAACATTAAAAACTAGGTACGTGATCATGTCTTACTGTTATCGTTGCCAGAGACGAAACGTTGTAAAGAAATAAATCTGTCACTTATAAATAATTATTTAAAAAATCACAAAATGGATAATAATTAAAACGGCTGTAAAATAATTTTAGCTGAATTTCCCCTCTACACTCCCTGAATTCAACACTCTGTAAAGTTGTTTATGCGATTTTTTTAACATATTTATTCCATATAACACTGAGAGGATAAGTAATAAAATAGGCCTGGCATGGCCTAGCGCGTTAAGGCGTACGCTTCGTAATCTGAGGGTCGCGGGTTCACGCCCGAGTCGCCCCAAACATGCTCACCCTCCCAGCCGTGGAGGTGTTATAATGTTACGGTTAATCCCACTTTTCGTTGGTAAAAGAGTAGCCCAAGAGTTGGCGGTGGGTGGTGATGACTAGCTGCCTTCCCTCTAGTCTTACACTGCTAAATTAGGGACGGCTAGCACAGATAGCCCTCGAGTAGCTTTGTGCGAAATTCCAAAAACAAAACAAACAAAACAGTAATAAAATAAGTTATTACATGTTATGTTTAATTTACTAAAAAAATTCCTGAATATTATATCTGTATATATATTTCAGATCCTTGGAGATGCTGGGATAAAAGTTCCCTGTATGAAACACGTTCAGTTACTGGCTAACCAGAATTACATGCCCATCTACCTGTATGAGTTCACATACTCCAGCAGTGATGACTGGATAAGTAGGGATAAGCCTTGGCTCGGTACGTATATGACTAAATGTCACTCTACTGATGTTGTTATTGTTCCAGTAAAACTAGGTCCAAGCGTGGCACAGTTGTTAACATGTCCGGCCATGGGTCTAAAATGTCCAGCGATAGCAATACGTTACCAAAATCTTAAAATCACACCTCGAACTTTGGAGGCGTGAGTGTGTTATACGAATGCTGGTCATATTCAGTATTTTGCCAATCTAGAGAAGCTCAGGAGTAGGCGGTGGATGCTGTTGATTAGCTGCCTTCCTTCCAGTTTATTGGTTAAAAATTAGATACGGCTTGTGCAGAAAAAAAAAACATCGTCTCATTGTTCTACGTTTTAAATCTTAGATAAGTGCTTATTTCTTTGATTGATATATTTCATGAAAATAGAGATCAAATTGTATTATATATATCTCATAGACCATTATTATGATTGCCATATCCCACGTGGCTTGATGAGTTCTGGAATTCGACAAAAGGCTTCGTCGAAACCTGATGTAGTAGACACAACGTGGTTGACATATTATAACAAATTGTCCTTTGTTTTCGCTTGTAGATTATTATAATTACTAATGTAGTTTTCTCCATTTGACACTTTGGTTGTGTGAGTTGTTATTGGAACAAGAAGTTCACAAGTTCTGGTGAAGATTCAGCTTGGCCAGGTGGTCAGGGCGCTCGTAATCTGAAGGTCGCTGGTTCGAAACCACGTCACATCGCACGTGTTCGCCCATTCAGCCGTGGGTCCGTTATATTGGACAGTCAATCCCACTACTCGTTGGCAAAGGAGTAGCCAAAGAATTGGTGGTGGGTGGTAATGACTAACTGCCTTCCATCTAGTTTTACACTACTAAATTAGGGACGGCTTGCGCAGATAACCATCGTGTATCTTTGCTCAACATTTAATACAAACAAATTCGGGTGAATAACAATAAAGTTAATTTAAATCAACTAATATTACAAATAAATAAATAATAATGTATTATTAACTCTTACTCTAAAAACCTAATTTATAAATAATTTAAATATATTGATAATAAATAATAACTACAATCATTTGCCTAATGAACTTGTTGTTCATGAAAATTAATGATTGACGTAAATATATATATTCTCTTCAACACTACTAAATATTTTATATTTTAGCCGACCTGATGAAACGTGGTTTTAGGCAGAAGATATTGAGTAATTGTTGTGTATTTGATATATTACTGCATATTTTCCTTTGTTTTTTACTAACGCGTTCTTAGAAATTATGAATTAATTATGAAGAGTTTGAAGAAAATCACATTTGGTTAATAAAAACTACCTATCCTATATGAATATTAACACCACTATCTGTTGTATGTATATACAAATACTTCACGGGATGTGGATAGATCTTCACCAAAATTGGTATGAATGTTTATTTGGTCCTTGAAAAGATAGAAACAAATTTTTAGCTTTGCATTTAGCGGTTTTTTTTGTTGTTGTTTTTTTACCATTACCTCACTTCTTTTGAATGGATATTCACCAAATTTGGCACAAAGCTTTGTTGGGTTCATGTAGAGATCCATACAATTTTGCCATTTCGCATTTTGTGTTTTGCTATTTTTGGGGGATTTTTTACAATTACATATCACTGAAGCAACTGTTTATGCACTAAGATAACCTTTCATTAATCGTAATTTCTGTTCAAAGGACAGGTACTCCACCTAGTTATTAATATTACTTCACGAATTTCATTTTTTCTAAGCCTCACGTTACCAAATAGTACAAATTTCTTTCTTGTTTACTTTTTGTCTCGGGGCCTTTCAGTAGCTAGACCATAAGTTTGAGGACACATATGTTAAAAATTAAGATTTTCATACCCATGGTAGGATTTGTTTGTTTATTTTTTTGAATTTCGCTCAAAGCTACACCAGAGCTATTTGCGTGAGCCGTCCCTAATTTAGCAGTGTCACCGTCAACTCTTGGGCTACTGTTTTACCAATGAATAGTGGGATTGACTGTGCCATTACAACGCCCCCACGGCTGAAAGGGGGAGCATATTTGGTGTGAAGAGGATTCGAACCCGCGACCCTCAGTTTATGAATCCAGTACCCCAACCACCTGGCCATGCCGAGCTTCCGTGGTGAGGAAAATACAAATCTCCTTTGGGCCCAGAATGACCGGGTGGATTAAGGCGTTGGACTTGTAATGTGAAGGTTGCGTGTTCAAATACCCGTCACACCAAATATGCTCGCCCTTTCAGCCGTGGGAGCGTTATAATATAACGGTCAATCGCACTATTTTTGGTAAAAGAGTAGTCCAAAAGTTGGCGGTGGGTGGTGATGACTAACTGCCTTCCCTCTAGTCTTATACTGCTAAATTAGAGACTGCTAGCGCAGATAGCCCTCGTGTAGCTTTGCGCAAAATTCTAAAACAAAAAAAAACCATAAAATCTCCAACTTTGTACTTTCGTGCTCACACACAAACAAACAATCTATTCTTGTCAGAGTATGACTGGTTAGTGTGCCTGGACTGTGATTTTGAGAATTCATGAGTCACGTCTCAAATCTCATTGCCGTCAAACTTTAGTTTGTATTTAGGAGCTATAAGTGTGGCAAACAAAACAAGTTCTTGGTCAGACAGGAACTAATAAAGATTTGGTAATGGACCTATAAGTTAGTTACTTTTTATTTAGAATTTAGGGATGGTTACGAACAGAGAAGCCTTATTAACTTTGAATGAAAATTATCAATCAAACAAGCATATTTTCTATTCCATAATTTGCCTTCCTTTCAGGTGCATATCATGAAAGCGAGATGTATTACATCTTAGGCTATCCACAGATGGCTATCAAGAAAGCTTTTCGAACTCAAGAAGACCATGCTGTTAGCGACATGCTTGTCAAATTGTGGAGCAACTTTGCTAAATATGGGTAAATAGTTTCTTTCTTTTTTAAAAATAGAACTTCTGCATTAATCAAATGAAATAAATGGTAGTAATCCTTTAAAAACTTGCTTTCACATTGTAAATTAATTAGGTTTTGTTATAACACTCTTCTTACAGCCGGGCATGGCCATATGGTTAGGACACTCTGAGAGACGCGTCACACCAAATATACTCTCTCTTTCCGCTATGTGTACGTTATAATGTTCCAGTCAATTCCACTGTTCGGTGGTTAAAAAGTAGCCTAACAGTTTGCAATGGGTGGTGTTGACTAGGTGTCTTCTCTCTTAGCCTCCTAAATTAGTTTGCAATGAGTGGTGTTGACTAGGTGTCTTCTCTCTTAGCCTCCTAAATTAGTTTGCAATGAGTGGTGTTGACTAGGTGTCTTCTCTCTTAGCCTCCTAAATTAGTTTGCAATGGGTGGTGTTGACTAGGTGTCTTCCCTCTTAACCTCCTAAATTAGGAATTGCTAGCGCAGATATCCCAAAGCTTGGTTATACGCGGAAAACAAAACAAACATACGTTTCTTAAAGTTGACTTATTAATAAGAAGAAACTATGAAGTTAAGACGAAAAGTCAGAATGCTAAGTTCTATTTCAGTTTTGCTAAAATAATCTCACTTCTTACATAAGTACTGTAACATATACTATTACTGCGCAGGTTCTTTTGGATTATTAGGTAAAAATTATGTCACATGCACTCTATGTAACAAGAACAAGTTGATTCATTTCTTCAATAAAGTTTGCCGCAGGTTGCATTTACTTTCACTTAAATTATGGGTCTGAATTCGTTAACAACGTTTCAACAAAGATGTGACACTAATATAGCCTAACTTATAAATAAACTTACTGTTTTTCCGTCTAATCGATCAAGTAATTAAAAGAAACAATAACTCACTACTAACACTGAATCGAATCATGCATCGAACACTCAATCACTTATTACTTATTCACTTTTTTATTCACCAACTGCTTCACTGATTGTCATAGTTTTAATTTATCTTTGCTTCTACACAGGGCACGAAATAATTTCTAGATTATTACATCACCATGAAATTTCTCGAGATCGTATCATGCGATCCTTAGCAGACAAGCCTAAATTTAAACATTCAAAATATAGCTGACAAGAATATTTTCTGCCAAAAAGATTTAAGTCAATTTATTGTTAAATTCTAACTCTATTTAAACCATTTTAACTGAAATATATTTTTAATTAGTACATTATCATTTTGTAATCAATATTTAGTGTAAATCACGAAGAAACATGAAGTAATGTTCTAATCTTCATTTCTAGATGGTTGAAAGCGCACGCAGTCTCGCTTGTAACGCACCTGTCACTTTTGTTTTTAGATTTTCTTTGTTCACCGCAAAGATTAACCAGTTTTGCGATAAATATATCACCACTTGCGATTATATTCATTTGTATCCATATTTTGATTTTCAAGCATTCGCAATGTTTTTTTATCAGCTTAGTTTTTGTACTGTAGGCCCTAATAGAATACTTGCTGCCCTCTAGAGTCTAGATTATTTACAAATAAAACGAGCTTTAAAAGCAGTGAAGAGAGAGTAAGACCTTTACTTCTTCGTAGAGTAAATAAATTGGTTTAATGGGTGGGTTGTGGTTTAGTGGGAGAAACAATGTTTGGAGAGAAAGTGTTTTAAATATTCGTAGAGTTAAATGATGTGATCTTGGAGTTCAATAAGCTAAGAAACTGAATTTGATTTTAGACGAGAAGACATCACGTGAGTACGGTAGAAATAGAAAACCGAAAAATCTCTAGGTGGCTCAAATCGTTATTTATTAGATATTATTTTTACTTTTATTCAAACAATAAACATAATTAAAGTGCCGTGTTAATTATGTTTAATTTCGGCTTACTATGTGGTGGTTGGGTTATTCAAATGTATTGAAATTCATTTGTAACGACAGTTGCTTCTTTGCGTGCATATTTTCATGCGTAAACAGCTATTTAGTAAGATAATTTTGGTATGAAGTTTTCAGTAATTTCCCACTGTTGCACTAACAAAGAAGGAAAATTTCTATTACGTAATTTGTTTTCGAACTAGCTTAAGCCTAACTACGAAAGAAATACTAAATATACTAGTAAGACCTATAGCAGTAGTAGTCAAAAACATGGACGTAAAATTATCAAAAACGCCTTTTCAACCATAACTGTTTTCTGCTTTATAACAATGTGGCCAATCATTTGATATCGTATTACTCATAGTTTGTGTTCCCTACATTGTCACACGTTGTTTTTCTGGTCACATTGTAGCCTGTAATAGGTACTTTGTGACATTTTGTGTGTGGTTACTTGAAGCTATATCGTATCTTAAGTTGTCACGAAATATATTATCATAGTGTGTGCGATTAGGCCCTTGATGTTTTATCACCCTTTGTGATTTTATATATAGCATTTTTACATTTATCACACTTTGTGGCTCATCACTTGATTTCCTGTTGTATGTTGTAGCTTATGACAGGATGCTTTATCACTTTTTATGCCTGATTTCTTGATAACGTATTATATTTTACTGGAAAAATAACTTTAGTTGTTCATGGTATTGTTAAAAATAACCAAACTATTCATAAGTTGTTGTTTACTTTATGTAATAGTGTTAGTATTTTAGTGTTATGATCTGTAGTAAATGTGTTTATATGAAATTAACCTCCACATACCACGTTATTTTTTCAAACACAGTAATATAAAATGAGTAAAACATTAAAATAATGGTACAACTTACTTTTATGGATAAACTTTTTATTCTTTACTATGTTTAACCCTTAAACACCAGGAATGTTGCAAATAGCAGCGTCAGTTGATGATGGCTCCCATTTAAGGGTTAACTTTCTAATAGTGTATATAAATGAGCATGCTACTTTCAGAAATCCTACATCTGAGGAACAACTACACCAGAATAACTTTACATGGAAACCATACACTAGAGATGAACCAGTTTATGCAGATCTTGGAGAGCAGGCTACACTAAGAAGTGTTCACCTAAGTGATATGATCTTCTGGGTTGACTTTGTTCCACTGTTTACTGATTATCCAATGAACAGCGATGAAAGAATCCAGTGCAATCGGACAGTTTTTGTGATCACTTCCAGTTTTCTGGGTCTTACCTCCTTTCTTTGTTTTACTCTAATTCTTTACGCTTGTATTCAAAGACGACATCAACCTGGTGTTGTACTGAAAGATCCCCCATCATATTTGTGATAATGTAACTTATTCCATAACTTGAAAAGTTGCATCTGATTTATTCACTTTTTACATTTACAAATTTTAGAAATTTCATAAGCCAGCTAATGTAATGTCCAAAACTAACAACTGACACGATGACATAGCAAGGGAGAGGGGTAACTTCACCCCTCTAGTTGTGGTGAAAGAAACTTGAGATTTAGTGTAACGTATTCCAGAAATTGTAAGTTACAACTGATTTGTTCTTTCTACAGTTTCAAATGTTAAAAATTTCACAAGACAACTATTATTATTATGTCCACAACTGACACAGTGGCATAACTATAGGAAAGGGTATAACACTCAACTAACCTTGTTTTGAAATTTCAAATTGTTTTAGTTAAGTTCTTTTAATACTTTACAAAATTTTAGCTGTTTTTGTTTAACTTGCAATACTTTAAAATCTAACTGGAATTTAACATTTGGTATGTTTTGATTTTTAGTCTAAAGGTATTTTAACACGCACAACAGTGTAGTTTATCCATTATAATGTGAAAATTGTGATTTTTGGCATGTTAACAAAACCCTGTATCTTCTAGTGTCTGAATACATTACAAAAAAATCCACTGTATATAAAAAATGTTTCAATTTGTCAAGTTAACTTTACGTATACAATGACGGAAACTGTTTATTTCCACTTGGGGTATTCTCCTCTTAGTTAAATTTTTAACCCCCTTACATGAAGTGTATGTGTGCTATATACTTTAACAGCACGTTTCCTTCTGAATGAATAGATCAATTTCTAATAATAATACATTCAATTCATACCAGTATTTAACAGTGTATTTCAAATTACTACATTAAAGTATTATATTTTTAATGTGCACTTTTACACATATTGTTACACTCGGGGCCTAAATATAGAAATAAGGCACAGATCTGTGTATATCTTACATGTACTTAAACTCATAGCTAGCCACGAGCTTCTGGAGTGAGATGTGCATTTTGAGGTACTCTAGAACCCATAAAGTAATTATAAATGGGCCTGACTATACTAAACACACTATCAAGACCTTCAGCCTTATTTAATATTCCTTAAAAAATTTTTGAGGAAAAATAATTTTGTATTAGGTAAATGCAATGTTATGCTAATGTCTCATGAAGCACAGCTTTGAAATAAGCAACATTTTTTACTCTACTCCTTTTTGTTGTTGTTCTTGGTACAATAAAGAAATCGTTTGGTATTCTAAGCCTATGGTCTGTCTTTCAGTTTCTTGTTTACTCAACAATCTTAAATATGTAAACACTTAGCATGTTGTATCTTTTATGGTTTTAATAAATATGTGCAGTTAACAAACATATAGACTGGAAACAGGAAAACAACCGGTTACCAAGGGCATACCACATACTATAAAAACTGGCTACACACCAAGGATTTAGTGTTATTTGTTACAGTTTGTGAATATTATTATCCCATTTTCTTTTTTGTGTATGTTTGTGGGATTTGGAAAAATACTGACCCATACTAAGCAAGGAAATAGAACATCTTGAGACTTTGCTCTTCTATGCTACGTGGTTTGATGTCCATAAAAGTTCTGTACGATCCACAAATTACAGTTCTGCTATTTGATTTTAACTGTTATATTTTTATTTTATTCAGAGCAATTAGTGTTTGTTGTTCATCCAGCAGGAAAAACATTGACAGAATAGAATGGCTTCGTGTAAAGAATTAAGGAACCTGAATACAAACTTTTCTGTTTGATGTTCTATTTTAATATACGTTTGTGTCAAAGATAAAATAGAAATGCATCAGTTTCATGATGAAGTTGACATCACAATACCAGTATCCACACCCCATCCTGCAGGTCAACATTATTACAACAGAAGTTACAAATCATATCCTCCATTGTATATGGATTTAAGCACCTTAAGAGAATGTGTAACTTCATTGACTTTTGTAATAATTTTTAAGTATTACTTCTATTAATTTATTTGCTATATTACTATATGCATGATATCTAGGACTTGTTGAATTTATGGAAAAAAATTCAGTTACTTAACATTGTAAAAATATCCTGTTTTAGTTACTAACAATTTCGTACTACTTGGTTCTTTAAGCAAATCTAAAAATTTCTGCATGTTTATTAAAAAGAAATTGTTTTACGATCCTCTTTGGCATTTTAAAGATCATAGCACATGAAATTTAAGTTGTATAAACAAGTGAACTTCATTTTACTTCATTTAAAACCTGAGAACATTTTTGTTGCAAAGGATGTTCCAAGTAACAAAATATCAGTAAGAAAGATCTTTTAGACCAAGTATGTTTAAATTAAAATAGTGGTTCCCAAATTTTTCCAACAGATGGACCCAATTCAACTTGTTTACCATATTGGCAGTTTACCTCTCAAAACAAGTCTTTATTGTACTTAACTAGTCTATCATCCACAATTTTTCACCTGCACAGTTTGATTCTAGTTTTAAGAAAAGAACAGTGATAAGAGATGGAAAATTTTTAAAAATCTTTCAAGTTACTCTAATGTGAAGGATTATATTGCTTTGTTCAAACAATCTCGTGAATGTCTGATAGTTTCAAACGAAGGTCCAGCTTCACGTGAATGTCCGATAGTTTCAAACGAAGGTCCAGCTTCACGTTTATCTTATTTCTATACTTTAATTTTATATGCATCAATCTAACTTGAAGTCAACTGTCTTATTTTTGTGATCATTAGGTAACAATGCCAGGTGCACAACAAATTTACATAATTTGTTAATTACATTTATTAATTTGGAATTAATATATATTACTAGATTAATGTAATAATGTCTTAGCACTCTTTTGTATTGTTACTCTTTCAGTAAAAGGTAATTTGATTAATTTGATGTTTTACTACAGACCCCTCCCCCCTTAAGAGCAATGACAGATCCCCAGTGGACCACAAACCAGTTTGGGAACCTCTGAATTAAAAGATAGTTAATAGCAAGTCAACCTCCTAATTGTAATATCCATGTTCCTGGCATCCTGAGTATGTTTTAACATGCATTCTGCAAGTCCCTGCTTTAAAGTTTTTGGTATTATTAAACAGTACTTTAAACCAGAAAAGAAACAAACTGCAAAAAAAATGTATTCCAGACTAAATCTGCAGATACATGTGTGTATAGTTTTGCTAACTTTCAGATTAAATAAATCACATTTTATATTAGCAATTGTATTAAAATGTGATAGAGGAGAAGACATATCTTACTATTTTGAAGTGTTAAAACCAATGCTGTGTCAAAAACGTACACATTTTTTTGGATTTGGAATGGAACAATATACAAATGTTTTCATAGCTTGTAATTTTGTAAAAACAAATAACAAACTAATGTGCTCCCAAACTAGAAACTAGCAATTTATTTTTCATACTAACATTATGTTGATAGTAAACCTAGTATTTTATTAGTCAACACTAAAGCAGTACTAACAGTAAAGCCAATCTGAGGGGTAGGGGGATATTTGTCCTGAGCGTAAAATGTAGACTTTTTTTGCATTAATTAAATTTTCTGACGTTTTTTTTTATGTCCTCAATAAAACCAAAATGTGACACACTCTCAGCTTGGAGTTGCAAATTATATATACAAGTTTAATATTTAAATTATGTTTTTTACCTTTCTTTTTGGCTGTCATTTTTATTATAGTCGGGGACCTCAAAGCCAAGCCTCTCGACCTCTGAGAGTACTTGATTAATAGTAACACTAGTATTCATTTGTCAACACTAAAGTTAGTAGTAGTGGTAGGCCTAGTATTCAGTAGTCAACACGTGAGCAGGCCTAGTACTCAATTAAATAAAATAGAAGATAGTATTCAGAAGTCAACACTGAATACAAGACAGCTAAAAAAAAAAATGAAATAGGACATTTAAAAACTACTACTTTATTATAAAATAAAAAACAATTATAACACATTCCATGTACAACAATATATAAGCATATAAAAGAACTGTGGTTTATATTTAGGCCTAATACACTACCAGTTAAATTTACTTCATTCTATGAAAGCTATCATCGTACCCAGTGGGGATCTCGTTTATCTTATCACAAATGATATAATTTAATAAGAGAAAATGGTTTAGTGTTCATGCTGTCATGAACACAAATAGTTAGAAAACTGACCATACTAACTTGTTCTTTATTCCATTATATGAACTGTATAGACCTAAGTACTAGTTTGTTTTCCATCATATAACCTGTATATATCTAGGACTACTACAGTACCAGTATTATGTATTTTCATTATGCTCCAAAGTTCTAAAAGTTTCAAAACCCATCAATAATTGTCTAAATGTTCTACTTCCTCATCTTGTTTCTTACTATCTGGTTACTGTCAACACCAATTTGGTGCTAGTAGTATACCTAGTTATCAGTAGTTATAGTACTTACACAGTTACAAATTGGATTTTCTGTATATTATTCAGCATGTGCTTGTGTATACAATTAAGTTAAATAAAGTAGACAAATAAATAATGGATTACTAATTTCATTTTAATAAATAGCTAAATAGTAAGATACTTGTAATTTATGAAAATGTTACCTGATAAACTAGTACAAATTTCATGCTGTTAATTTTACTATATTTAGACTTAGCAATATGAAACTTAAATAATTTGTTTTAATGAACTAGGGTTTATATAATAGTACTTGCAACGTTTTTGTTGAAAAACAAAACAATTAAATGAATATAATTACACAGGAACAACATTTAATAAAAATTAGGTTGGATTTCAATTTGATCAGGTTTAAGGTTCTTTTGATAAAGAGAACAGAAACTAAATTTGGTGCACTCAATCATTTGTTTCACTTTCTAATTATTAAACAAAAGGCCCTAGATAATGAAAAAATTGTATACAATAAATTACTAAAAAGACATTAAATCAGATCAAAATGTAAAGTAATCCAATACTACAGTTTTTAATGAACAAATTGCAACAGATGAATGTTTAACTAAACGTACTAATGAAGTTAAATGTGTAAAAATACAAATAAATCAAACTGTATGGTATATTTAGGTGAACTAAATATGTTTAAGCTGTAAGATAGATCTAAGAAAACAGTTTGTTTAATATATTCTTAACAGAACATTATTGAAACTCTTACTAACTTTTAGACTGTTTTGGATGCTACATTTAGTTCTTAGATCTTCCAATAGGAAACATGCAACCTAAAAGTTGGTTCTTCGTAAACATAAAGTACAGCATTAATATATAGCCATAGAAGCTTTTTAACAAAAGACAAAATGACCTGGTGTAAAGACTGAATTTAGGGGCTGATGGGTGCCATTGTAGTGAGGCCTAAGAGAACCAAGGGCAAGTTTCTCACATTCTATGTACAGCTTGAAGTCTGGCTTCAGTTTTGATGATGATTGAATTGCTTGACCATGATTCAAGCTCTGCTGTACAAGAAGTACTGATTATCTCTGCAATATAACATGATAAAAAGGTATAACAATTAGGTATCGGTGAAATACTTGGATTGCTCTAGTTTATCTTAATACTGTTAACAGCTGATTCTGGATTCAAACATCAAATATTTACTAATTGTAGGAAGTATTTAATTTCGATTATGACCGAAATTCTTCCACCAGTATGTCTGAGTTGAATTTTTATTTGCAGGTGTTTTTTATTCTTATTACAAGGTTTTTGTATGCTTTCTTTTTTTCTTTTAACAATCTTTGATTGAAGCCTCGTATTGTCAGTTACAGTTTGTGTTTTAGTGGAACACTTCTGAGGAAGCTGTAAAGTGAAACAGTAAGTGACCAATTAAAAATAAGAATTTGATGTTACAGGGTCATTTATTATTAATACTAAAAGGTATCTTTAGGTACAGACTGAACTAGCTTGTAAACAGGTGTGTTTGTGTGCATATATTTAACTTGAACTTGAGGTGTAACTTTGGGGAGAGCTTCATTTAATCTGATCTTTTATAGCTTTGTCTGCATACATTTTAATTGTTTATTTCTGAAGTTTAGAGGTTATTTAGTTTATAGTTTCACGAACATTTCTTTCCATATGAAATGTATTAAAATTCCATAATGCAGAATTATTGTAAACTAGACCTATTTCCAAGTACAGAATTAAATTCATGTTGTTTCCAGTGAATTTCAATCCTAACAGTAAACACAATAGTTACTTTGAATAAGAAAAGATTCCTAACTGTGAAACTAATTTCTGCTTGATTTTTATAACATATTTATACAAAATGTGTGGTTACTTCAATGCATACATTTGAATAAGAGATGAGTGATTTTAGGATCAAAGCAAAAATGAGAAATGTCTGAATAACTGGTATGGTGACCTTCAGGTTAACAATACACGTTTTAAAACTTTTTGTTTCAAGATATTAAAATTAGGCTTCAAGTGTTTTCTAATGCTACTTTTTATCTAGCTATTACGTTTGTTTTGACACGACTGCATAATAACATTTCAACCTCGCTGTTATATCTGTGTCAACGAATGACACGTCTCACTAAATATCAAAATAATATTTATGCAAAAAGGTGTATTATGACAACTAATATTAATTATGGTTATTCTGTGTTTAATAGCAGTTACAACTTGCAAATTATTAAACAGTTCAGGTAAATAATTCCAAACTCTGCTATTTTTATTTCTTTTCAGTCCTCTAGATGAGTTATAAGATTGATCATAATGAGTTCTGGAAGTAAAGGTAATAGCATATTTGAAATTCCATTATAAAGTTTCCATATTTCTTTATTGAAGTTATCAAAGTGTTCGAACAAATAAAGTGTTAGACCTTTAAGATATCACGTATGTTATGGTTTGAAATCTCTCCACATTGCATGCCTTTTCAGCTGTATGAATTTTTTAATACTAAATGATTATTCAACGTGGTTTCACCAGGAGAAAATCTTACCTTACTAATCTTTTGACATTTTTTGAAGTTATTACTTGCGTAGATGAGGGTAAGACTGTTTTCACAAAGCAACTAACAAGGTATTTAAAAGGCTCGTTGAAACAAAATCAGTTGCTAAGTCCACTTGTTGAATAGAAGAGTGACCTAGAGGATAAAGCAGAATATGGTTATAAATACAGTTTTCAATTAATTACTTATCTTTGCTTATGCTATTAAGGTTTTGGGTGTTGCCAGCTGTGAAGAGGATACTGATGATTGAAGACATGATTTGTGTCATTTAGTAAGTTGGGTGAATTAAAGGCAGATAGCTTTTGATTATACTAAGTGCAGTTGTTAATGAAATTGTAATTGTGTGATTTTAATTTAAGGTGCATAAATTGGAAGGGCTGGAGTCAAGCCACGAGGGTAAATGGTTTTCAAAAACCATTCAGGATGACTTTCATTGCCAATTAGTCAAGAAACTTGCTAGAAACAATATTATTGTTTTATTTATTGTTAACTTTAAATACAAATGATCAAGAGGGTAAAACTGGGGAACATCCTGAGTACAAGTGATCATTGATGTATTAGGTTTGTTTTACTGCATGTGGAGATAACGAATAACTTTAGAACTTTGAATGGATGCAACAAGAACTAATTGTTGTGAATTGAACAGCTGAGTTACTTGGAGATGCTGATCAGATGTGAAAAAAAGATTAGATTCAACATAAATATGTTCCTTATAGAAAGAAGATGGTAGGTACAAGTAACAAGGAACAGGTTGGTTCACAAAGAGTTTGAGATAAATTTAAGGAAAAGCATAATAAATTCAAAACTTTTAAATTGAATGGTATTACAGGGATTTAGGAGATTATAGAATATAAAGTTGGTGAAAAAATTAGGACATAAAAAAAGATGTCAGAAAAGACTGAAAATTTAACAGTAAAGATTTCTTTAAACACATTAAACGTAAAAAAAAAAATGGTTGAATTGGGATAGTGCTCTTGGAGGGATGGTAACTGAAGGCTAGTACCTGATGGTTACAAGATGGCTGGGTTTGTTTTTTTTCTTTTGATTTTTACTAATGTAGGTACAAGCAGTATTCCACATCTTTAACAGTTGATAAATGGAAAGAGACCAAACTAGATGACTCCATTTATTCGGAGCTAGTTAAGAAAAAATTGGGAAGTTTAAAGAGTTTTGAAGGAGGTTAAAGATTGTATATTTGAGCCATTTGATACTATTTTTTGTCAGTTTTTGAATAGTTGGCAGCTACCAGAAGATTGGAAGTTAGCTAATGTAATTACTCTTCTCAAGGAAAGTGATAAAAATTGCTCCAGTATTTACTGACTCCTTAGTGTGGAAAGTGTGTGAAAAGACACTTTTTGCAAAGTCATTTAACAACATTTTTAGTTTTATTGGATAGTCAACATTGTTTCACTAAGAGAGATCTTGCCTCACAAATCCTCTGACCTTCTTTTAAAAGGTTACTGCTTATATAGATAAGGGCAAGAGTGTAGATTTGGTGTATCTGGGTTTTCATAAAGCATTTGACATGTGGGGATAAATTAACAAATAGGATAGATGAGTGACTGGATGGAAGAAACAAGTTGTTACAATTGGATTTCAATCAAACTGGATTAATGTCACAAAAGGGGTACTTCAGGGCTCAGTCTTAGGACTTTTGCTCTTTTATTTATGTACATGATAAAGATGAATGAATAGTAAATGAATTATTTAAATTTACAGATAATATTAAGGTCTTTGGTGTTTCTAGTTGTGAAGAGGATGCTGCTGATATACAAAAGGATTTAGATCATTTATTGAGATGGACAAATGAATTTCAGATGGGTTTTAATTATAATAAATGCAAAATAATGGATGTAAGTAATTATCATTTGAATTACAAGTATAATTTGGATTGAAATAACCTTAACAGTGTCATTGAAAGAAAGGGATTTGATGTAATAGTCAATCAGTCTTAAATACCATCTTAGCAGTGAGCTGTTCCCAATAGTAGGGTTAATGGGGTTTAAGTTTGCATCTACAGAAATATTGTATACAAGTCTACCAAGGTTAGGATTCATTGGTTAGGCCACATTCAGAGTACTATGTTCAGTCTTCAACACCTTACCTTAAGAAGGGCACTGAATTGTTAAAAAAGGCTTATAGGATGGATACTAGAATAATACCAGTGATAGAAAAGTTGTCATAAAAGGAGGGTTAAGATTGTGATAAAGATGAGTTTTACAGGAGATCTGGTTGAGGTGTTTTAAAGTTAAGGCAATCAGTAGTGTCATCTATTTCATGGTTTGTTTGCCCTAAGAACTTGGCACCTTCAAATGTGATGAAAGTGTTGAATTTAACAGAGTTTACAAGAGGTTTTGATAAACATTTAACTGATAAAGGCTGGCTTTCATTGTGTGTGTGTATATATTAGTGGATAGGACAGCCTAGATGGGCTAACAAACCCCTTGTTCTCCTAAAATGTTAATATTTAATGTGTAATCAGTATATATTTCATTTACAATTAATTATCTTTAGATTATTACTGATATTACAAGAATGAGATGTTACGTTGACTAAGTTAAGTATTTTAATAATGGTGAGAGGAAAAATTTTGAACATTTCAAGTGTTCAGGTTTTATCCCCCCAAACCCAAAATATTTTAAACATAAATAAAAACAAGTTGCAAAGTTTACTGAGCATCAGAAGTTTATCTCAAGAAAAAGTTTCACTGCAAAAGACAAACAAAAAAACCTATAACCACACTCCAAGTTTTACCATCAGTAGTGGAGAATATGACAATAGACAGTAAGTATTGTTTTGTATTTAGTATTTTAAAGTAATGGTTTGAGGATATAACCACACTCCAAGTTTTACCATCAGTAGTGGAGAATATGACAATAGACAGTAAGTATTGTTTTGTATTTAGTATTTTAAAGTAATGGTTTGAGGATATAACCACACTCCAAGTTTTACCATCAGTAGTGGAGAATATGACAATAGACAGTGTGAGTATTGTTTTGTATTTAGTATTTTAAAGTAATGGTTTGAGGATATAACCACACTCCAAGTTTTACCATCAGTAGTGGAGAATATGACAATAGACAGTGTGAGTATTGTTTTGTATTTAGTATTTTAAAGTAATGGTTTGAGGATATAACCACACTCCAAGTTTTACCAGCAGTAGTGGAGAATATGACAATAGACAGTAAGTATTGTTTTGTATTTAGTGTTTTAAAGTAATGGTTTGAGGATATAACCACACTCCAAGTTTTACCATTAGTAGTGGAGAATATGACAATAGACAGTGTGAGTATTGTTTTGTATTTAGTATTTTAAAGTAATGGTTTGAGGATATAACCACACTCCAAGTTTTACCATCAGTAGTGGAGAATATGACAATAGACAGTGTAAGTATTGTTTTGTATTTAGTATTTTAAAGTAATGGTTTGAGGATATAACCACACTCCAAGTTTTACCAGCAGTAGTGGAGAATATGACAATAGACAGTGAGTATTGTTTTGTATTTAGTATTTTAAAGTAATGGTTTGAGGATATAACCACACTCCAAGTTTTACCATCAGTAGTGGAGAATATGACAATAGACAGTAAGTATTGTTTTGTATTTAGTATTTTAAAGTAATGGTTTGAGGATATAACCACACTCCAAGTTTTACCAGCAGTAGTGGAGAATATGACAATAGACAGTAAGTATTGTTTTGTATTTAGTATTTTAAAGTAATGGTTTGAGGATATAACCACACTCCAAGTTTTACCATCAGTAGTGGAGAATATGACAATAGACAGTGTAAGTATTGTTTTGTATTTAGTATTTTAAAGTAATGGTTTGAGGATATAACCACACTCCAAGTTTTACCAGCAGTAGTGGAGAATATGACAATAGACAGTGAGTATTGTTTTGTATTTAGTATTTTAAAGTAATGGTTTGAGGATATAACCACACCCAAGTTTTACCATCAGTAGTGGAGAATATGACAATAGACAGTAAGTATTGTTTTGTATTTAGTATTTTAAAGTAATGGTTTGAGGATATAACCACACTCCAAGTTTTACCAGCAGTAGTGGAGAATATGACAATAGACAGTGAGTATTGTTTTGTATTTAGTATTTTAAAGTAATGGTTTGAGGATATAACCACACCAAGTTTTACCATCAGTAGTGGAGAATATGACAATAGACAGTAAGTATTGTTTTGTATTTAGTATTTTAAAGTAATGGTTTGAGGATATAACCACACCAAGTTTTACCAGCAGTAGTGGAGAATATGACAATAGACAGTAAGTATTGTTTTGTATTTAGTATTTTAAAGTAATGGTTTGAGGATATAACCACACCCAAGTTTTACCAGCAGTAGTGGAGAATATGACAATAGACAGTAAGTATTGTTTTGTATTTAGTATTTTAAAGTAATGGTTTGAGGATATAACCACACTCCAAGTTTTACCAGCAGTAGTGGAGAATATGACAATAGACAGTGAGTATTGTTTTGTATTTAGTATTTTAAAGTAATGGTTTGAGGATATAACCACACTCCAACTTTTACCAGCAGTAGTGGAGAATATGACAATAGACAGTGTGAGTATTGTTTTGTATTTAGTATTTTAAAGTAATGGTTTGAGGATATAACCACACTCCAAGTTTTACCATCAGTAGTGGAGAATATGACAATAGACAGTGAGTATTGTTTTGTATTTAGTATTTTAAAGTAATGGTTTGAGGATATAACCACACTCCAAGTTTTACCAGCAGTAGTGGAGAATATGACAATAGACAGTAAGTATTGTTTTGTATTTAGTATTTTAAAGTAATGGTTTGAGGATATAACCACACTCCAAGTTTTACCATCAGTAGTGGAGAATATGACAATAGACAGTATTGTGTATTTAGTATTGTTTTGTATTTAGTATTTTAAAGTAATGGTTTGAGGATATAACCACACTCCAAGTTTTACCATCAGTAGTGGAGAATATGACAATAGACAGTGTGAGTATTGTTTTGTATTTAGTATTTTAAAGTAATGGTTTGAGGATATAACCACACTCCAAGTTTTACCATCAGTAGTGGAGAATATGACAATAGACAGTGTGAGTATTGTTTTGTATTTAGTATTTTAAAGTAATGGTTTGAGGATATAACCACACTCCAAGTTTTACCATCAGTAGTGGAGAATATGACAATAGACAGTGTGAGTATTGTTTTGTATTTAGTATTTTAAAGTAATGGTTTGAGGATATAACCACACTCCAAGTTTTACCATCAGTAGTGGAGAATATGACAATAGACAGTGTGAGTATTGTTTTGTATTTAGTATTTTAAAGTAATGGTTTGAGGATATAACCACACTCCAAGTTTTACCATCAGTAGTGGAGAATATGACAATAGACAGTGTGAGTATTGTTTTGTATTTAGTATTTTAAAGTAATGGTTTGAGGATATAACCACACACCAAGTTTTACCATCAGTAGTGGAGAATATGACAATAGACAGTGTGAGTATTGTTTTGTATTTAGTATTTTAAAGTAATGGTTTGAGGATATAACCACACACCAAGTTTTACCATCAGTAGTGGAGAATATGACAATAGACAGTGTGAGTATTGTTTTGTATTTAGTATTTTAAAGTAATGGTTTGAGGATATTGTTCTTATTTTTATTTCTAACATTACAGAACTACTCACCATACTGTTGTACATTTTAATGGCCAGTTTTAAGCTTAAGAATTGACAACCATTGTTTTTTGTTGGTAAAGCTATCCAACCTTTAGAGACGTGCCAACTTAATAATAATGAAGGAGAAAAGCTGGGACTTCTGGTATTTTAATCTATTGTTAGTTCATTCAGTGTAAAACTATAGTACAATCAAACTACTGTACATCACTTAATTGTAGTGACAATTATAGAAACTGACACAAAACAGAGCACTGCCATAAACACTGCAATTCATAGCCATGTGCATCCTTCACACGCGTGCATCCAAACGTAATCGTTTTATACCATTAACAGGTGCCCCTGAGGAACTATGAGCTTAGCCTTAGAAACATTTAGAATCATTTCAGATAATAATAATGTATCAGTATAGGGGATCCAGCACAATGGTTTCACCAGATCAAAAAATTACAGAAATACATCAAATGTTCTTATTGATTTATTTTATTTCACAATACAAAACAATAACCATTATGTGATAATGCAGGATGTATCACATTGTAACACAAAGAGATAATAGTACATGTTACAATATATAGTATCGCATCATTTATCGTTAAGTCAACCACCAAAATTTCTCTAACTTTTTTATAAATATTCAAGATTTTTTTTTCTTTTGAACACTATTTCAATTATGGGAAATTGCTCTAAGTTTTTCTTTACATTAATTGAATTATCACACTTTTTGTTTTGTGTTCATGCAAAATTGTTTTTTTTTTGTATAAATGTTTTTTGTACTTTATAATAATTTTTAGTATCTTGTATTCAACTGAAACATGTGTTTGACAATTGTTTTATTGAAATAGAACCATTGCTCTCCAGTGAGATGCCAATTTTATGCAACAATGTGTAATTTCTCATTGTGAAAAATAGAAGATACAGTTACCTAATTAGGTTCTCACTTCAAAACACTCTTTTGAAGTAATTCTTATGATGTAATTTAAGTTCTCACTTTGAAACAAACATTTGAAATGTGTTCAAAAAACATAATAAAGAAATAAATAAAAAGGTGAAATACATAAAAAAAATATTTGGGTGAGACATTGTACTTTTTTTATCCAAAACCCATTGAGACATTGTCCATATCCCACATATGTGGCTCAAAGAAAGGCTAGTTTTGAAAAGGGTTATTTTTCCACTGTCATTGAAATCAAACTGATGACATATAATTTGGAATTAATATTTCTATTATGTAAATGTTAAGCATAATGTATGTTTCAGGAAAGCATTACTGTTTAAAAAAACATTAGAGAATTTAATGTTGCCTTTGGGTAATGCAATTAATGTTTTTCCCAGTATACATTTCCTTATCCCATTTGAACGTTAGTTGTACAGTTAGAGAGCACACACGTTAGGTAATGCTACTTTCTAGGACTTCTTGCAGGAAAATTAGTTGATTTGTGACTAATACTTTTCAAACCCACTCTAATGATCTGCAAATTGTGGAAACTAAATATGACAGGGAAAACATTAGACACTACACAGAGTGGAAGGAGAACTTGTAAAACAGTTCACACAACTTTGTGTTTGATTTTTTAGAATGTAATTTACCCTTCAGTTATTGATAACAACAAACAGCTGTCGACGTAGTTTGAGTATCTTCTATGTGTGTAAAGGAGATCACATGCTTTTATTACAAGCTCCAAATGTACGTACCCAGAATATCTCAACACCTTGGGTTTGGGGTAAGATTAAATCAAATTATATACTTGCTGGATTGATTTTAAATTCTAATTGTTTTATTTACTCAATTTGATTACTCGAAACATGATTGTAGCTACAAGTTATTTTGAAAATATTTATATGTGCAAAAGTAATGGGACAATCAGCTGATAAATTTTCAAAATAAAAATGTTTCCTAATTAAATTGCTAGAAATATACTGCATTTAACATCTCACCTTTATTTATTGGTAAAAACTTAATATATTACATAATCATAATTATGGGACTGCCAAAAATAGTAGTATGCACACTTTATTTTAGTACTAAATATCATGTATCATCAAGTATGCACAATGATTGGAAAAAGTTGGTAGACTAGTGAGTTAGGCTTAAAGCAGATGTCACGACAAGTTTACAACCGACATAGCACAAACCTTTTTATATGTATAAAAGACAAACGCATACGATAATTACTTACAAACTGTCTAGTTTAGAATAAAAAGACCTGTAATCTCATATTCTTATGCATGTGAAATGACAAATGCTCAATTTCAAAAAATTTATATAAAGAATTAAATACCAATATCAAATGTTCTTGCTCTCAAAAGTAAAAAATGAACTGTGTATTTAACAACCAAATAACTAAATTACCTTTAACGTTTGAGGAATGAAAATGTTTTAAGGATAAAATAACATTTTGGTTTTCTAGAGTCATGGGAAACCTCGTATAATCATAATAACGGCAATGTGCATTAGTAAAGAACGAAAACAAGTTATACTGCTGAAGCAAACAATCTTAGAATTGAGGAAATAAGGTAAAACTAGCCTTAAGGTAAATGAAAAAAAATTATAAAACAGTGCAAATGAAACTAATTAATATAAACACTACAGTAATGAAGCCATTTTTTTAATTACAAGTTGATTATCACATTGCAAAGAAAACTTTTATTAACTTTAAAACTGTAAGGACAGGTGGTTTTAAATGTACAGATGTCACAGTAAATTATTGATAAGGTTATAAAGAAAAAAATATGTAAAAAAAACAACTTCTGGAATTTTTATTTAAAATAGACATAAACTATTTTATTAGTTAAGATAATCCATTTTATTCATTTCACCCTTCTTCCCAGTGGCTGTTCTGCCCTTATCAATAAAAGTGTTAATACCCATACCACCAGGTCTAAGATCCATTTTTATTTCAAGTGGGTTTCTCGTCACGTAGAAGCCCGCCATCCGTGAATGATCACAAGATTCCAAACTACGCAAATTGCAAATACGCCATCTAATTTCACGGGAATCTATGCACGTTATTCAAAATAATTTCGATACAATGCCGAGGAAAAAAAAAACTTTATTGTGGTAAAAAAAAGTGTGGCTACGAAAAAAAAATCAAACTATATAATAATGTGCAGTAAAGGTAAATAAAATCGCTGTTAATATTTTTCCGAGGGCACTTGTAGTTTTAAGCTTTTAAAGTACACGTGGTTAAAGGCGACCTAAATTGCTTGGCTACCAGCCATCGGGCAAAACAAAGTGTTAACAATTAAAATAGCGTGTGCATTGTATGCTGATTATTATTGGTTTTGAAATACTTTTTTAACGGTCCTACCATTCAATTACTTTTATTTTCAAAATTTCAATAACTATATTGACTGTACACCTTTTGCACAGTGCATGTGGATAAGATGCTATATTTCTTCTGACTAGAAACCTGAAGGTGAATCAAACCCTACATATATGATTATCACATTTATTATTCGTTACTCCAGTAAATTTTATGTAAGTAGTCCAATATACTAGTTTAGTGTTTCTCAATTTTGTTTGTGGAAAGTTTGAACAATTATGGAAAGGAGTGTTTTGGTGTAAGTGTCTGTTGCTGATAGCAAAGCAACATTAGGCCATCTGTGTGTCCACCGAGGGGAATCGAACGCCTTATTTTACTGTTGTAAATCCATACACTTAACGCTCTCCATGGGAGACAACTACGGAAAGGAATCGGCTGCTTAGTGTATAAATGCCTTTGTGATCCGCAGAAATAAAATCTTTCGGTCTTTAAAGAATATTTCAAGACCATGTCAGTGTACAGCTATTCTTAAAATATACACTCACCCTTGGCAACTATCGATTCTCCATAACTCTTGTGGTGTAAAGTATAGTGTTAGTTTCCAGTTATTAACGATAGCAACTTATTTCGTAAGTCACAAAACATACATTATATTTAAATTTCCTTATATTTTTAGAATACTGATTGTTACACCTAGCCAATGTGTTTTCACTGGGTTTTTTTTTTAATTCTTCCTAATAATTATAATATTGCTTATTGGTGTTGGTAAGTGACATGTTGGAGAAAGGGAAATTTCTATTTCCATAGAAATATTTTACGCCAACAGTTCAAAACTAGAACTTCGTAAGATACACATTACTTATATTTCCTTTTGTTAGTATTAGTTATAACAATTAGTATAAAAAAAAGTTATTACTTTTTAGTTTTATTCATTATTTACCATTATATATTGATATAAATCTTCTAAATTAGCCGAATTTTATGAAGTATTTTTGGGATTACGACCGAAAATATCTTTAACAGCGATTGTACTCAACTGATTAAACTAAGCATTCTAGTAGTTAAACCTGAAATCATAAGAAAATTGTATTTAATTCCAGATTATATTTTACTAATATAATAAAAAAATGTGTAATCATTATATAATGAACTGTATTCAAAGACGCTTTGTTTTTAATAAGAGCCATAACTATTTACAGATTTAGGTTGTAAGAATTTTTTGTATTGTCAATTTGTTGGTCGTTATTATAATAACTTCCTGTATAAGGAAGTTACGTACTAAGAGCGACACTAAAAATCAACTTGTCCATCAGTATAGTTTTTTAAATACAATGCTTCGTGTCTCCCGATTAAAAATGTATGAAATATTGCCGTAAAGGAAAACATGGCTGAAAAATTTAATAAAAATATATGCAATAAATACAACCTTTTTAGTAATACATTGATTTTATTTCGCCATCAAGATTTTTCAATTTCTCAATTATATCTTTATGTTCAATTATTACGGTGACTGTTACCATGTTTAAGTAACCTGGAGTAACGTAATGAATTATAAATTCCATTTTTTAATAAATTTACAAACCAACCATTTTAGTGTTTTATAGTTATGTTACCCAGAAATCTGCAGTATGATGTCATAAGATAATCTCGAAACCCAGCGTTCACTCTAATAAAGCCACGTGATCGAGACCGTCCTTCTCTCTTTTCTTCGTGGCAGTTGGATGGTGAGTACGTATATTAGTGTTTTTCTGTATCTGTTAAAATCTGTTGAAATAGAAGGTATTGATAGTTATTGATATTTGGTTTTTAGTTATCGTATATTAGTTGTATTAATAGTATTATTAGTTTTATGTAAATATTTTCATATGATAAATAAATTAATTTTGTTTGTTGAAGACCGGAATGTTTGAGATTCAGGTTTATAGACTTGAGAAAAATGTGGTTGAAAAGAAAATTATTTTATTAAATGTTTCTTAAATGTTACAGTAATATACTTTGTTTTCTTTTCAATAACACAAACTGAAAGTTCTAGTCATTAAATAATTTCGTAAAGAAATGGATTGTTATATTCATAAAATGTATACATAGTCAACATGGTCTTTGTCAAAACGTAGAATATGCCACGAACACGCCCGTCCGCCATGTTCTCTACTTCAGTCTTTTCATTAGATTGTACGTTTGTTAGGCTTTACCTTAATTTGGTATAGTTTAAAGCTTCATTTGGTCCAAGAGTAATACTATAGAAAATGTCTTTAATTTTAGAACTTTCGGATTTTAAAAGCCTGCATTTGGTATGAAATAAAATAATGATTAAGAGTACGCTTTTTGCCATATTGTCTTGTAAATTGTAAGCCTAACACTAAGTAATATAATATTACTAAAGTCAGTACTAACTTGTCTTTAAAAACGAAAGGAAGTGATAAAATGAGATAGAAATTTAAGAAGTTAAGATATCAACTCTTTAAGAAATTACACGTGATGACGTTACTGAATATAAAAGTTAAGATTATCTTAAATGAGAGATTTTTGGAATTCTCGTGTCGCTGACGTGGCTACATACCATGGTTTAGACATTTAATATTAAGTCTTAGCAGTGACGGGTATAATTTTTTTTTTATAAGATAGCTAATAATGTACTATTTAAATTATAGCAGGCTCTAATTTTGTAGTTCTGTATTTTGTACGCTAATCACTACGTTTTTAGTAAGCAACAGTAATTTGCAGAATCAAGAACTTTTTCGAGTTTCCTTCTGAATTCTTATCCAAACTGGACATGCAAGTTAAACTGAGTTTTATGTACAGATGGATATTGTTACCTAGTGTTGAATAGGCCTTTATTTCTTGAGATAACCACTTCGAGAAAATATCTCAGAACGGGTGGTACAGGTTTTAACACTTCTACTAATAAAGCAGAGAACAACGTTTTGACCTTCCTAGGTCATCTTCAGGTTAACAAAAAAAACCTGAAATGTCGAAACATAAAATAGTATATAGTAAAACCACTCGTTCTGAGATGCATTTTGAGGCCTTAGTATCTTAAGTTTTCTAGAGTGCATTGTTACTGCGGGATCTGTCTAATCTTTGTACATTTAAAGATCTGGGAGTCACATGGCATGCATTGCAGTACAAATTATTTACGTTAACAACTGCAAACAATTTTGTGGTAAAGGTTAAATGGACAGCTATTTCAGAGTTCATAGTGGTACTCGGAAGTTATAAAGGAATTTTTTAGTTAAAATAATAATCCACTCCTAGCCAGTTGTGGCATGTTTCTGAAACAGACAAGTGAAAAGAGAGAAGGTATAAACAAACTCTTGAAAGTAGTAATTTCTTGTAAATACGTTTTGAAGATCAGGTGTAAAAAGAACCTTGAAGTAAAGAGAGTACAGTTTATTGACGAATAAGTCCATCCTCCTAAATTTAAAGAAAGATTGGTTTTATAGTAAGTTTGCTGTCTTTGAGGAACAGACGAACATGGTCAGTACTAGCAGACATTGTCATGACCCTTTCAAACATGTACAGGGTGGCCCGT
Organism: Tachypleus tridentatus; assembly: GCF_004210375.1. Classification (NCBI taxonomy): domain Eukaryota; kingdom Metazoa; phylum Arthropoda; class Merostomata; order Xiphosura; family Limulidae; genus Tachypleus; species Tachypleus tridentatus. The sequence goes on along the minus strand of NC_134827.1, from coordinate 35,076,864 downwards.
AAGTCCCTACCCATCCATGTATCTGTGGTCTGTCCCTCATTCTCGTTGCATATTTTGCACAGTACGCCCTTCAAGTATAATAAAATCGAGACATATATATCATATGGCTTACATCAGCCATATTTCTCTGAATAAAAAAAATATAATACATGTGTAATTGAATATAACATGGATGGGTATGGACTTACTGTAGAAAGATTAAATTTCTTGTATTCAAAAAGGACGTAGAATATTTAAACTACATTTCAGTATGTATTAGTTCTCTATGGAAAACTCAGGCATAGTGACTTCAGGTATGATGTTATTTTTAAAAACTATTGTGGTAATTTATTGGATTAAAAATGTTTGATAGCTCAAATATGTGGAAATTGGAAAACTGATAAAAACTAGCAAAGATTTGTTTCACCTGAGGTGTCATTCCACTGTCCAGTTTAGCACTTGAATTGCAAAAACATTCAGCTAAGGGTGTGTTTCAGTTATAGATATGAATTTTTAGTTGTAAAAAATTGAAAGGTTGGAAGTATTAAGTGGCAAAAGAAAGTATCTTATTGTTTTGTAGATCACAATTTTATTTTTCCAGTGTTGAAAATTAAATTTTAATATTGGATGTAATGGTAGAACTGATGTCCACTTTTGGGTAATTTATCTGAAGATTTTGTGCTTTTCTCTTTATAGATTCTATAGTCAAGTAACATCAATCTACGATGGGAAAGGAAAAGACCCATTTGAATATTGTGGTCATTGGCCACGTAGATTCTGGTAAATCAACGACCACCGGTCACCTTATCTACAAATGTGGCGGCATCGACAAAAGAACTATAGAGAAGTTTGAGAAGGAAGCTGCTGAGGTAAGTACGAGTAATAAATGTAAAGGTAAATTTTAGTATTGCTGAGTAACAATATTAGACGTTTTAATGAGGTTAAAAGTCCAAGTCTGAAGGGTTCTAAGTTGGGTGGAAGTTTCTTGCTTTTTATCAGTATGCAATTTTGAGGAAACATGGAATTGTTCAGGGTTTTTATAAAATTGTATTTTCGACTTTTAATATAGCTTGGTAAGGGTTCATTCAAGTATGCCTGGGTGTTGGATAAACTGAAGGCTGAGCGGGAACGTGGTATCACCATTGACATCACTCTGTGGAAGTTCGAGACACCAAAGTACTATATCACCGTTATTGATGCTCCAGGACATCGTGATTTCATCAAAAATATGATTACTGGAACATCCCAGGTAGGTGCTTCAATTGTCAAATATATTATAAAATGTTTTTAGGCTTTTAATTAGCAAAGACTTAAATTTATAGTATTACATCAGTAATGTAATTAGTAATTCAGTGTGTAAAGTACTTTATAAACTTTGTTTATTTCAGTATTACATAAGTAATTTGATCAGTATAATACAATCAGTAGCATGTGGAATTATGTAAAATTCTAACTTGTATATTGGAAATTGTTTCAAAGGCTGATTGTGCTGTTCTGATTGTTGCTGCTGGCACTGGTGAATTTGAAGCTGGAATTTCCAAAAATGGTCAAACCCGTGAACATGCCTTGTTGGCTTACACTTTGGGTGTGAAGCAGATGATTGTAGGAGTAAATAAGATGGACACGACTGAACCTCCCTATAGTGAGGTAAGTTTTTCAACAGCAGTAACTGATTTTTCTTTTGTCATTGCAAATCTGTGGAGACCCTGGTATATTAGTGTTATTAACCTTTCTGTGGAGAGCTTGGTCATATACACTTTTGCACAGTGTTTATACTATAACCTTTGCAGTATATGTATTTTCAATAAATGTGGTAACTAAATATTTTTGAGTGTCTTGTTACTAGTCTAAGTGCAAAGTGATTTCATGCTGTCATTAATATCTTGTTTTTTGTATAAACTCTAAAAACCTAAAAGCATATTAAATGTTTGTTTCAGTAACATTTTGAGGTCAATTTGACCGATCTCGTAACCATCATAAATATACTGGGAAATGTAAATTATACTCATTTTGTGACAGAATGGCTTCATTAAAATATTAAACAGATGTCTATTTAAATGTTAACATGTTTTTATGATCTCGTTTTGTTTTTTTTGGTTAAGTTAACATTACTTAGTGGACTAGTATTTTGTAGTATAATTTACATTTTAAGATTTAAGTCTCGAACAGTTTCTACTTAAAAAAAATTAATGTAAATATTTGCATTGCTGCTCTAAATTCACTTAATATTGATTTATTGTAAGTTTTCATATTTTGTTTATCTCCTTTCATAATCCAGAAAAGTTAAATTTATTCAAAATCATTGTTCAATGCTAAATTTTTAAGGAAACTTCATGGTTTAGTAGGTATATTTGGTCTGGACAAAAATATGAAGACAGATTAAGTTATGACAGTATTGATGTATAGACCCAATAGACTTTTTATTATATTCATATATGAACAAAGGTTCATCATAATCATTAAATCTACTGACAAAACAAAGATAGTATCCTTAAGTTTGGAAAACAAATCATAATTAAAGTGTAATCTAGACTGATTTTTTCTGAAAAGTTCCAAACCTTGTTGAAATTTCAAACTGTTTTTGATGTTTTATTTTGTGATGAGAGCAATATAAGTGTTTTTAATGTTATTGTATACCCGTAGACCACTACAAAATGCTCATCAATGGTTCATTAGTTTCTTTTAATTTTGTACTTAATGGATGTAGAAAACCTTCAGTAGCTGGAAACGATTTTGGGCTTAAGTGGATAAAAGTACAAGTGCTGGTGACGTAACTTGAGCCACTATTTTGTTGGTCAAGCTGCATGATTTATCATAAATGTAAAGCTATTTTGAATGATTTGTTTGTACAGTTAACATGGTGTATCCTGAATGTTTATTTACAGAAACGTTTCGAAGAAATTCAGAAGGAAGTCAGTGCCTACATAAAGAAAATAGGCTATAATCCTGCCACTGTTGCCTTTGTTCCAATCTCTGGCTGGAATGGTGACAACATGCTGGAACCTAGTTCTAACACATCGTGGTTTAAAGGTTTTAAAATTGAACGCAAAGGTCAAGTAAGTGAGGGCAAGACTCTGCTACAAGCTCTTGACTGTGCTGAACCCCCCTCTCGTCCCACTGAAAAGCCTCTTCGTCTGCCTTTGCAAGATGTCTACAAAATCGGAGGTGAGGCCCCAGTACTCTTAGTGAAGAGTAAATACGTTGTTCCAGTTATTGTGTATGTATGATATATCGTATTGCAATAAATGTTTCAGTTTTCTATAATTTTCAATGTTTTATTTACCAGGTATTGGTACTGTACCTGTTGGTAGAGTGGAGACTGGGATATTGAAACCTGGCATGGTGGTTACCTTTGCCCCAGCCATGATCACTACTGAAGTAAAGTCCGTTGAAATGCACCACGAATCTCTTACGGAGGCTCTTCCAGGTGACAACGTGGGTTTCAACGTGAAAAACGTCTCGGTGAAGGAACTTCGTCGTGGGTACGTGGCAGGAGACAGTAAGAATGACCCTCCCCAGTCCACAGCTGACTTTATAGCTCAAGTTATCATTCTCAACCATCCCGGTCAAATCACCAATGGTTATGCTCCAGTTCTGGATTGTCACACAGCCCACATTGCTTGCAAGTTCAAGGAGATCAGGGAGAAATGTGACCGACGTAGCGGCAAGAAACTTGAAGGTACGTTTGAGGGCGAACAGTTCGTTTTGTTGATGTGGTTATTATAGAAAAATTCATTCTTGCAAGAATATAGTTTATTTATTATTAACGTGTAGTGTGGTTTTGTTTATTGTAGATAATCCCAAGTTTATAAAGTCTGGTGATGCAGCTATTGTGGAGTTGGTTCCATCTAAGCCTATGTGTGTGGAATCGTTCACGAACTATCCTCCCCTGGGTCGTTTTGCTGTCCGTGACATGAGGCAGACCGTGGCCGTAGGTGTCATTAAAGAGAAAACCAACAAGGAAGTGAGTAGCGGAAAGGTTACCAAGGCCGCAGAGAAGGCTTCCAAAAAGAAATAACTAGAGTTACAGGGTGGCAAGGTAGCAAAACTACGGACAGAAAACGACCTGGTTACAACGTGTGGTTATTTAAAAATGATAAAAATATACATCATGAAACAATGGTTTGCTTTCTTCTGTAAGATCAGAATCTTCCTGTTCCTTGTTATTCTCTTGTTTTTACATGTTTGGCTACTTTGCCACAAGTTTCATAGGAAAGAATTCCGAAGGAAAGGTGGTCAGCTATTATGTTGATCTTGTATGACTTTAGCTGAACTTTGTTTTAAAATAAAGTCAGTTTATGTTTCACTGTGTCTGACTGATTTTATTTCACGTTTCACTGGGATGACTAATTTGGTTTTAAGAAATTTAAATCAAATAACCAATATTTGGAAATTCCTTGTTATAGTTGCCAACATAATGGCTGAACAGTCGCATATGTTGAATCAATGAAATTGTTTTACGTTATAATGGTTGGTAAAATGACCGTGGTAGAGAGTACTTTTTACATTATGAACTGTTATATACCCACTTGTGTTGCCATCTGTGTCACATTAAGCTTTGTCATAACCTTGCAAAATGGGTTAAGTTCATTTGTGTGACGAATATGAAAATAACGGACTTTGTGTTGACTGTAGTTTCAGATCAGAGTTCATGTGACTATTCTGACATTAGAAGGTAAGGGTTTGTGCATTCTTATAGTATTATCAGTTTCATGCATGTCTAGGTAAGAAAACTGGCATCAGATGGCACATAATATTGTAATTTAATTTTGGTTTTAACTTATACACAGTAGGACCTGAATTCGGGGTCAATCTCGGGTATTGGTCACTCAGATATTCCGGATTGAGGGCAGTGTCTTGTAGCATTCAACACATGTACACTCATTTGGGATCGGGTAGTTACCCTTACATGGTGTATCCCTAAATTCCAAACATCGCATAATAACAACCGATATTCAAACCCTTGTGATGCGTATTAAAAGTAGAAGCTTTACCACTGAGGATTTCTGATTTGTAAACATCCTCAAGTACACAACTTGTAAATCCACCAGTTAATGTGCTAAAGGGTGAATATGTATAATGAAATTTTTATTTCTCTACTCATCTGGAATTATTAACTTGGAGAAATTGGATACAGTAGAATATCAGGATTCGGGTCATGTTAAGCACTGACTTCTTCCTCGTGAATTATTTACAGTTACTGAATTTTTATTACGTTACAGCACGTTTTGTTCGCAGTTTTCAGTTAACTATGGTGTCATATCCAGTTCATGTTGTAATATTAATACGGAAAATAATAATATTGATGCTGTTTAATTTTCTAATCCACACCATTTCTGGTTTTTACTCTGGTTAGAACAAGATCTTACGCCTGAATTAAGAAATATTTCGTGCTTCTCCATGTAGCATAGTTTTCTATTGGAGTAAAATTTAAGGTTATTAAATTTAATGCATGAAATATAATAAATTTGGATAGTAGAAATCTTGACCACATCTCTCCTGTGAAATGAGCTACTTTGAACAAGGAGTGACGTGACTACTTTTATTTTTTGCGAAATGTCTCGATTAACTTATTCTGTCCTACAAAATATATTCATGGAGAATGAAGACTACTAAATATGTACCTATTTTTAAATGTTTTGTACCTTCCAAAGAGGAGATTTGAAATCTTTTAAAATAACATGATAAACTTTTAAGGTAAGATATTTAATGTGCATTACAAGGGTTTCAAAAATAAAATTCATTATGCACTGAGAGCTCACTTTTGCTTTCATTAAAAGCAGAGCTGGGTGTGTAATTTGCCACTAAAAATACTCCAATTACACATCTACTTAATAATAACCTGATTAACAAACAAACTTTTAGATAGGTCGTTATAACAGTCAATTTCACTATTCGTCAGTGAAAGAGTAGCCCAACAGTGTTATTAAACGTATATTCCTCTTCACTTTTTACTTTAAATGTCGACTTCTTCCCATCCTACTGCGTTTCAAACTTACGTGTTTTAATGAACACAGGTGTAGTGTTTTTTTAATTTCGTGCAAAGCTGCACGAGCCGTCACTAATTCAGCAGTGTAAGACTAGAGGGATGGCAGCTAGTCGTCGCCACCCACCGCCAACTCTTACCAATGAATAGTAGGAATCTCCGTCACATTATAAAGCCCTCACTGTTGAAAGAGCAAGCATGTCTGGTGCAACGGGGAATCGAACCCGCGACCCTCAGGTTACGAGTCGAACGCCTCAACTCGACCACGCCGGGCGTAATTACACCACCAACTTGCTTGTCAGGATATAATTGTTTACTACAACTGGCTGCTGAGTTTGAGAATAAGAGACCTCTAATGCTGAATGAAGTTTTGGTTCTCCAGGCACGATATCAGTAAAGCAGTATTATGGAGACACCCACTTATATATTTCTTCCAGTGTTTTAAGAGTACAATACAAATCTATAGGGTGATTACTTCAACGACTTTTAAACTTTCTCCAGGTTAATTATTTTAATAATCACACAAAAACAAAATAATTTGAAACTTTAAAACGGAATGGTATGTATCTTGTGTTGATTAAAAAAAAGTACGTGTTTATCACGATGGCCTTAAGACACCTAGTTGTGAGTTATACGAAATGTTTGGTAGCATTCATTTATAAAAAATTAATCAACTGGTATGTCAGTTATTTGTAACTTCACACAATATTGACCACTGTTATTTATATACTTTCTAAATATTTTGTGTAGATCTCATCCCCCGGACAGACTAGCAAAATTATTCTTCTAGTTCTAGTTTCGAATTGTGGGGTTATTTGTGCGTTGAAAGTGACTCAAATTATATTCCATTTAACAAGGGTTGGCGGTGGGTGGTGATAACTAGCTGCATTCCCTCGCGTCTATCACTTCAAAATTACGGACATATATCGTGGCTATCCCTTCTGTAATGTGTGAAATTTAAAATTTCACGGTAAAAAATACACGAATAAATCAAAGTGTTAAACTTTCATGAGTGGGACAAGTCTGCGCAACAGTCATCATGTCAACAATGATATAGAATTCGTCTGCTTCTGAGCTGCTTTTAAAAAATGTATAAACTTGAGAAATAAATCATTCTGCAAATATATAAATAAAAACAAGATAACATTAATTTATAAATAATAAAGACAAAGCTAAACACTTAATTTTTCTTTCAAAATACGTTTTGAATTATATTAACTTCAAACACAGAATGACAGTATCTCGCTTAATTCAAAATGAATAAATAAAAATAGTGTGCTTATCTTCCGAAAGATGGCAATATATCAAATCATTTGTGTTATCTTGGCTTACGTCAGGCCTCGATAAATTGTCTTTTTTTTTTCTCTCTATTTCTTGTTTTTTAACATATTTAAACATGCATGTAGTGGAATGTTATTACAGTAATACATAGGTTTACATGGATGAATAGATAAGGTTGTAAACATATATAACGTTGATCAGATGCAGTATAATTTCATTTAGTTGAATAACATTCCAGTATTTCTAACAACTGTTAAACCTTCACCTGAATGGCATGGCCAGGTTGGTTAAGGCACTCGACTCTTAATCCACGAGTTCGAATCTCGGCCTCAGCAAACATGCTCGCCCTTTCAGCCGTTGGGGCGTTATAATATGACGGTCAATCCCATTATGACTAGCTTCCTTCCCTCTAAATTAGGGACTGCTAGCGCAGATACCCATTGAGTAGCTTTTCACGAAACTCAAAAAACAAACATATTACTCAGTCTGGCTCCCAACAACGTGTTAAAGTGAGATGTTACTTTATGTCTGTTTAGATGGCAAATAAATTAGCCGTACCCTACAACTGTTTAAAAAAGTAAATACAATTCTTAAACTTGTTTGTTTAGCATACATATTAGTAAATATTATTACTAATACTAGTAGTTTAATAAATAAATACGTTGACACTGTCTTAACAATAAGTCGTAGAAAAATAGGTGTTTAGGTAAAAATAAACATAAATTACTTTAGGGACGTGTTTTTATCGTGTATGTTAGGTTTGTTTTTCTACTGAACAGTAAACTTCGCAAATGTATTATAATTTGATTTAACAAATGATTTTTAATTAGAAGTTTGACAAATCAAAATGCCATTTAAAATCTCTGTAAATGTCCAATAGAAATATTAGTTTAGTGACGTGGTAATTTAACACTCCTACGAAAAGAATATTTACATCCACTAAAGTGATTTTGGGGCCTATCAGGCCCCATATATTTTTCCAATAGAAACACAGTGATTTAGCAACATTCATTACAAACAACTTTAGAATGGCTCTGACAAACATTTTTTTTACAATTTGAACAAACAATTTTCGACTGTCTATCTTTTGATCTGCCGCACAAATGGCATCGTCCTCTTTTTGCCCTCTTTGCAGGCGGTTCACATGAGGTTGTTTTGTCATTATCTTTGCAGTATATTTCTTTGATTTCAAGCACTAATTGCCGTATAAATTCTCTTCTGGCTCTTGTTTTATGTTGACGAAGAAATTCTGGATGTTTTGTCGTGTATAGAACGAAAGCATTTTACGCAGCAAGATCTAGAATGTTATAGAATATGCAGACTGACCAGCGCTTTGATCGCCTCTTTGTTGTATAATATCTCACCAGTTGACCGAGAGTGTCGACACCTGCCTTCGTTGCATTGTAAAGATTGACGATTTCGGGCTTTCCATTATCTTCTACTTCACCAGACTGATGCTGAGAACTCAGTAGTAGCACATATTTTCCTGGTTTGTCTGAGTGCCTGAGAAGAGTGATGTCGTCATGGTAGAAAAACTTTGGTGATAACTCTCTAGATTTTGCATTTATTTCAGGAGGCAGGAAGGTTCTTGATTTCCGTATGGTTCCAACAAGTCCTGTTCTTTTTGTTCGTAGGTACTTGGCAAGTGTCATTGTTGTGAAGAAATTATCTGTCGTTATTGTCCTTCCTTTTCCAAGAAATGGCTGACTCAGTTCTCTGACTATTCTTTCTCCTTGATTTGTTTCTGTCGTATTTCCAACTTTTCCAGTATAAATTTGAGCGTTGAGGAGGTAACTTGTCTTTGCATCTGTTAGGCACCAAATCTTTATTCCGTATTTGCCTGGCTTTGTCGGAATGTATGTTCTGAAGCCAACTCTTCCTTTGAAGTTACATAGTTGTTCATCCACTGTCAGGTATTCGCTTGGGTTGTAACTGTTTTTGCAATTTTCAATGAAAAAATTCCAGACTCCAAAGATGGCGGCATTTCTCTATTTCTTTAAGAGTGGATGTCAAATCTGATTTTTGAGCACATTTTTTTGAATTTGTTTTGTGTAATCAGTTTTCGCAAAAATGGCAAACCGAATTCGGTTGAAAACATTTCGTCTATCGATGCATTTTTGGATTTGCTTATTCCAAGGAAAAGATTAGCTACGATCCATTTCCAGAGGTCTTCTTCAAAAATTGGTTCTTTCATGACGGTGTTTGTTGAGTGAATGATCTGTTCCATCATATTATCAGAAATGAAAATTTTGAATGTTTCGAATGGTGTAGAGACTCTTGGAGCAGCTTGCCTTGTAATGCCTGGGTTCCCATTGAATATATTGAGAGCTGCGGTTTTCCTGTTGATCCTTGAAGGTGTTGAATAACTAAAATTCTTATCTTTGGACAAAAGTTCGTTCACTGGCATCGTAGTAAGATCTTCTTGATTACTTTCAGAAGGGTACGGCGCGATTTGTTCATCATTTTCGGCTTCAGAAGGATCATCATCACAACTTTCAGAGTAGTCTTCGACATTATCATGTTCACTTTTATCGTCGGATGGTTTTGTCAGTAAATGTACAGCTTCATCAAGAGATATCATTTTTGACACGGTTTGAAGATTTCAGCTCCTATATATATAGGATTTGTGGATTCTTCTAGAATATTCTAGATTATTCTAAATACTTCTGTAAAGTTTCTAGAATGTTCTAGAACAGGCGTGAGCAAACTAGGCAATAATCAGGACCGTCTAAAATTATTGTTGGAGTAGAGTTATTATCCTAAATATCCATCTTTTGAAAAGAAGTTGTAAAATTAATATATTTTTACTATAATTTGATTTTTTCGGTTGCCCAGGCCTGCTCTAGAATTATTCAGGAAATAAATAAAGTCATTTTTATGTTTTTTGATCTGGAGCCTAATAGGCCCCAAATACCCTTAGTGGATGTTTTAAAAAACATTTTTAAATATTATTTCGCAAATGTCTGAAAAGTCAAAATATTATTGCTCCTTAAAATATAAAGGGATAGGGTCAGTTAATGGCAATTTCATTTAAATACAAAATTATTAGCCTAATATTAATAACCTTTCAAGTTGCTCTGGGGCCTATTAGGCCCCAATTTTCGTAGAAGTGTTAAAAATGTAAACCTTCTGTTAAGACTAACCGAATCTCAGGTCCTAGTGTCTGTATAAGTGATATCATAAACTATTAACATCTAAGTTTAAAAAGTGGTAAGTAATTAAGATTTTTTTTTGGAGGGTGGCAAAGATGTGCTAATTATTTTTACCACAAAATATAAAATAATGAAATAAAAAATGAGGAAAATATGTCACTATTTTAATTATGTTTGCGAAATCTGTCACGTTGAAATACCATATTCATACGCTTGTAGTTTCGAAGTTACGTATTCATTAACACATTTAAGCAATCAAAACAGTAGATTTCGGGATGTAATTTTATTTAACTACGACGAATATACAAATTGGGTTTACTTATCTATTTTTGAAGTGCACAAACGCGACACGTGCTACATTGAATAGTTAATAATAGTTTGCACCAAAGTGTAGTTCTCTTTACGTGTCTAATGAAACGAGTATTTTTGCTGATAACACGACGATTTCAGAATAACACCAAAAGTCCTTTGTTATAGAAGGTGTGAACAACGAATATTGAAACAATTCGTACAAAGATATTCTGCAAAATAATTGTTTAGAGCTATTGTATAATTTTAGAAAAGTTACTTATCTTGTATCAGTTTTCACAAGAGTTTTTAGTCTCGCTATTTTTATAAGATAGTTCTCGTTTATAACTTTATAAAGTTATATAAGAATAGTTATCATCTGGTATGTTAGATACAATGCGAATATAAATTTTTTTGTCCATTTATTCTAAAACATTTCCTTATAAAATAGAAAAGATATGATAATATGATAAGGATTTTTTGGTAACTACATATATATATATTTATGTATATTCTGGATACATATATATCTTTTTAATTCATAATTTCGAATAAACACTACAGTTATGGTCACGAAACTTTTGTACAGTGCAATTAGCGTCACCTAACGGAAGAAGATCTCACTAAAATATTTGAATATTTATGCATGCGAAATACATAAAATGTAAAAAACAAAATAATAATAATTGTGAATAAGTTCTGTTAACATAAATTGACAATAAAAATGGTTTGTTTGAAAGGTTTAATATAGTAAAGAATACTTTATAAGAAATAATGCTTATTAGTTGAAACTGAAACTTTGTTCGGTAAATACTTACAATACCGTCACTACTAAACAAAGAAATGGATTAAAGAAATCCAAACCGGATTCCTGGTGAAACAGGACAGCAGAATATTAGAAAAAAAAATAGGACGGAGGTTTTTATAAACGTTATTGCCTGTAAATATAAAATAATATTTAATACGTGTTTTCTTCTTCACGAAGAAGTGCAAAATTTGCTATTGTTTATATACAATGAATAGGACAGAGTACATGTTATTAAGGCAATTAAGTACACATAACTTCTTTGTGTATTTGTGAAAATAGAATTATAAACAGACGTTTTTAACTTTTATTAAAAGTAAAAATTAAATGTGATAATACTAAAAAAATATACGTGAAACGCTACACAGATAGTCAACGTTCGTGCCAAGACACACTTCTGTGTATTATCTACCAAATACCATATAATAATGTTCAGTCGACGTGTTTGTTGCCATGGAAACTTCATTATTCAAGCCAATTTAGTGTTCTTGACTGACTTCGACTGTCTGCGATTCTTGATTGGCTGTGTCTTTTTCTCCAGTCATATCTTTTAGATTGTGATCAAACTCCGAGTTTTCCCCCTCAAGAGATACGTCAGATGAATCATCTTTAGACTCGGACCAATTTTGCTTCAAAGTTTCGTCCAATGCTTCATCTTCAGGGTCTGATCTGTACTTGTTATGAGCCATTTCAGATGAGGTGTCTTTAGACTCAAAGATATCTTTATCATTGGTAGATGAGTTATCTGCATGGTCCAAAGTGCGGCCATTACTAGCCTTCTCGGAAATATTATCTTTATCACCAATCATGTCAGAGGAATCGTCTTTCGAATCCGGAACATTAATTTCAGTGGCTAAGCTGTCAGTATCTTCGATTTTTTTCGCTTGATCTTTCATCATGTTTGATTCAGTAGCAACATGTGTACTCTCAGTCCAATGTTCATCTACTGTCCGAATACTGGTGGGAATATCATTGGATTGAGTTGTTCCACTGTCATCAACCACTTCATCAGCAGCAACCATGGACACATTCCCGTTTTCAGTCTTTGTAATATTTTCCAAGATTTCTATTGAAGAGATACTCATTGTTTTTGGTTCGGTTTTCATATTCGACTCATTATGTTTACCCAGTTGCTGATTACCTGGTAATTGCATCATGTCATGTCTTAAGGGCTGGTTTTGGGTAGACATTAAATCCTGGACTGGGCTTGTTGAATAGTGTGAATCTTCAGTTGAAAGTGGTGTAGAGTTGGATTTCTCATCGAAAGCCGATTGATTGTCTCCTGAGACGTCTTCCAAAGTCATTATTTGGTCTTCAGTGTGTCCATTCCCTTTACTGTCGGAAATTACTTCATCCATGTTATTCATAACTGTAACATTCTCATCAGATTCTTTTATTAGAATAATAGAATTCGATTTGTTTCGAGGTCCAATACCAGTTTGAGTTTTGTTGGGTGTTTTATCTTCTGAACCACTGTTTGTAACCTCGCTACCAATAACATCTTTCGATTTTTCTGCGTCTGTTTCCTCTTCTTGGTCGGTGTTAGGTGTGGTCGAATCACCGTCGAAAGGTTTGACATCAAGGACCGTTTCATTTACATTGGGGTGTCCCCTCTTGATTCGTTCATAGAACGAAGCCAACTTTGCAACGTCGTAGCAACAGGCGTTGTCATATCCTCCATATTTGATGTTGATGCAATGTTTTCAACTGGAGCTCCATCTGTGCTTATCAGAAAAACGACGCACAAAATAGAAAATAGCCAAGTCACGTTCATTTGCTGTAAAGAATAAAATATAACCCAGATTGTGAGTGGAGCAGGTTTTGTTTGTTTATATAGTGCCACGAGATATTGTTCTGTACAAAAAATATATTTAATAGTCAGTTTCAAATGTTACAAAGTTTCAAACAAGGAACATGTTACCATCTATTCTTAAAGGTCTTTTTCATTTGCTGGTTATATGGTCCATCCTCTTTCGTATTGTTTCATAAAGTTCAGCAAAAAAAACGATAAAGTTAAGACATGGAATACTAAACTATAAGACATCATCTGTGAGATAGTACATTTTAATTATTGGCTAAAAATTTTTAAAAAATTACTTGCAAATCGTTGGATATACTTGTTCCGTCAAATAAGGCCCGGGATGGTTAGGGGGGTTAAGGCGTTCGACTCGTAATCTCAAAATTGCGGGTTCGAATCCCCGTTGCACCAAACATGCTCACCTTTTCAGCCATGGGGGCGTTATAATTTGAAGGTAAATCCCACTGTTTGTTGGTAAAAGAGTAGCCCAAGAGTTAGCGGTGAATGATGATAACTTGCTGCCTTCCCTCTAGTCTTACATTGTTAAATTAGGGACGGCTAGCGCAGATAGCCTTCGTGTAGCTTTACGCAAAATTAAAAAGGAAAAACAGTTAAATAAAAATCTTGTATACGTAAAAAAAAAAAGGAACAGAAAAGTGAATTATAAACGGTAATATATATTAAGTCCTTACATACTAATTCTATGCGAGTTAATAAGGTTGAAGAAATTAATTTATTCTGTCGTGGTTGGAGATACAGAAATCGTGAATACGATTTAACTCTATATAGGACAAGGCCAATAAGTCTTGGAAGTACGCATCACGATAGTGTTGATCCATGTGTATTAATATTTGTAGTTGTGATAGATAAAGATTATTCAAGTCTTAGCCAATCAAAAACTTTATAAAGAAAATATGGTAATTATTATCCATGAATCTACATTAAAACTGGTCTAACAGCTGTCGGTTTCAAACGAGAAGACCACTCGTTATATCAGCATGCTACATGTTACAAGGTTACAATACTGCTGCTAAGTTTTCACAAGACTTACCAATGATACAATCACAGCAACAACGACTATAAACGTCTGTAGCAATACGGTTTCTAATCTTCATAAAAATATTAAAGAAACGGTTATAGTCACAATGAAAGGTATTAATGAGCCATTTGTATATTTAGTTTACAATACCGCAACAATAGAGTTTCACATCTTCATCAAGCACGTCCTCCAGTTAAGTGTTTCAAGAAAAAAATCAAACATTGTTGTTCCTACAGATGTGCTATTGAAATGCATATAAAAATTACATCGTAACTGGAGTGAAGTTAAGTGTTTCGGAATTCACTGCTGTTTAAGTAAAGTGTTAAAGTTACGTCACAATTACCATGATCCAATTGTCGACAAGGAACTACATTGTAATTATTATATCCTATCATATGGATGGAAGTGATGCGAAACTTGCTCCCATACTAAAAATAAACAATGTCTAAATAGAAGGCATACCAACTCGTTGTTCTAAATAATTTATATAAATTAATTTTAAAACAGACTTATCTAAGACATTGTATACACGACGTCACACCAAACACATAACGTCATGGTCCATCCTACTATTCGTTGGTAAAATAATTACCCAAGAGTTGGCGTTGGGTGGTGATGACTAGCTACCTTCTCACACTGATAGAGTAGGGACGTATAGCGCAGTTAATCATCGTGTAGCTTTGAGCGAAATTCGAGAAGAAAAACAAAAAAAATCTGGGATTATCTTAAACAAGATCTTAGTTGCGATTCAAGCGCCCCAACAGTGTTAAAGAAATAAATCGCAACCTGCGGGTTGAAGGTTAAAATCCCATCACTAAAATTCGCACCCTTTCAGCCGTGGGGGCGTTATTATGTGACGGGGAATCCCATTGTTCATAGGTAAAGAGTTGGTGGCGAGTGTTGTTGACTAACAGCAATTTCTCCAAACAGCCTATCTATGAAACATTATTAAAACAGCTACAAAGTTATAATAATGTAATAAATAACATAACCATCTACAAAATATTGTTAAAATAGCTATAAACGTGTAAGGATATAATAAAAATACATTGTTAAAATAGCTATGAACATGTAAGGATATAATAAAAATGCATTGTTAAAATAGCTATAAACATGTAAGTATAAAATAAAAATACATTGTTAAAATAGCTATAAACATGTAAGTATAAAATAAAAATGCATTGTTGAAATTACTATAAACATGTAAGGATATAATAAAAATACATTGTTAAAATAACTATAAACATGTAAGGATATAATAAAAATACATTGTTAAAATAACTATGAACATGTAAGGATATAATAAAAATACATTGTTAAAATAGCTATGAACATGTAAGGATATAATAAAAATACATTGTTAAAATAACTATAAACATGTAAGTATAAAATAAAAATGCATTGTTAAAATAGCTATAAACATGTGTAATAGCTATAAGGATAAATTAAAAATGCATTGTTAAAAAACATGTAAAAATTGTTAAAATTACTATAAACATGTAAGTATAAATTAAAAATGCATTGTTGAAATTACTATAAACATGTAAGGATATAATGAAAATACATTGTTAAAATAACTATAAACATGTAAGGATATAATAAAAATACATTGTTAAAATAGCTATAAACATGTAAGTATAAATTAAAAATACATTGTTAAAATAACTATAAACATGTAACAATGTAATAAATCTCTTTAGATATAACAATCTACAAAACATTGTTCAGATAGCTACAAACACATAAAGATATAATAAATCTCTTTAGATATAACAATCTACAAAACATTGTTCAGATAGCTACAAACACATAAAGATATAATAAATCTCTTTAGATATAACAATCTACAAAACATTGTTCAGATAGCTACAAACACATAAAGATATAATAAATCTCTTTAGATATAACAATCTACAAAACATTGTTCAGATAGCTACAAACACATAAAGATATAATAAATCTCTTTAGATATAACAATCTACAAAACATTGTTCAGATAGCTACAAACACATAAAGATATAATAAATCTTTTTAGATATAACAATCTACAAAACACTGTTCAGATAGCTACAAACACATAAAGATGTAATAAATCTCAAAATATTTGACTTTCTACAAAACATTTACAAAGAAAGTAAAAATGTAATTCGTCTCAGCAGATGTAACTATCCAATCGCACATTAAAGAGAAGAGGGTGACAACCGGTCATATTTCCTCTGGGATTTTTTCCGGTAATTTTAAATATATTTTATTTTCTTAATGTTCAAAAAATGTATTTCTTTAAAACGTTGACATTTATGTATTATTCACTCTGAATATCTGGTCCAGTTTGTAACGTAAGTACCTGATGTCCCTAAGAATATTTCTACAATAGATATGACAACATGAATAGGTAAGATTAAATATTAATTATTTGTTCAGACCATTATTTATAAATATTTTACGATTTTTAAGTAATATATTTTTCTTATAAAAATGTTCCTCTCCTACGTGTTTCTGTCCATCTAGATAGTTATTTGTTTCTATATCTGTCTATTCTTACTTAATTCGCACGTGCAGTGGAAAACCCACCAGTATTAAGGCTTAAAACGAATTCTACTCACCATTATGCACAGTTTAATGCAAGGAAAGCTTTACAGAACTGATTATGGCAATGATATCTGGCAGAATTTAGCTGGTGCCAGCATGCCAATCCGAGTGTAATCCTCCTGACATGCGCAGTATAGAACAGCTTCTGCACGCTTCTCTCTAATTAGGTCGATTTTGCAATAGCAAAACACTTAAACAATCGATAATATCAGCTATGAGCCATACACGATAGTAACGAGTCTTACCAACTCTGGACAGGTTGGTAGGTTTTATTATTATATCTATTATCTTACGTTATTAGATGCAGCAGTGGACACCTGACACGCCTGATGGTTATGCATCGTGGTTCCCATGATGCATTACAGAAGTCTTGCAATAAGATAAACAGAAATAAATAAAGGAAAATGGAAAGAAAAATAAAGCCAATTTCTTTTTTTGGTTTCTTTTTGTTGTTGTTAAGCGCAAAGCTACGTGATGGTACTGGTCTCACCTTTGACATCGAAACCCGGTTTTTTTAGCATTATAAGCCTTCGGACTTACTGTTGAGCCACCAGGGGGCTTTTTATTTCAGTATTTGCCTTTGAATTTAATCTACATTTCCCTACCCCCGAAACGCCTCAGTAATAAACCTGCAGGCTTATGACACTAAACATCGAGTTTTGGTACCAGGGTGAGCAGGGCACACATAGCCAATTGTGTAGCTTTGCATTTAACTATTATCGAGCGCCCCAAACAAAAAATATCTCACAAGTGAGTTGTTTGGTTACAACGGAAACAGGAGCTGGAAGTGTTCTATCAATGTTTAACCCAGAAACTTGTCAAATGTTACATTAGATGAGAGCGCATTGTTATTGTTAATACAACTATTGTCCAAGTAACAAAATCCTTAACAAAAGAAGAGGTAACCCTAAATAAAAGGCCACCAATGTGATGTACCTGATTCTTTGAGTTTCGTCGACAATCGGATGAGAAATTGGAAAACGGTATAACTTTAAAAATATATAACACGTTTCATAAACATTTAGCACGTAACAAGAACGTGTTTATTAATACGGTGTTAATTATTAACATGTATTAAAATGGAGTTAAAGTGTAGCAGAGAACAAAATAATTATGTCGCAGATTTACAAGTAAGCATGTAGAATATCACACATGACATGCTTACATATAGAATTACAAGCACGTGGCGTGTAACAGGACACGTGTGTACAAGCGACGATTTCAAAGACACTTTCACACTTTAAAGACAACCAGTATGAAAAAAAGCGAATTGGTAACATGTATATACATGAGACTTAACATTTACCAATTTTATTTAATCGAGCATAGTACAAGGTGAAAAATTAAATGGATTTGTGCGGATTAGGATTTACTACTCCTATCTAATCCAGCACAATAGAAGGAAAAAAGTCAAACTGATCTGTTCAGATTAGGATTTACTAATCCTATCTAATCCAGCACAATAGAAGGAAAAAAGTCAAACTGATCTGTACGGATTAGGATTTACTAATCCTATCTAATCCAGCACAACAGAAGGAAAAAGGTCAAACTGATCTGTACGGATTAGGATTTACTACTCCTATTGAGTTCAACACAGTAGAAGGAGAAAACTCAAAGTGATTTGTGTGGATTTAGAATTATCTAATCCAACAAAAGAAAAGGAATTTCAAGTAATGTTAATCGGTTGGTTAATTCAAAACCCATATGACAAAACAAAAATGCTAGTATGTCTTTTTTCGAATTCAGACTGTTTGAGGTCAGGATATGTGGTTTTGACTGTGGGTTAATGTCAAATCTTCTGACGAGGAGGACCAGCTTTAACTTATAATATATCTCATAATAAAGGCAACAGGAAGTCGTCGCACGTGGATTATGAACGTGAGAACAAACGGAGACGTTGAAAATCTTCACGAAGCAACTGAGTTCGTCTCCGAACTAACTTTATGGGCTTATAACACTAAAATTCGGGTTTCGATACCCATGGCGATCACATCACAAGTTAGACAATTGTACAACTTTGTGCTAAATGACAAACACACACACAAATTGCACACTAGCTTATTGTGTGAGTCCGCTGATACCGGTCTATTGCTTTGCAGTATATCAGAAAACATTTTCGACATTTGTGCGTAGTAACATGTGCTATTTAACAATTTTTTGCACCATTCATTAATTCTAAATAAAGTAGAGCACGGTGCTTTATTTTACACTGTGTATAGAAGACGTAAACTATATAAATCTTACTAATTACCCTAGTTATAATAAAACAATGAATTTTAAAAATCGTTCTTGCAACAGACATCCGAGAACCAGAAAATTGTTGTTGGTATGTGTGTTACCAGTGAACGTAAATCCATTGATTGTTGAGACGGAAAGTGTAATAGGGCACTGGGATTGTTACATGTAGATCAATACGCTGCGTCACTTGAATAGCACGAGATACATGTGATCCATTTCTCTGTAACGCAAATAATTCAAGGTTACTGTGGCTCGTGATAGACAGAAGAAATCAAATGGATAAACCTGCGAGCAGTGTTGAATCCACACCTTTCCAAAAGGGAGGAGGGGAGGAAACGTGATGCTGGGTGGGGTGCTGATGGTGGATAGGGAAAATTCAAAACCACCTGCGGACAAACGTTTTTAAAACACACCAGTATTTGTGCACCTATGACCGACTGAGTAACGAATGTAAACTGTCTGGATTCATGTTTTATTCTCTGAGAGGGTGACTAATATGCACTCTCATTTGCTTGTTTGTTCGTAATTAAACCTAAAGATGCACAATTGGCTATCGGTTCTTTGCCCATCGCGGGTATCGAAACCCGGATTCTAGTTTTGTAAGTCCGTGCTACTGGGAGTCTAAACTATAATAAAAATAAAAAATTAACTTTCAGTTACTTCTACGTAAATAAACAATTTCGCATGGTACTGCAGTATTTCTTGGTTAACATTTTAGGGTAACACCAAAGGTTAAAAATCTTGACCCAAAGGTAATTTAAAACTGTTTATAAACCTCTGCTTTTATATTGCGTATGATTTGCAAAATTGATTTATTTAGTACAGATATTTTGGAATGCTAAAGGCTAGTGGTTACTACGTTATCTGTTTACGTGGTAGTCGAAACTTGATGGTTAACTTTAGAAAGTATAATGTTAGTGAGTAGTGCTTTGTTCATGATTCAAAAGTGTCTAAATGATATGATGGCTAACACTGTGATTAGCTATAACGTATAAACTGACCAGTGTTGTGAGCACTATTAAAAATAATTTAATTTTGCATTCACGCAGTAAAGGGTTAAAGGTTACATTGTATCCTTCTGAGGGCCATAAAAGTTGCTGGTTAATTATATAACCGGCTATACAGTACAAAGTTAAATTTATAGGTTAGTGACAGATAAAACATTTAACATTCAGTTGAAAGGTAAAAATCAAATACTTAGAACTATATAAAATGATTTATTTTCTTTATCCTTTGAGAATTAACACGGGTACAACGTGTATTTAAGTTTAACCTTCGTTCATGACGGATTGAGCAAAATTGTTTAAAATATTTTATAATTTGTTATAAGAGCTAAAACTTTTTTATCTTTTTTTTTAAATTCTGAAGATGATAAGATTATAAAAGTTGAGAACACAGATGTGCCTGTGTCAGCCATTTGTTAGTAGGGTTAAACTTCACAAGCTTTCTTCTGTTGGCGAAGTTGTCATGACAATTGCAGAACTGACGTCATGATTTCGTTACCATGGTAACGCGCTGTAAAACAATGGGCTCGTTTATCCTTACACAAACCTTTGTTAAGGTCGTACATCCAATAACAGGAACAGCAAGTCATTAGCCTATGGTATACTGACAATACATAAATATATCTAACAACAGACTTCTTCCTTTAACCACATCAGGACTTCAGATGGCCTTTATTTCTATGTTTATTTCTCTGATATACAATTTTGGTGTCACTGGTTGAGTAAAACTAGCCTTTCTACCATCAGTAGCGAAATATTGACAAAGAAATCACAGTAAACATAGGGTAGGGAGTTGAACCACCGTTCAGAGTGCCTGTCAGTCTGAGAATGCACGGTCGCGCCTAATTACCGCGTTCAGAGTGCCCGTCAGTCTGAGAATGCACGGTCGCGCCTAATTACCGCAAAAGTGTTTAACACTTCATAAATATGTTTGCAAATTACGGTAAATACCCATTATTCGAATATACAACCGTATTCTTTGAGTTTGCGATGGATGCTCATTTCTAGCTGTCTTTGTTCTAATTTAACAATTCAAAGTTAAGTACATCTACGTTCAGAGCCCTTGCGGAGCACGCGCAAAGTTTTGAAAGATCCAAACACGTAAAGTAAAAAGGTCCAATTGCGCATCGACTTGACCGACACGATGAAAGGAAGTGACTTCATCTGGTGGCTAAAATATCTAGTTTTAAGACAATTCTAAACACCTTTAGATCGAATGTAACACGCATTGAAAACACAAACTAAAAAGTTTAGCCTAAAAGGCTACTCATGCAGGTTTTCAAAAAAATGTTTAGTCTGAACAGCAACAGTGTCTATTTGGTAATGTTTCTTTTTGAGCTCCGTATAACTGTGACCTTGAACAATTAATTTGTCGTGGTAAAAATGCAATAAATCCGTTCTAGAGAAAGCAAAGTAGGCAACGTTTATTACAGTGGAACACACAGCAGTTCGATCAACACCATACGTCTATACGGGAAAATCTTCAACGGTATTTCTATTGGTTGTCTTAACCTACCAAGCGTTACTAAATACTTTGAAAATGGCAGGAAATGACCGGCTTACGTTGCCTGTAATTTAAAGATCTGAAACGCAACGCGGTATTTCCTTATTATTTCTCTAGTTCACGACATTTTGATAACCAGTTATTGCCTATGAATTCATTACACGCGTGTTTTTTGTTTGTTATTTTACGTTTTTCAGGCACGCATGGTGAAACACCACAGAGACAGTTTAAACTTAATTTGTTTACTTGATTTTTTCGTGTGTTTTTTTATTTGCTGTTACATTTGTTTACTTTACACAGCAGTGCCTCCAGTGGCACAGCAGTCTGTCTGCGGTTTCACACCGCCAGAAACCAGATTTCGATACCCGTTGTGGACAGAGCACAGATAGCCCATTGTGAAACTTTGTACCCAATTTCAAAACAAACAAACTTAATACAGCAATAAATTATTATTGTTGTGTTTTCAATCTCAAATCTATATAGCTTCTTGTATCCCAGACCGGCTGGTATGGGTATTAACACTTTTACTGATAAAGCAGAGAACAA
Organism: Tachypleus tridentatus; assembly: GCF_004210375.1. NCBI lineage: Eukaryota > Metazoa > Arthropoda > Merostomata > Xiphosura > Limulidae > Tachypleus > Tachypleus tridentatus. The sequence goes on along the minus strand of NC_134827.1, from coordinate 35,054,655 downwards.
CGTTTCGATCTTTCTAGGTCATCTCAAGTTAACAAAGAGAGAGTTTGCAACTGACCGTTGTCGGGCACATGTCAGTTGCAAACTCTGTCTTTGTTAACCTGAAGATGACCTAGGAAGGTCTAAACGTTGTTCTCTGCTTATCAGTAAAAGTCTTAATACCCATACCAACTGTTCTGAGATACATTTTTATTTCAAGTGGGTTTCTCGTCATCAATTGTATGGTAACAAGTAAAAGTTTAGTGCTTATGGTATTCATTTTGATTGTTTGTTTGTTTGTAGCTAAGCACAAAGCTACTCAAAGGCCTATATGTGCTCTGACTATCACAGGTATCGAAACCCGCTTCTAACGTTGTAACTCCGCAGACATATCTCCGTGACACTGGAGGACGTTTAAGTTCAGTATCTCCCAAAACGTAACGTTTTTGTTTGTTGTTAGCACACATTCGGACAGTTTTCGAGGTTTTAAAACTTATGAAAGCTAAAAAAACAAAAAAAACAGTTTTTTAACCTTCAAATTTAAGTAGAAAAATAGAATTTGTCTGAACCGAAAAAGGAAAAAAATGTCTTTTGTTTCTGTGTTGTTTTATTTGACAATGTAAATACTTCCGGTGCAGGAAGCATCAACAGCGATGGCCAGAAATAACAAACAGGAAACCCTCTGTGCCGAATAATGAAGTTCATAAAAATATTTCTGTTGAAATGCTTTGAAAGAACTAGAGCGAAACGGTGTCGTTATTCTAACAGTTCGCTACTTTAGTCAGAGTTTATATCATCTCACCAAACATGCTCACCCTTTCAGCCGTGGGGGCGTTATAATGTGGCGGTCAATCTCACTATTCATTGACAAAAAAGTAGCCCAAAAGTTGGCGGTGAGTGTTAATACTAGCAGCCTTCCCTCTAGTCTTTTACTGCTAAATTAGTGACGGCTGTTGCAGATAGCCCTCGTGTATCTTTGCGACAGTTCGAAACCAAATTTTATTTCATAATTTTACGTAATGTTACACATGGGTCTTGCGCACAGTCATTCATAATTTTCAGTTAATGGACTACATAGAGGGAAGGCAGCTGGTCATCACCACCCACCGCCAACCCTTGGGCTACTTTTTTTTACCAACGAATAATGAGATTGATCGTAACATCATAATGCCTCCACGACTGAAAGGGCTAGCATATTTGGTGCGACGGGAATTCCAACCCGCGACCCTCAGATTACGAGTCGAATGCTTTAACCACCTGGCCATGCCGGGCCATTTTAGTCATAGGACACTTCAACTAAAAACATTTGAAGAATTATAAACAAAATTAAATAACAAAGAAAATATTGTGAAAGTATACAACAATTTATTATAATAGTGGTGTTTATTTTCTTATCGCTTTCACTGTACAAATCTGGAATGGTTTTACGGTCGCCAAGGAGACAGTGTTGTTTCTTTTGGTCTTGGCCAGCTTTAATTTACACCTGATTAAAACGAGTAGTCCTTGGTTGTGTAAGCATACCATTCTGCAGAAAGACAAACCTAAAAGCAACAAGTGATTTAGAAACGATTTTACTTCCTCTTCACGTGCAGATTTCTTCAAGGACGCGAACAGTTTTTTCATTGAATATTTGAAAAGAACAATTACTTTAGCTGTACGAATATCTAGGCATTACTTCCCAGAATAACAGAGATTGAAACAAACACATAAGTCTGTTTAACTCACTCAAACTTTGGGTGATCTTTGTTCTTATTAAGTTCCAGCCGTTTTTACATATAAATGTTTATTCTATGTTCTACTTTCCATATATTTTCAAGAATTAGAAAAAATGTCCAATAACGGTATTGTTACGGAAGATTAAAAATGCAGTATATTATTTTACCAATTGTAGATTACTATTATTTGTCTACAGTAAATAGGAGATTGTCGTACATCTAGTGGAGAATTGTTTGTTGTCTGGACTCTTCACTTCTCTCTTCAACTTTATCTGAAAAGTCCTCTTTGACGAGGATTTTTTTAAATCTTTGATTTTTATCCATTAATTGTCTCTCTGTTGTTAAGTGTAAAATTACACAGTAGTTTATATGTGGTGTGTTTTTCTTATAGCAAAGCCACAACGGGCTAGCTGCTTAGCCCACCGAGGGAATCGAACCCCTGATTTTAGCGTTGTAAATCCGGAGACATACCGCTGTACTAGCGGGGGCTGGTGTGTTTAGTGGTGAATTTAAGATTGTATGGGCCCTTCATCCCATGTAATTTTACATAGAATAAAATTATCAATACGCCCCCATTAAGACCATAGCTCCTACCTAAATATGCCACTGCAAGCACCGAAACCGGTTTTAGCGTTACAATTAGGTTTTTCAACCCTTCTGCTGAGGGCTCCAATAACTCAAAGTCGTGTTGTTAAACAGAAACGAAAAACGTAAAGTTGGCAAATGATTTTTGGAGATGTTTAAGAAATATGCGCGAATATTTCGATTTCAAACGTTTTATTAAATGTTTTAACGTGTTGGTTCATACACCCTTATCGAGAGACTGCATTAATATGTAGTTTCACTAGTTAAAATTGTGAATATATGTATATATATATATATGTGTACTAAACATACAAGCTATTATAGTTGTTGTTCTTGCTCTATTTCTCTCCAACTTCTTCGGGTCTTCTCTCTCATCTTTCGAAAGGTTTTAAGTGACACAACGGATTTACAGCGTTAGAAACTGGGTTTCGATACCCGTGATGGGCAGAGCATAGATAACTAGCTCGTTGTGTATCTTTGTGCTTAACTACCAACAAACAAGATTTTGGTCCAAATTTTGTTGTCATATTTCAGTTGATGTGTGTGAAGAGGTCCGCTTGTCCTATGCCATTTCTGGTCCACGATAACAAAATCTTGAATGCAGATATTAAGTATGTTCCAGAAAATGGAAGTGGATGCTTTAAACGGGCCCCTGAAAACCATCGCTTACATACACAAAACGTATTATGGAAAATATGCAGAGATGAATGGTGTGCTTCGGACATGACAGTCTTTTCCAGTGGAAACTATGCTACATGACTATTGTTAAGAAGGTGTACTTTTGGATAGGACATGATTTAAAGTAATGACATGGACGTCATGATGTACCGATCGTCTTACTACAATGTACTCAACCTTTGTATTTAATAGTAACACGTTATTAATTCTAATGAAAGTTTAGGTTAACATTAAAACATTAGAATTTCTGAGTACCACACCTGAACTACTGACTGTAAGTTTCATACTGAAAGGACTCGTGATTTATTCTAAGTCATGACTGATATACAGAACTATTGGAGACAGGAATAAAACAAAAACCGCAGAATTAGTTAGCATCTAATATCTGTTTCTCTGGGATTTTTAATGTTGTATTATAGTATTAATGTTATATTATATTATTAATGTTGTATTATATTATTAATGTAGTATTAATGTTGTATTATATTATTAATGTTGTATTATAGTATTAATGTTGTATTATAGTATTAATGTTGTATTATATTATTAATGTTGTATTAATGTTGTATTATAGTATTAATGTTGTATTATATTATTAATGTTGTATTATATTATTAATGTTGTATTATATTATTAATGTTGCATTATATTATTAATGTTGTATTATAGTATTAATGTTGTATTATTGTATTAATGTTGTATTATATTGTTATTCTCCAAATGCTTCTGGTTATCAGGCAGAAAATAGGATTTGATTAAACAATCTCTAATAAATAACAGAAATGAGTAGAAATTAACACTACAACATACAAGTAAAAAATAACCTTCACCCCAGACATGGGGTCTTCAGGTTATATAGGGTCTTTAGGTTGCATGGGGTCTTTATGTTATATAGGATCTTCAGGTTACATGGGGTCTTCAGGTTATATAGGATCTTCAGGTTACATGGAGTCTTCAAGTTACATGGGGTCTTCAGGTTACTCTTGAAGTGTACAATAATGCTTTATTAAATGAATTATTTTGTTGTTTGTTTATTTACAGTTTTCACCTAACATGTGGTCAAGAAGGTCGTTATGTTGTCTGTCTTATTTGTCATTCTTTTGAGATTATGCCTGGTTTGCCCATGGGAGAGCTATGGCTGAAATCCTTTATGTTTTGATTGGTTTGGTTTGGTTTGAATTTCGCACAAAGCTACACGAGGGGTATCTGCGCTAGCCGTCCCCAATTTAGCAGAGTAAGACAAAAGGGAAGGCAGCTAGTCATCACCACCCACTACCAACTCTTGGGGTACTGTTTTACCAACAAATAGTGGGAGTGACCGTTACATCATAACGCCTTCACGGCTGAAAGGGCGAGCATATTTGATGCGACGGGTATTCGAACCCGCCGATTACGAGTGGAGTGCCTCAACCACCTGGCCATGCCGGGCCTTTTGCAGTGTAAGACCAGAGGTAAGGCAGCTAGTCATCACCACCCACCGCCAACTCATGGGCTACTCTTTTACCAACAAATGGTGGGATTGACCGTCACATTATAACGTCCCAACGGCTGAAAGGGCGAGAGATGTAACAGGGATTCGAACCCGTTATCCTCAAATTACGAGTTGAGTACTTTAACCATCTGGCCATGCCCTATTTTTTGTTTCGAATGACGTGAATAGCAGTGTTGTCCAATAGTAGGTGAACTGATGTCTCAATATTTCTGCCTACCTTATATTTGGATGAAAATAATAAGTTACATGTGCAGTGCTAGTTACTCTGGGTAAACTTAATATTAACTAAGCATTGATGGTTTTATACAATCTGGTGTATGAACTCAACCAATACAGTTTAGACAGAAAGAGCTTATAATTCCAAAAAATAAACTTTCTTTTGCAAGCACATACGTGAGATATTTTAAGTTGTACAAAATACTCATTTGTGTTATACATTAAACCCAATCACTTTATTTATTTCTAAAAAACTCAGTTATTCAGAGAACCACATGAATACTTGGTAATAATATTTATATTTATTGTAAAGTTCTTCGGGACGTCTTCTGTCATCCTTCATTTTGAACTGTTGACCAGAGAGAAAAGGCACCACCCAGGGACGTAGATTTTTTACACCCGATGAGGGTGGATGCTTTTTGCAACCACTTATGTGGACTGTTCAATTTGCAAATTGGTAATCTCTGATTACGTGAACCTGAATGCTGTAAACATGCTGTAATCTTGTTGCCACGATACTTCAAGGTTTCCATGTAGGTTTGTATAAGTGAGGTGTTGTGAACAGTTTTTTAATATGTTAACATAATAAAGACAAATGTGTTACAAATTAACTGCCACATGAATTTATTCCTGCACACTGCACAGTATAAAAGATGGCCATTATACTTGACAAGGTTACTAATAACTTTCATTGCATGAATTACGTTTTCAAATATTAATAAAATTAGTAAATACCCTTGATTAGTTTATATCTACTGAAAAACTGTTCATGTTGTTTGATAAAAATAATTAAAATGCCTTTGCGAACTCTTGAAAATTACACATCAATACAATGTAGCACATAATTATTTATACTTTTCATTGAAGTAAGATTCATTTAGTCCTCTAGTCTACATGTTCCCAAATGTAGACCTCCTTTGTGGTGATCTGTTTATGAATTCTTTCATAAGCTCTTCTATATTTATCTTGTCGATCTTATCTTTGTGAGTGTGACAAACTACCACATGGTTGAGGCGGCACTGAGACATAGTTGACCTTAATCACGTCTTCAACCGTCTTAATGCAGAAAAGCTGCGTTCACATTCGCAGCTGGATACTGGACATACAAGCAAAATTTTCATGAGAAGAAACACTTCACTAAACATCTGCTGGCTTGTTTCATGCATTTTACAGTAAGCATCCTTCGCACCTTTCAGAGATACTGCTTTTGTTGTTCCTTTGAACATGGGCAACTGAAACTCAAGCCGTTGTGCAGAGATTTCTGGATAGAAGTTTATAACCGAGTTGTCAATCTTGCCAGATCTGATCATGTTCTCAAGTGTCAGATGTTGCCTCAAGTCATTGTTGTCTGCATGGAATCTAGTGGTCAAATGTTCTATGACCGTGTCCACAAATTCAAAATATTGGTTTCTGTAGTAATCTATAGCTGTTGCAGAATGGTGTGCTGAGCCATCACCTGTGATCCTTCTGGGGGGATCTGCGAATGCGTGGTAGTTCAATAGGCACCAGATCTAGGGAAGTTACCTGTTTCTCAGCTTCATCAAATATCTTGTTGTAATTTTCCTCTGTTCACAATACCCGCAATTGCCCAACTGTCATTGCAGATGCTTCCATCATGCCAGATACTGTTGCTGATTTTGCTTGGAATGCACGGTTTAGTTCCTCTAATGCAGCTAATGGATGCTGATCCATGAACAATTCTAAAACTGTCTTTCGTTTGTCAAATCTGTCCAGCAGACCTCGTGCTTTCACTGCTACATCTGATTTTTCATTTGCTAATTCAGACAAAGAATCAACAATGTCACTGTAGCGATTATTAGCATATGTAATTGCAGATAGGCGCCACAACCAGCGTGTTGGACATAGTGGGCGGATGTATTTAACTGGACCATTGTGACTGTCTGACGATACAATATTTTCAAAGATTGTCTTGTATTTGCCTGACCTCTGAAGCAAGACACCAAGTTCATGTACCCACTGGATAGAATCTCGAACACATTCACAAGCTTCAACTGCATGTTGCATTATTAAATTAGCCTTGTGTGCTCCGCAGTGAAAAAACAAAGCTGACTGTTGCTTCTTGCCTGGCATCTACTGTACGCACCACTCATGTTAGCGGCTCCATCATAAGTTTGTGCTCTTAATCCTGACAGTGGTAAAGTGAGTCTGGTCAGTACATCAAGTATAGTCGAGGATATTGTTTCACCAGTTGTATTGGAAACACTGTACAAACCAAGAAATGTCTCATGGACGTCAAGGTTCTCATCTACATATCGTACACATATTGCTTCCTGTTCAGCAACCTGTAACATCTTGAGTGCCATCAACCATTAATGTAAAGATTTTACTTTGCTGCACTTCGTGTACTATGTTCCTCAGTATTTGATGGCTGAACATCTCCATTATTTCATTCTGAGTCTGGGGTGATGTCAGTGTGGTTTTCTTTGACAAGTAGAACGTCAACTCAGGATCTTCCTCTTCCAGGAGCTTCATTAACTGCAGGAAGTTCCCCTCCGTATCAGTATGTCCATGTAATGCTAAACCTTGACGCAGTGAGAAACGTAAACTTCTGAATATTTTGGCTAGACTTATTTTGCATTCTTTCTGCTGCTTATTTTTTCCATCATGTAGCTGGACAATCACTGCAGTTACATCAAGTGAATCTTCTGGAGATATAGCGAATCTGTGCTGAGAGGAGGATTGGTGTTCGTTGAATTTCTGTTTTGCCTTTTTCCAGTTGCAAAAGCCGATGGATATGAAGGTATACTCCACTGGCCTCTCCAATTCCCCTGTAAAAAGGCCTCTATTTTTCGCCTTGACACAATGAAAACATATTACTTTTTTGAGTCTGATTGTCGAAGTGCAGCTATGGAAACTCATCAAACCACTTGCCCTGGAAATTGATACTTTGAGATTTTGCTTTCTATTGTGATATTAGTTGTGCGTCTGGATGATATGGCTTTCCACACTGTATATGTGGAGTATCAGATTTTTCATTACTGCAAAAACTTGTTTCACAACTATCTGGTGGTTCATGATGTGCAATAGTTGCATAAGCATTTTCAGACTCGTCCTCTGATGAACATGGTATTTCCTCTGTATGATAAGTTTCTATTCCTTTGCTTGAGGTTGTTGGTTTATCTGCATCTGCATTGTCACTTGTAGTACTAGTAACTGTCTAATATCGGAAAGTTTCAGACGCTTGCTTGTCATAATTGGAATCTGTTTCCCAGATGACTCAACAAACTAAAATACAGTCTTTATTGAAAAACTCTAACGTACAACGAACAAAGATAGAACAGAATGTAAGTAGGACTAAACTGTACAATGTATTTAAGTCGAACGCGCGAACCTCACAGTGACTACTGATCCGACTGACCGCCTGGACAATGCTGGGACAATAATGTGTGCTAGTTACAACACAAGTAATTGCAAGTTTCTCGAAAGATACTTAAACAATCACAAATATATTATATTCCTGTTAAAGCTCATCAAACACGTTGTGATATAATGTCTACAAGCACGTTTATTAAATAAAAAACATCTAAACAATAACTATCAATACAATTCAAGTAGAGGCTTCAGGCCGTTGAAATCGCTCCTTTTGTGTTCTGATTATACAAGAAAATACAATATTTTTACTATCTATGATAACAGAATATATTGTTCTTTACCATGAAGCATTGGCCTGGCATGGCCAAGCGCGTAAGGCGTGCGACTCGTAATCCGAGGGTCGCGGGTTCGCGCCCGCGTCGCGCTAAACATGCTTGCCCTCCCAGCCGTGGGGGTGTATAATGTGACGGTCAATCCCACTATTCGTTGGTAAAAGAGTAGCCCAAGAGTTGGCGGTGGGTGGTGATGACTAGCTGCCTTCCCTCTAGTCTTACACTGCAAAATTAGGGACGGCTAGCACAGATAGCCCCTCGAGTAGCTTTGTGCGAAATTCCAAAACAAACAAACCATGAAGCACTAGAACTTTATTTTCAGATAATCTGAAATTTCATGGATTAATGAGGGCTACAAACACAGGTCTAATGAGCCCTGTTGTAAAATCGAGGCTCATACTAAAGGGAGCGGAGGGAGGTGATGTAGGGCGCGTCTGAATCCGAGCGGCCCGAACCTGTCGTTAACTGTACACTAAACGTACACTATGGTCAGTGGCTCGGCAGCTATGGAGAGTAAGGCGTTCGATAATAAAACCGGCTAGACATGCATAAGAACAAATGACGTAGGAAAACCGCACAATATACACATAAGATTGATGCAGCTACGAGCTACAAATGGTCTGCCAGATCTAGATCACAAGAGTTTACGCTTTGGAGTAATATTTTCGAATTGTTGTGATGAAAATTTTACTTAATCTTACACTACGTACAAGACGTGGGTAGATTCTGTAATGGTGCTTGCAAGCCTTGCAGATATAATTAAGCCTACTGACTGATACTTACGAACTATCGCTTAGATCGAAAAGCTTAGAAGCACGCCTACATTAAAGATGTTCATTTCGGCTACTGAAAAAGCCCACATCTAGGCCTAATTATGTAATTCGATTGGTAAAAACACGAGAATCACAAGAACAAACACACAATTTGTAGGCCTGTGATGCAATAAAACAGTGCAACAGACCAAAGTGTAGGGGGGATGATTGTATGCACCATACCCCCACCTAAAATGAAGGGGGGATGTATCCCCCATCCCACCAGGATCTACATCCCTGGCACCACCCTATCACTCACCTGCAATGTGCTTTCGAAACCAAAAACGACAACTGTTACTGTGTACTAGCGAAACCGAATGCAACAACTGTTAATGTGCTAACAAGCTCAAAGCCACTTCAGGTCCTTGTTATCACGCTAATTAGAATAGTGTTGTACAACAACACACGTTCCAGTCTAGTCTTCAAGTACTTCTAGTCGATTTAGAAGAACATATTCACTGGTTATAAACTACATTAAGGACATAACACTCATCTGATAGGATTTCTGGCCGTTATAAACCCCAGTGAACTGTATCAGTTGAAGAAAGAAAACTCGTTTTTTATTTGCAATGTTACATTTTTTCAACAAGCTAGTTTTATTAACTCTCAGTTAGCTTGACTTCAGCATTTTTTAAAGATTTTTTCGTTAACTTTTGCTGATTCATCATTTCATCACATACTGTTTTTCCATTATGTTAATTGAAACAAACCATAACCGAAATTATATTACGGCGTATAAAAAAACTCTTTCGTGTTTCGTTTTCAGCAACTTCGATGCTTTCGTAACGATCCGCGTAACATTCAAGTCACTCTTTCTACTAGCGCCATCTATTAGAGCACGAAGATAAGAGAAATGCATCTGCAATTAAATATTTCTCATGTATATCTGAAAACCTGACGATGATCGAAGAAGGTAAAACGTTGTTCGCTCCTCTACATAGCGTTTTCTCTATCCATACCAGCCATTTTTACATATATAATTTTCTCTACAAGTGGACTTTCTCGTCATCACAGATTAAATATTTATCAGTTTTTTAAATACGTTTCACATACAGAAACAAAAAAATTAACTATATTTGTATAAAATGAATATTTTTATCGTACTTTTCGTTTAATAATTATGAACTTTATCAATTTTCCCACATCTTATTATAACTTTGCATTTTCATACTGTGTTCGTCGTTTAGATTTTGTTTATATGAAAATGCAAAAATTGACAATTGATAACCAGTACTATAACCATCACGAGTGTCGAAACCCAACTATTTGAGTTATAAGTGCGTACACTTAACAGTAAATCCATAGGAGGCCCGTCATTTAGATTATATTAGCAACATCAGTATCTTTTTTTTTAAAAAAATTAGCAGTTCACTTAAAGGTTTGTTCTCATTGGGACATTGCAATGTGCTCGAAACAGAGTTTTGAACACCGCCCTAAAACATACCACTGAGATGCTGTAGGTGATAATTAAAATAATAAGAGAATATCCTAATTTATTTATATATTTATTAGTTAAATACGACATCAAAACCAAGAATTAAATAGAAAGCATACAAAAACGTATTATTTTCAATATAAATTCTTAAAATGTTTCGCAGTATATTTTTCACACTTTACTCAAAATGAGCGGATATTACTTTAATTAAGAAATTAAATATACCACATACAAATAGGTTACTAGTTAGAAAAGAAGGAAAGAAAAAAACTGTATAGGGTTAGGGCTAAAAATTCAAACAAAAGCAATTGATCAAAAGTGGAACTAACGGTTAAGATCTCTAGTCTGATAAATTCAAAAAGTACAAAAATAAGTTAGTCAAATTTCATATTCAAAACTTTAATAAAGAAATTTCTATACAAAAACAACAACAACAACTGTGCATTGGGTTTGTCAGAAGAGTGAACCTCAAATTTTAGTATTATAAGGTCTCAAGTTTAACCTTAACACCACCAGACAGCAGCACAATACATAATAATAATAAACGTTTTAACCGAAGTTACAGATCGTACATGTTGGTGATCGTCGAGTAACTTGGTTATTGAAAGATACATCGACGTATATAAACAAAAATGATGTAAGTTTCAAGGTATATACAGCATATATGTTGTTACAACATCTGAACATAACAGTAACAGAATAGCTGTTACAACATCTATACACCACAGTAACGGAATAGTTGTTACAATATTTATACATCACAGAAACACAATGACGTTAGAAAAATGTTCTCGAGCCTTCTAGCTAACCCTTATATTAACATTGTCGCTACTAACCTGATAAAGGGCTGTTGCACGAATTGTTGTTTTCTTGTTTTGTTACTAAAATGAATTTAATTTGACGAGTTTTTCACCACAACTACTTTATATTCCATTATATAAAAACAAATCCAGGCTGCTCTTTGCCTACACCTCACTCACTCTAGACCACTCTTAGTATTTAAATTTAGGACTAACCTAAATCTCGTGAGCTGGCCGAACTACTCGAAGTATTATTAGGATTGTGGCTTAAATACTTCTGACAGGATAGGTACTCAGCTGATAAATTAATGCATTTGAATCACTATAAGTAAGAACTATATCAAATTTGCTGTATTCATTTACTGGGTTAATTTTTGATGTGATTGTTGTGGGTACCTTTGTTTGATCAGAAGCTAATGATAATTCTTAATATTATGTAGCGATTGAAACAGGAAAGTATATCAGTACCTAATTAAAGGTCATGGTAGACAATCAACTGTGACCCTAGCAACAAATGGTTCCTGGATCCATTAACCTCGTGTAGCATGCTGTTCAAGGAGACAATGAATATCCAACCAGCCCTGGTTCCATCAGCCTCGTGCAGCACGTTGTTCAAAGAAACAATGAATATCCAATGAATATCTTGACGTCTTTGATGTAGGAGTCAGCTGTTGCGAGGGCTACAGTTGATTGTCTATCATGACCTTTAACTAGGTACTGATATACTTCTCTGTTTCGATCTCTACCTAATCTCTAGAATTATCATTAGCTTCTGATCAAACAAAGGTTCCTACAATGATCACAACAAAAACTAACCCAGTAAGTGAATATAGCGAATTTGATATAGTTCTCACTTATAATGATTGAAATGGAACCATGGCTAGTTTGATATTCATCATCTATTTGAACAACAATATGGTGCACGAAGTTGATGGAGTATTTCTACAGCAGAACTTGCATGGATCCAGAAGTTATAAGGTAAGCTTTCCTCTGATTGATGAAAGTGATGAATCACCGATATAATATTTGTGACTGAGTGGTCCCAGATAGATGACAGACAGCAAAGCAATAGTATGGCAGGACTATCATCTCGATGTGTGTGAAAGACCATATGAGGCTAAACGAGGAACCTGACTATAGAAGACCCTATGCTGACAGGATATCAACTCTCACTGCTCTCGTAAGGTGAAATTGGCAACCATGGAAGGTCTTCATCGACATTCAACGGAAGTGAGACCACTGTAAGACAAATCACCGTATGGTACAAATAGAAATGTCAAAAGATGTGAAATCAGTAGACAGTAATAAGACCAATGGTTGAATTATTAAAAATTTGAAAGGTATCTCGTGGTAGGCAGCCGGTTTTCACACAAAACAGAAATATTTCTCTGCAATCTTTTTCATGTGAGACGAAGTTACAGTGTTCTCCCAACCCTCATTGGGGAAACCAATATGGGTCTGTTAAGAAGGAAGTGTTAAAATGATATTAGCGCATCGGATAGTAGTATTCATATTACGTCACGTGTTACAGAAAATATTTTCTTCGGTATCTTTTCATATATATTCATCAATTCTATACATGGTACGGTCATCATCTGATAGAGACATTAAGAAACCTTTTAACGAGAATATACAACGTACAAGCCTCGAACTCGCACATTTTAATTATGTAGAAGAGCTTTTTTATTAGTTGGTTATCGAGATGAGTTACGTATAATAAAGTCCAAGGTTTGAGTGCAGACAGCAGATGATGCTGACTGGCTTCCCTTCCTCTAGACACCAATTCAAATGTTTTTTTGTTTTGTTTTTGCAGCATACAACGCTATTCATTCGAAGTCCCTCGATCAGTTCCGGTTCCGGGTGGATGTTCATTTCCTAATTCTTAGCTTCCTTAAAAACGACGCCATTTTGAACGAGATAAAATTATAATTTTGTGAAGAGCACAACGAAAGGAAGTTCGTGGGAAGACGTATAACTAAGAGTCACTTATCTTCAGTAGCAGAAGCTGGAACTCTTAACGGATTTCACAAGCCTGTCTACGTGAGAGACAAGTAGTAAAATGGTAAGTTACAGAGTTGCATTCCGTTAAACCAATGGCGACTAGTGCAGTTATAAAAGTTATAACCGTTAAGTAGCATAACTTATCTATCATAAAATCAAACATACGTGACCTTTAATTTTCACTGACCAGTTATTCATGTTGCTCTTATGGTTCAGTTTATTCATCAATTTCACCTCTGGTTACTTTTTCTTCAGGGCTAGCTTTAAGAAATATGTAACCTTAATTTTATTACGTATTAATTATATCTTTTCATGCTAAGCGTAAATTTCAAAATTTAGTATCCAGTCATATATGTTATGTATTAAAATTCTGGATTTAAATAATCTTTATTTTACTAGTTTTGTTCACTTTCTGTTATTCACCAAAACGAATTAAAGAATAAAACTGAAAATGTGTGTCATGTTTAAATAAAAACAAGTAAAGATAGGTACAAAATATAAATATTGTTGAAATTGAATCCACCTCATGCATACGTTGAACAGATTACGATACTGGATCTTAGGATCTTTATAACAAAATTTTCACTTTAATGTATATCGATAGCTTTGTAGTAAAGATTCATAGCATTTAAAAAGATTAATTTATTTCGAAAAACTAAAACATCAGACGAATTTCAGCATCTAGAAACTTGAAGTCGATTTAAGTAGTCACCTTAGAACATACACGTTAACTCAAAAAGTATACCTTAAGGCTTAAGACATGAACATAAACTTTGCAGCAAATTCCAGGTAAATATTTGCTTTTCTTAAAGATAATTAGTATTAAAGTTAGGCTTTGCTTTTGCATTGCTAAATATAATAATTTTTTTAGAAAAAAACAATTAATATTAATATATATTAACTTGTAGAATGGACGACAATTGCCTGTTGTGGAGACACAAGTGAAGAGGGCGACGTTTCGAAAGTCTTCTGAAGAAGAAAAGCGGAAGACTTACGAAGCGTCGTCCTCTACACTTGTGTCTCCACAACAGGCAGTTGCCGTTCATTCTACAAAGTTTCACCATGAATACTCTGCCTAAACAATCTATCAAAAAATATCGGTTTATTTGTTCAAACGTTATTTTTGTATATGTCTGTCCTTTGAAAGTCAACGTGAACGTTTTGCAATTTTGTTTTCTCATGTTAACTGAGTTCGTTTTGTGCCAATAACTGGTTGAAAATGTTAAAATGATTCAAGTTTTTTATATTTTTTTTAGAGGGAAAGTAAGAGGGTGTTGATAATTATTGTTGGATACCTGACCACTTCTACAATGATTCATTCCTTTCCACAAAGTCGCGAAAAGGAAGATATTGAAGATTTTTACCCTGGTTCTCCCGGGTTCACAGAACCCGTGACAGATAAAGTAACCTTCTCGACAGAAAAACCACTAAGTACAACGATTTCGACAACCAAGCAAGGAACTTCAGAAGGAACAAATACAGAAATGTCAACAACAAAAGGAACTAGCACAACAACGCCAACAACAAAAGGAACTAGTACAACAATGTCAACAACAAGAGAAACTAGTACAACAATGTCAACAACAACAACAAAGTTATTCCAGTTAGAATGTCGTTTACGCAAGAAAGGAAATGTGCACTGTAAAATACTAAACAGTGAAGATAGCTCAGAGAAGGCTGGTGAGGAAGCGCATAAATCTAAAAAAGAAAGAAAAAAGTGTAAAGGGAAAAAGAAAAAACACTGTAAGAAAAATCGTGATTCAAAGGAAAACCACAGCAAAGAAAAAAAGAAGAAGAAAAAAGACTACCGTTTTAATTTGTTCTTTCCATTTGATTTTTGAAATACAAAACCTTCAACGTTTAAAACAATTAACTTGGTAGTTTTACGTGTTGAGAGTAAATATCTGAACTGAATTCATTATCTAGTTCTGTGAGTATTATTTTGCCAGTAATGTCATGCACATTTAATATTTTACTGAATTCAGTTTCCCTTAAGCTCCAGGTAGTTCTAGAATTTTCACACAATAATATTAAAATAAAGTGTATAATAATCTACGTTGAATAACTTACAGCAAGTGCAAAATAAATACACAAAGTAGTAAGAACAAAATACTCTAAATACACGAGGCGTTTATAACACAAGCCATATAATATGTAATGTTCTTCAGCCTTTTGACTTAATAATTGAATTGGAAATGTGTTGAATTTCGGTAAGGATATTTAATCACTTAATTATAAAGTAACCAATGTCCATTAGGCTTAACTCATTTGTTTGTTTGTTTTAAATTTATCGAAAAGCTGCACAAGTGCTAGCTGTCCTTAATTTTGTGGTGAGAGACTGGAGGAATGGCAACTTGTCAAATCACCCACCGTCAACACTTGGACTACCTTTTTTTTTTTTATCAACGAATAGTGGAACGAACTTCACGACTGAAAGAGCAAACATGTTTAGTGACGGGGATTTGAACTAGTCTTTCTTAAGCCTAAACTCAACATAAAACTTTAGCAGAAGATGTTCTTCTTTTTGTAGTTAAAAGTGTAAGAAAAAAGAACGAAAACAGCACAGTAAACAATATCAGTTCGAAGGTAAACTGCAGCGAGAGAAAAAAGCGAAAGAATTAAAAAGGTCACAGTTTTAATTTGTTCGTTCCATTTGATTTTTAAAATACAAATCCTCGAACACTCAAGATATTTAACTGTGTAGTGTTATGTAATGAAAGTAAATTTTAAAACTACTAACATGTTAAAAACTCATCAACACCCAAGTAGCAATTCAAATCTTAAAATTTGCAAATTATCTAACGCGGTATTTATAAGAATATGCTCTAGTAGAATGTTTGGTGTTATTCTAAGCCTACTTTTCTACACTGAATATTCTATTTTCATTATAACTGCACATGAACACATGTACAGTTGATTATTATCTCCCCTGATAAACAAAGGCCTCACTAATTAACGTGTAGTTCAGAGAATGTTTTAAAGGTCTTACTAATTAATAGGTGAATATCAGACAGTGTTTTACACGTCTTACTAATTAACGTGTAGTTCAGAGAATGTTTTAAAGGTCTTATTAAATAACATATAGCTCAGACAATGCTTTATAATATCTTACTAATTAATATGTGTAGTTCAGACAGTGGTTTAAAGGTCTTAATAATTAATATGTGTATATCAGAAAGTGTTTTACACGTCTTAGTAACTAACGTGTTGTTCAGACAATGTTTTAAAGGTCTTATTAAATAACGTAGCTCAGACAATGCTTTATAATATCTTAATAATTAATATGTGTAGTTCAGACAATGTTTTAAAGGTCTTACTAAATAACATGTAGCTCAGACAATGCTTTATAATATCTTAATAATTAATATGTGTAGTTCAGACAATGTTTTAAAGGTCTTACTAAATAACATGTAGCTCAGACAATGCTTTATAATATCTTAATAATTAATATGTGTAGTTCAGACAATGTTTTAAAGGTCTTACTAAATAACATGTAGCTCAGACAATGCTTTATAATATCTTAATAATTAATATGTGTAGTACAGACAATGTTTTAAAGGTCTTACTAAATAACATGTAGCTCAGACAATGCTTTATAATATCTTAATAATTAATATGTGTAGTACAGACAATGTTTTAAAGGTCTTACTAAGTATTATTCCCTCTCCCCAGTGGAACAGCTGTATGTGTTTGGGTTCACACCGCTAGAAACCGGGTCTTGATACCCGTGGTAGGCAGAGCATAGCTAGTCCATTGTGTTGCCTTGTTCTTAATTCCAAACAAACTGGTTAATATATTCAATCTTTGTTCAAAGATTCTGTTCAACACGTCTTACTATATTTCAACAACTTCGAGTACTGTGGTAAGCCTGATAAGTGCTGGTGTTGGTACTGAATATGGTAAATAAATACTTGGAATAACTAATGTATCTAAATAAATATTTACTAATTCAGGTACATACTTAAGTATTGAAACACAAGTATGTATACACAGTCAGTTCAATATATTTAGTTCAATACCGACACACAAATACACACGTGCGTTCATCTAGAGAAAGAGAAGACGCAGCCTACAAATTAGCGTGTCAGAATGGATCTTCGGCTCCAACATTCATGTGATGTTACGATAAAAACAAAATAAAATGATGATAAAATCTGTGTTCTGCACTGCAGGTCTGTGTGTGTAATATAAAGATGATATAAATAATCGGTTAGACAAGTGGGAGGCCGTTGAAAATTTGTCATTTATGCATTCTATTAATTAAAAATTAGGGTGAGCACTGATAGCCTTTGAATAGGTTTGCGTGAATATCCGGGAAAACAAACGATAACATGATCGCTATGTTACTCGCAAGGGTAAACTCGTGTTTTTCGATTAATTTACTTTAGCAAATTTGTAAGAAATTCAACAATAATAACAAAAAGCTTCGTGTCTACTTTCATAGAAACTTACACGAATACCAAACAAATGCATCTCACCCCTAGCATAATACAAAGAAACGTTTAAAATAATTCTGGAAAAAGAAAAAAATTGTGGTCAGTGGTTTCGTTAAACGACCTTCATTGCCTGAATTAAATCGTTTGGAGAAACGTTAAATATATAATTATATTTACTATAACGGATTTAATTTTTGCTCAATAATTTTGTCCTGTTGTACGAAAGTGATAAGTTTATTGAGTTAATGTTAGACTGTGTGGCTTTTTGCTAAAAAGTAACAAATCAATAATTTTAATAATAAGTTAACTGATTTGCGATATAAAAATCCTAGTTATGTGTTGTTAATACTTAACCGGATTATCGTTTTAAAATGAACATTTTAACGTTTTAACAAACAATTAAAACAGTTGAAATATAACTTTTATAAGTATTGTTTGCTTAGATGACAACTAATAACAATGTGAAACTTCCATTAAATATTTTGCTAACGAGAAAACTAAACAGATGTATTTTAATATGTTGGATGAGAAATAAACCTGATTCACCTACCGTGCTGATGAAATATTAGTGTTCACTCTCATCCATAAACTGTGTTTTGGCACAATTTGTCGAACCTTATTCTGAATGTTGAATATCTACATATTTTGATTTCCATGAGTTCAAGATCTGTTTGAATTAACCAAACTACCACCTCGCCAAGACTGATGTATCAGAGAATTCTAATTTATTGTGTATCCTAGATTAATGAACCTAAACAAACATTAACCATCTTTCTAATGTAAACATTTACTCAGAACTGGTTACTATTTTTAGGCTTATAGAAATATGGCTCAGTCCTTTGACAATAAAGTACGTAGTTAAAAACTTTAGTTGGATGATCGGTATTAACCCTGTGCCCAGCATAGCTAGGTGGTTAAGGCGCTCGACTCGTAATTTTAGGGTCGCGTTTTCGAATCCCCGTTATACCAAACATGCTCGCCCTTTCAGCCGTGGGTGCGTTATTATGTTACAATCAATCCCACTATTCGTTGGTAAAAAGTAGCTTAAGAGTTGGCGGTGGGTGGTTATGATTAGTTGCCTTCCCTTTAGTCTTACACTGCTAAATTAAGGACGGATAGCGCAGATAGCCCTCGTGTAGCGTTGCTCAAAATTCAAAAACAATTAACTCTGTATTAAAAAGTAATTACTCAATAACTGTATTAAAACTAACTTTTAGTCCATTGAAGGAGTTTCACAGAATAGGTCAATGAACTCAATCCATAAGTAAGTGAAATGAAAAATAAAATTGCGTGAATAAATCCGAGTGTTTTTAACATGTTTTCGACCATGCTCACAAACTATTCATGTTCACCTACAGTACGCTTAGTTGTTTTTCGAAATGAAATAATAAATGATATAAATTCAATAAATAAAACGAGTGGTGGGCAGAGCACAGATAGTCCATTGTGTAGCTTTGTGCTAAACTTTAAAACACTAACAAATAACATAAAAGTTTTTATGTGTTTTCAATCACATTCGTAACTGTGCTTTGTCCACCACGGGTATGGAAATCCGGTTTCTATGTTTGTAAGTCTGCAAGAATCCTGCTGTGCCACTGAAGAGCCATTATTAAATTTCACTAGCATTAGAGATATGATTGTTTTGTTTTTTGGAATTTCGCACAAAGCTACTCGCGGGCTATCTGTGCTAGCCGCCCCTAATTTAGCAGTGTAAGACTAGAGGGAAGGCAGCTAGTCATCATCACCCACCGCCAACTCTTGGGCTACTCTTTTACCAACGAATAGTGGGATTGACCGTCACATTATACGTCCCCACGGCTGGGAGGGCGAGCATGTTTAGCGCGGCGCGGGTGCGAACACGGGACCCTCGGATTACGAGTCGCACGCCTTACGCGCTTGGCCATGCCAGGCCCTAGAGATATGAACTAATACGTATTGATTTTCATAATAATTTTGCAATAGATAGAAAGTTTTGTGTCGCAATGAATATCGATACTTCAAGTAATTAATTTATTATTATGCTTATTTTTTACTGATTTTTGCTAAAATAAAATATATCAAACTTGAGCTATTTAACGTTAAATACATGAAACATTTATTTAAAAGCAGTTAACATATCTTAACAATAATTTAATTTAAATTCACAAGATGGCGCATCTAACAAATAATGTAAACTCGAAAATTAAAAAAAGGAAAATGGAAGGCTCGAGTAAGGCTTCAAAACATGGCTCATTTCCAACGTCAAGAATTAGAATGATCATGAGAAGTTCTCCCGATGTTACTAGCATCAGTCCTGATTCAGTTACTCTGATATCCAAAGCAGCAGTAAGTTAAGAATCATATACAGATCTACAGCGCACATGTTAATAAATTGTGAATAATGAATTTTAAAGCTGATATAGTACTGTTAATAATAATAAACTTATAAAGTACTTAGCAATTAGTGTTAACTTGGCGTTAGTATGTTATTGTCACGTAAGTGGTTGTGTTGAGTGTTAATAGTATTTTCCAGTTTTTTATTCTGTACACTGCCCTGTAATATTAACAAGACATTCAGCAGTTTCACCGATTTTGACTCGGTATAAGATTAGTTTGAATGTAATATTTTAATAAAGTAAGAATGTCTTACATATTTAAACATTAAGTTAATATAAGTAGACAAGAGGAAGGCTTGATTAAATACTGATCATGTGATTGTTTAGACTTTGCAGAAGTATCTTGAAAGGTTTATCTAAATTTCTTAATAATCAGTGATGTCGAGAAACCCACTTGTTGAGAAATTTATATGTAAAAACGGCTCGTTTGGGTTGAGAAAATATTTTACATAGAAGAGCGAACAACGTTTCGACCTTCTTCAATCATCGTCAGGTTCACAAAGAAAGAGGTAACTGAACTAATACCGCCCTCTACATTTCGACACTCAGTTACACAACCCCTTTCAAATTTGTGGTCAGCTTCCGGTCAGTTACCTCTTTCTTTGTGAACCTGACGATGACCGAAGAAGGTCGAAACGCTGTTCGCTCTTCTATGTAAAATATTTTCTCAACCCAAACGAGCCGTTTTTACATATAAATTTCTTAATGTTTAATATATCGTTTGTGTGGGTGTCACAGACTTAATATAACTTATAAATAAGACACAGGCACAGGAAGAGAGGGTGAAAACTGTAAGACTATTAAATTGTTAAACGTTTTTTATAGGTTTTCACCTGTGACTTTATTATTGTTACTAATAATCTATTGTTACAGGTTTAAAGAATCTGTTACGTCGTGAGTTAGGTGCATGACAGTCTAATGTTAAAATGTTAATAAAATCTACCACATTTACATTTTGCTAGTTTCTTAAAACAATAAAGCTCTGATATCACTCGTAACAGTTCAAGTCAACTTTGGTTTATTGTCATCTACAAACTTGTATCCATTTGCCAGTTATTCCATTAACATTATCAATATTAATGAAAATGAGAGATAGCTTAGAAAAAAATAATAAAAGTTCAATACTTGTAACATTACTGTAATTTTGCCCCATCTCTAACAACCTTTTACCATCCAACCAATTGTTGATCTGTTTATTTATTTATCTCCTTGCTCAACAGGTGTAGTGTTATAAGAACCTTAGTTTGTATTTTACCAAAGCTTTCTGAAGCCTTTTAAGTCAGTTTAGTGTACTTATTATGATATTGAATTAAGAAGTTGTCTTGACCTGCTAAAGTTTCTTGGGTGAAAAATAAGATGGTTATCTTTAAATACATTTAGGTAAATCTTTGAAATAAAAAATATTTCTTGGTGTTGCATCTTTGGTGGTGTTTTAGAGCAAGTTATGTATATAACTTTAGTTACAGTATGTGTTGCTAACCTCAGCTTCAAATTGTGAGAGTTCTGTGTGCTGTCTGGTGTAAGATCATGGGTCACTTCCTAGCTTGGTTATTTCAAAGTGGACTGACATAATTAATTTAGAGTTTCTTATGGTTACAAGTTCCTAATATTAATTTTACTTAGAATTGAACAAAACCAATAACATTTGATAATCTAATGATATAGCAGAATTATTGGAGGATATTATAAGTGACCAATCTCAGTTTAGGTTAATTCTTGGATACTTATGTTTCATATTTCATAAAAAAATATGTATATATATATAAAATTAAAAAATTACATTTTATTAAATTACAATTTAAAAAATTACATGCACTAATAAATGTAATTTTTTAAAGTGCTGTTGTGGCTTCTCTGAAATATTGTGCACAGCTTTTTTGTCCTTCTTGTTACAGGATTATTCAGAACCAGATTAATGCATGGTGTTGGGCCCAAAGACCCCAAAAGAAACTGTTATAATGTTTAAAAATGAATAGTAATAATAAATAAATGTGTATATTTTTGAAAATTTATGGTTTTATTCTTCAAGAATATCCTCACAGTTCTTATATTCTCCCTTTATTTGAGAGGTGTGGACAGTAGGTGGTGCTGTACTGTCCAGGAAGAATTAATATGTGATGCAACATTTGTAAACATGGGTAGCTGTAATGAAAGTTTCAGATTTACTTGATAAAATTATTTTTCAGTTAAACTTGTAGTTTCATGGGAGTTTTTCAGATCTCTCAGATAGGAATATGAAAGTAAATGTTTACATTAAATGTTTTTTAAGGGAGGTATGGCTTCCTGTCATCTCTTTTTATGCTCTTTGTAGTAACGTGTAACACATCTCTTGTATGTTTTTGTTGATTTCAGTTACACCTTTAATTTTACATTTAAAGTGCTCACAGAGAAAATTAGAAGCTAAATGATGCTCTCTTTAGCATTAATGTAGATTATAGGTTGTATTTTTGTATGTACTAAATGTTCCATGTATTAATAAAAATGTTTAAAAATTTAATAGATTTCTTATGCAATTTGAGAAAGTCCCAATAGTTTTAGTTTGAGATAATGGTACATTTTTCACTTGTAAGGACCTTTTGTGTCAGCAACATTTGACCAGTTTTTGCACATCTTCACACCAGGAGCCACTTGTTTAGTGTTTGGTTTTGTCTCATCTTGTGAGATATGCTTATTTTTCTGTTAGGAACTCTTTGTTACCTATCTGGCTCAGCAAGCTCATTGCCGAAATACAGACAAAATGGAGATTGATTATAGTGACCTGGCAGAAATTGTTAACACACAAGATCATTTGGAGTTCCTCCTTGGTGGGTAAAATATTTTGATTAATTTACATCTGTACCATGAAATTACTTGTATCCATACGTGTCTGGGATAAAAATATTCACTGTTGTGACATACCAACATGTCTTAAACATAACTGAGATCCCCACGTAACTTAGAAGTATGTGTCATGACCTATTCTAGAATAGATAAAGCAGTAAATGTTTAAAATTACTTACAGAAGTGAAACATAGCAAGTCTATATTTTGTTTAGACATTATATATGAACAATATTAAGAATGGGAGTTAGGCCTATTAAAAAAAAATGTTTAGTTTTTTTTATAAACCTGTATTAGATTTAAATAAAGTTCTGAATACTTCTAGAACTTTTTGATTCTTGTCCTTTCAGATTGGATATTTTTTATTAATTCCATTATACAGAAAAACAGTCTTTTTATACAAGTTATCCATGTGTATCAGTTTGTTTTACTAAAGGAATTTGAATTATGGGAAGTGTTATTTCTAGTGAAGTGATGGTTTGTTGATAAAGTTCAATGTATATATTTAACTCATCTTAAAGAATTCATGTAGAACATTTAAGTTTGTTGGGTTTATGAGTGTTTAATGCTGGTTTCTTTCTTTTGTTAGCACTATTTGATATGTATACATGATGTAAACAAGGTATAAGTGTGACTGTTTTTCTTTGATAGATTGTTTAGGCAGAGAATTCATGATGAAACTTTGTAGAATGGACGGCAACTGCCTGTTGTGGAGACACAAGTGTAGAGGACGACATTTCAAAAGTCTTTTGTCTTTGGGTCAGCGTGTGTGTGTAGGTGTTGTCAGTCTTTTATAGTGTCCTGGTGGATTGTGAAAAACACAAATGCATAGCCAAGAAATTCAACATAGAAGTCCAGTGGAAATCCTACAATTCCATAAGGTCCATTCTGGTGAAGAAACATACAGCAACCTTCCAAAGAGAATCTCAAAAATGTCATCTATGTAATTCCATGTTCCTGTAACGATACATACATTGGACAAACAGGAAGAAAAATTGTGACCAGAATAAAATAACATAAAGATAGTACAAGACTCATGAAAACACAAAATTCAGCCATTGCAGAGTACGCCATGTCAACTGGACACAGAATAAACTGGAAAAAAACTAGAATCACCAACACAGACAAATTCTAGAAGACAAGAAAAATCAAAGAATAATTTTATATCAACACTATTAAACCTTCACTTAACAGAGATTTTGAATTAGAGGTGAGTAACCTGTGGCTGCCATTGGTTGGATGCACAGGAAATCTCTCCTCCAATTAGAAACAGTGATAATCCAACCAATCATAACACGCTCTCCACAATCCACCAGGACACTATAAAAGACCAACAACATCTACACACACACCTACCACTCGATGTGGATTCTTGTGCATGATGAGGAGACCTCCCAGGGAAGGTTCTGTTCTTTCAGTTTACCTCCTCTGGGATCTAAACATCCACTCACACGTTTGCCGTACATGGCAACCCGTGAAGGGGAGGAGAGGATCCTGGTGGTTGAGGGGTCCAACCCTAACCCACCACTTTGGCCTTGAATTATTGTAGACGGCGGCCTTGGGGTGGCCCCACTCTGGTCACTCGGCTGATCCACTTAGGCTAGGGTCAATCAACTACCAGTGTTGGATGTTCTCCACAGGTGTTGTGGACATTATATCTGATGTTGGTGTTTGGGTATAGTGCTTACAAAACCCTGGCATTGCTGCAGCATCCTTGTTTGATATTGTAGTGCATCACATTGTAGGGTTCTATGGTAGGCGGGGTCAGTGAGCACCGAAATTTCCCTTTCTTTATTATGGATACTCTAATTAAAAATCTTAATAAAATAGTGAAAACACAGTCTATAGGCAAACGACCATGTCTTGGAGATTCTGAGCAGCAATCCTCACCATCTGTACCACCTGTTGTACCTCATTTTCTATATTGCATTCACTTTTGGACAAATCTTCAGGGCAAATGTCTCCCTTTTTCATTCAGAAGGGACTAGAGGGACTTACTGGCTCTCCAAAGTTAGTAAAGAAGCTTCGATCTGGTGTCATATTGGTGGAAACATTCACATCACAACACAATGAACTTCTCTTGCACTCGAAGGCAATTAGGGATACACCTATTGAGGTTGCACCTCATGCTACTTTGAATTCATCATGAAGAGTTATTGTTGAGAGGGATTTGAAGAACATCCCCAAGTCAGAGATTCTCGCTGGTCTTTCCACTCAATGAGTTTCTGCAGTGAGGTGTATCTCCACTCACAAAGATGGAATTATGGTACCAACCAATGTCCCCATTCTCACATTTACGTCACCACGTTCACCTGCCACCATCAAGGCAGGTCATCTTAATTGCAGAGGACAGCCATACAATCCAAACACTCTCCAATGTTTCCAGTGTCAGCTGTTGGGTCACTCAAAGACGTCATGTTGTGGTTCCTTGATGTGCACTCGTTGCAGTGGCAAGGATCATGATGCCTATGAGTGTGAAACTGACCCTCATTGCATCAATTGCAACAACTCTCACCCATTCTACTTTCGTTCTTGCCCTAAATGGTTGGAAGAAAAAGAGGTGCAGCATTTGAAAACAGTTCACAACATTACTTATCCAGAGGTTCGAAAATTTCTGTCCACCACCTCATCTTGGATGTATGCTGATGCACTTTCATTCCACAACTACAGTGGGAGTGCAGAGAGATCTCTGTGTGCCTCCAAAAGAATTGTTCTCCAAACAGGTTGTGTGATGGACGAGTACATGGAAGGGTGGCACTGTTAGTTGATCAGCATGTGTCCACCCTGTCTTTGCCACTTGACACACTCTTGGAGGCCACAGCCATTCGTGTTTCCTTGAGTCATACCATCACTGTTTGTTTTATCTACCTGTTCCCTGGAGAGACATATGACCAATCAGACCTTGATGCTCTCATTGAACAGTTGTCTTGTCCCTTTTTCATCGTGGGGGACTTTAATGGACATCATCACCTCTGGGGAAGTACTGATATTGAAAGGAGGGGTTGCTCTGTAGAGCGTATGCTCTCTGATCACAACCTTTCTCTTTTCAATACTGGTTCTTCTACTTATTTCCATACACTTAGTCAGTCCTTTACTGCTATTGATCTCTCAGTTTTCTCCCCTTCATTATTCTCCCATTTTTCATGGAGGGTTGACTCTAATCCACAATGTAGTGATCATTTTCCTATAATCTTGCAAGAGACTGCCTGTGGTCAAAGCCACCCAACCCGAGTGACCTGGTGGAAGCTAGATCAGGTTAACTGGCCCTCTTTTACTGCTCTTGCAGAACTTGGTTCTGCCAATGTCTGTAAGCCATCAATAGACTGTGTGGCACCAGTAACTGACTGTATTATTCAAGCAGCTGCTCAATATATTCCTCAAATCTCGACACGTTTTCCACTATATCCTCATCCATGGTGGAATCCTGCCTGTCACACAGCATAGAAGGCTCAAAAACAGGCCTGGGATACTTTCTGTTGATATCCCTCACTCTCAAACTGCATCGCTTTCCAGCGGGCCCGTGCACATGCTCGGTGGATAAGACGTCTAAGCCAGAAGGAATCTTGATTAAGTTCACATATCTTCTATCACCAGTTCCAAAATCATATGGGACAAGATTCGAAAGGTCAGTGGGCAAAATAATTCTGTTACCATCTCGATCTTGCTCTCCTGATGTTCAGGAAGTAGTTGATACCCGGAGCATCGCCGATACTCTAGGTGAAAGCTTAAGCCAGGTATCTAGCACTTCTGCTTCTTCTTCCACCTTCTTAGCCATCAAGATTCAGGCAGAGCAATCACCTCTTTCCCTTCGAGCTGATTGTCTTTATGACTAAAATCGTCCCTTTGCACTGGTGGAACTCAAACTGGCATTTCATCAGTCTGGCAGTACATCGGTTGGACCTGATGATATACACTATGCCATGCTGCGCCATGTATCTCCTGCTTCTCTTGCTATTCTTATGATTGTTTTTAACCAGATCTGGTAGGAGAATGTTTTTCCTGATGTCTGGAGCCAGGCTATTGTCCTATCTTTCTCTAAGCCTGGGAAGGATCCAAAGATTCCTTCAAAATATCATGCAGTTGCTTTGATGAGCTGTCTCTGTACGACCTTAGAGAGGATGGTTAATGCTCGTCTTGTTGGATTCAAAAATCCAGTGTGAATTTCGATGACGGCACTCCACCATGGACCACCTGATTCAACTTGAAACGTCAATCAGAGAAGTCTTTCTCAAATGACAACATCTTGTATTAATATTCTTTGACATTGAGAAAGCTTATGATATAACTTAGAGGTATAGCCTTTTGCATGACCTCCATATATATGGGTTACATGGTCATTTGCCCATTTTTATTAAAAATTTTTAATGGACAGGAGATTCCAAGTTTTTGAGGGTTCAACACTTTCCTGATCTTTTCTTCAGGAACTTGGAGTCCCTCAGGGCTGTGTTCTGAGTGTCACACTTTTCAGTGTAAAAATTAATGCCATCACTGAACAACTCCCTCTCACTGTTGCAAACGGGCTTTATGTTGACAACTTTCACATCTCATATCAGTCATCAAACATGAGGTATATTGAGTGGCAGCTACAGACTGCCCTAAATTGTTTACTGAAGTGGACCACAGCAAACAGCTTTAACTTTTATCTCTCTAAAACCGTTTGCATGCACTTTTGCTGCCAACAGGGCTAAAGATATATTGTGCTCTTATTGGATCGAAACTCGACTATGGATCACTGGACTATGGCTCTGCCAGACCATCGACCTTAAAGATACTGGACCCTATTCATCATTAAGGACTTCGGCTCTGCACTGGGGCTTTCTGCACTTCCCCAGTTCAGAGGTTATACATAGAGTCTCATGAACCTTCTTTGCACCTCCATCGTTTGCAACTGTCTTTACTGTATGCTTCAAAACTTCGTTCCTTACAAAAGCATCCCACCTGGGGTTGTGTTTTCCTTTTTGGTGGGCCATACTTTTTCAGAACAGACGATCTGCCATTGCTCCTTTTGGCCTTCATATCCAGGCCGATTTGTATGAATTGGGTATGTCCTTGGATAACATTGCTGTATTCACTGGTGAACCCATCTTACCATGGTTTCTTATGGTCCCCAATTGTGACCTATCTTTAAGTCATCTGAGAAAAGTAGACACTCCTGATTGGAAGTACTGTCTGTTATTTGCTGAACATCTTTTGAACTATCCTTCCATTCCTATTTATACATATGGAACAAAATCAGGTGATTGTGTGGACTCTGTCATGGTTTGTTGTGGTTCGGTGGTTGCATGCAGAATCCCCTCTACAGCTTCTATGTTCACTGCTGAACTGTACGCCATATCTCTTACCCTGGATCATATTGAAGCTGAGCAGTACTCCGACTGCACTATTTATACTGACTCTCTTAGTTCTCTACTGGCCTTGGAATTTCTTCATGTTGGTTCACATCCTGTTCTCCATGATATTCAAAACTGACTGGCCCATTTCTCTTTAACATCTGCTTCTATCAAGTTTTTCTGGATACCGGGCCACGTTGGTATTCGCAAGAACAAGCTTGCCAACGCTGCAGTTAAGTCTATCTTCTCTGGCACTATCACTGCTGTGCCTGTCCCATACATGGACTATGGTCCTGTATGCAAGGCTCGGCTCTGTGCCAGCTGGCAGTTGACTTGGAGTGAGCAATGCGAAAAACAAGCTTTTCTAAATAAAACCCTCTATTGGACTTTGGCTGTTTTGCCTCTGTAAGGATCGGAAAGAGAAAGTTGTTCTAACTAGACTACGCATTGGTCACAGTTTTTTAACTCATCGTTTTCTTTTATCTGGAACTGATGCACCAATGTGTAGTTTGTGTAACACTCAGAGCACAATACACCACATTTTACTTTCTTGTCATCGTTACGACTCTCAACGACGGCACCATATTAAACATGTTTTGTCCCAAAGTTTGTTA
This sequence comes from Tachypleus tridentatus, assembly GCF_004210375.1. Taxonomy (NCBI): domain Eukaryota; kingdom Metazoa; phylum Arthropoda; class Merostomata; order Xiphosura; family Limulidae; genus Tachypleus; species Tachypleus tridentatus. Next base: position 35,025,706 of record NC_134827.1, on the reverse strand, counting down.
ATAGCGTTAGACAGTGGTATTGGTGATGGTGACACTGTCCATCTTGGTAAAGTTTTTAGTTTTTTAAAGGCCATTAATCTTTTTAATGTCATGTAAGTGTTTTATATTTATTCATTAAACCTTTCCTAATGTGGTTCCCTTTTAAGAATCAAAGTCCATCTGGTTTGATTTGAACTTAGAAAATGGCCGTAACATTAAATAACTCAGAACCAGTACTAGAAAGGCCAACTTCAGGTGACTGATGGTGGATTTTGTACTTACCTGTTAGTCTTCCTGGTGAGTTATGATTATTACAGTTATGCTACAGAAAGTTCTTTACAACTTGTATTACTGTAGTTTTTCTCTTAACGTTATAGACTAGATGTAAACATTGTTTTTATGCTGTTTATGTTGTTTTTAAACTTTGATTTGTTTTACCTTAATTTCCTTTTATGAATTTTACTAAATTTAATTTTAACTTTTTACCGAATGTTTGGTGCAGATAGGCCTAGCTGTTTTGTGCCATAAAACACTAAATCAACCAATCAATCACACCCTGACCTGAAAACGAAAGGTGGAAAACTTTCAAAATGTTGTCCTCTACACTTGTGTCTCCAAAACAGGCAGTTACTGTCCATCCTACAAAGTTTCATTGTGACTGTTTTATTGATAGACTGTGCACTATATTGTGTTATCCAATAAAGTCACACTAAGTCAGTGTTTAAAACATTTAAAAAACATAAGTTTGGTTAAATCAGTTTAAGAAGTCCCTGTTTCTAGAATGATAGTATTTCATGAATACTCGACAACAGCTTGTTGTTTGGTATCACTATTATTTCTGTACATTTTTCTAGTGTTCTCTTGTTTACAAAGTAATGAACTTAGTAAATATATTGTCAGTACAGAATGTCAGAGGATTCTTGAACAAGTCCTTTGTTAAGGGCCAGCAGTTAATTTACCAACTTACAAGGTTAAAATCCAGGATTTGATTCCATGTGGTGGACAGAGCCAAGATAGCTCATTATCTGGCTTTATTTTAAAGTAACAGATTATTGGACAGTTTTTACACTTAGACTTTTTAACATTCTTTATTGTACTTAGGATGTCATGTTTCATTTTCATGTCAGTACTACAGTTCTGTGTAAACCAGAACATTATTTGGGGAAATTTAATATTTTCAAAAACAAATGATTCTTGTACAGGTGCAAATTTATATTATTTCATTTTACTGTACAAAATATATTATACTGATAATTTAAAACAATAATTACTTAATTTGTTTAGGCAGAAAAAGGTTACTATACAATAATGTGTATGAAGTTCTTTTCAAAGAATAAATATATACAAAACCATAACTCTGGATAAAAATGAAAGACTGAATTTTAAAGATTTATGAAAACAGTCTTCAAGATTCAAGTTTCTGTAAGTTATACCATTTCAGGTTGTTATTTTTAAACGTTTCTGGTGATGAATAACTTTATTAGATCATCATTGTTACTTTCTGAGACAGTGATATGTTTACAGGTTTACAGCTTTAAAATTAGGAGTTTTATTCTCTTCTGTGGACACAGCAGAGAGCCCATTGTGGCTTTGTTATAAGAAAAACATAAAAACAAGTATATCATCAGTGCAGCACAAAACCTGGTGTCTGAATATCTTTATATACAAAAATAAAACCATTAAAATGTATATAGATGTGCAAACCTTAACCTGTACCCATGCCTGATGTTATTTATATTTTCCTGTAATGAAAGAAATGGAAAATTTCCAATTTATTTTCACATTTTTAATCCTTGAGCAGAAATATTACAGAAACTGCCAAGATTCATTTCCCATTTTGTGGTATTACATGTCTGATAAAGGTGGTCACCTACTACCCAACTTGTGTTAAATGTCTGATAAAGGTGAGGCACCTTCTACCCAACTTGTGTTAGATGTCTGATAAAGGTGGGTCACCTGCTACCCAACTTGTGTTAGATGTTTGATAAAAGTAAGTCACCTGCTACCCAACTTGTGTTAAATGTCTGATAAAGGTGGGTCACCTGCTACCCAACTTGTGTTAGATGTCTGATAAAGGTGAGTCACCTGCTACCCAACTTGTGTTAGATGTCTGATAAAGGTGAGTCAGTTTGGAGGTACTGTATTAATGGGAAGCTCATGCTAAAAACATATAATGTATATATGTAAGTTAACAAAACATTCAGCCAATAAACTCTATGAAACAGATGTTGACTTTATTTCTATTACAGATATAATTCCACGAAAGATTCAAATTGCTGAATATTTAGAAATTTTGAAGAAAGTTGAGAAACAGGAGGAAGACGAAAGACAAGAACTTGATATTTAATTGTTAATTATAAATATTTTTCTAGTGTTTTTAAGTTTTATTTTTTTACACGTAATGATGTTATACTTTTTTTATCACTTTATTTAACTAATAAAATTCTCCCCTTTTGTATTTATCTAGTTATTATACAAGACTGGTTGTAGTCTAAATATTTTTATATCAGAACACTGTTTTACCACAGCTGTGGTTGAATTTATTACCACTGAAATAAATATTGTTTGAATGTACATGAAACATGCAAACTATTTATCTAGCATGAAAAAGTTGAAATTATTTGTAAGGATATAAAAATATAATTTAATTAAATCAACATTCTGTAAACTGTTTTTCAGTTTCAAATAGTCGTGATGGATATTAAGTATTTAAAATGTGAGATACTAATGGTTGTTGCCTCTGTAATTTAAGATTTGAAAAGGGTGCACTTTTGTGACCTTTGACATCTTGTGTTGCTTCAATGTTGAGTGAACTTTGAAGCAACACTACAGTGCAGACAAAAGGGTGTACTTTTGTGACCTTTGACATCTTGTGTTGCTTCAATGTTGAGTGAACTTTGAAGCAACACTACAGTGCAGACAAAAGGGTGTACTTTTGTGACCTTTGACATCTTGTGTTGCTTCAATGTTGAGTGAACTTTGAAGCAACACTACAGTGCAGACAAAAGGGTGTACTTTTATGACCTTTGACATCTTGTGTTGCTTCAATGTTGAGTTAACTTTGAAGCAACACTACAGTGCAGACAAAAGGGTGCACTTTTATGACCTTTGACATCTTGTGTTGCTTCAATGTTGAGTGAACTTTGAAGCAACACTACAGTGCAGACAAAAGGGTGCACTTTTATGAATTTTGCCAATCTGACATCTTGCGTTGCTTCAAAGTTCACTCAGTTTTGAAGCAACGCTAGTGTGCAGACAAAATTTAACCTCCATGTAGTTTCTTCCATATACAGATTTGATTACATCTAACACAACGGGTGTAAGAGGTAATGCACTCTGATCTACAGGAGAATTATGTAAACATAGTACCGACGTCGAAAGTCAGTAATTACGTGTGAAACAAATACAGTGGATCCCTCTAAAGCAGCCACCTTCGGGACTGAGACAAACTGACCTGATTAGAGGGGGTTCCACTGTACATAATTAGGGTTTATGTAAACAGAAAAGGGACTGTGATTGAATGACCACTTTCAGGGGGTGGCCGTTTAGAGGGGTTCCAATGTAGTACGTCGACAAGGTCGATGTTCGCTAGTTTGTGTAGATGGTTACTTCAATTTTCAATGTACTGAGCAGGTTATTTTAAGGCCATTAGGTGTCTTGTCAGTAAATTATCCCCGGATGTTAATAATTATCTGTAATGGATGTTGTGTGAAGGACCATATCACTACCACCGTTTAGCTTTAGCCAAAAACAAACCTCAGAGCGCAGACAATTTATAATCAACCGAGTCTGTTATTTTTAGGCTTACCAATTATGTTATCTGGATAGTCCTGTTGTTCTATCGATATTTTTAAACCTACACTTAAAACAAGCATGCGTTACACACCTAACAGACAAACATTCACCATTATTAATTATTCTCATTGGTGTAAAAGTAAGCAGGTTATTTTCAGAAGAAGTTCCTGCGTTGGGCACGTCTATGGTGTGGTAACACTGACTTCGGTTTTAAAGCCAAAAACCTGTGTGATTATTTTAAACACAACTCTCTCGATTGTATCACTGATAAGGCCAAACTGGATACACGACTTATTTTAAGTTGATTGTTTCCACTCGAGAGAAAAACAACATACTGCAAAGAGTTCTGTTATCCTTTATGTACCATTCTCACGTGATAAAGTTAACACCCCACCCTTTATTTGTTTCAGGAACTATAAAATACATTTTAAATTACAGCCTTCATCTCCTTCACAAGATATCCACTGTGTGGACAGACGGTTCCCTTCACATACAATAATGCCACTCACTGATCTAATGACTTTTTTCAGTGCTGCCTTGAGCTGAAAGGTCAGTATGTAATGCATTTCATTGTGTGTCCTTTTTTGTAGGTATAATTCTTCCGTAATTTATAAATATATGTAGTTTTGATATGGGTCTGATTATATTCAACATAATTCTGTATACCCCCGACATGGCCAGGTGGTTAAAGCGCTTGACTCCCAATCTTAGAGTCACTGGTTCGAATCCGTGACTTCGTTATGATGTGAGGGTCAATTTAACTATTCGTTGGTAAAAGAATAGCCCAAGAGCTGGCGGCGGGTGGTGATAACTAGTTGCCTTTTCTCTAGTCTTTCACTACTAAATTAGGGACGGCTAGTGCATATAGCTCTCGTGTAGCTTTGCACGAAATTCGTATCCCTTTACTGTCACCCTAAACAGTAACTACTAAACCTCCACCCCACACAACAACAAGAGATCCGGTATTTCCTCCCTTCCCCAGGTGTTATGTAGAAATAAGCGCTATTTAAACTTGAAGGTTGGGGTAACAGAAGAATGTGTGATACTTTTCATTCCTGAAGAAATGTGTTAAAGCTTAATGTGCTAAGAGATTTTTTTTCTGTGAAAAACATGAATAAATAATAACCGTTTTATTTGTGTTTATTAATTCCTAGTAAAAAAGTGGCTAGAAACAATTAAAACCAAGTAATTACAAAATTACTCGGCCAGGTGGGTTAAGGCGTTCGACTCGCAGTCCGAGGGTTGAAGGATTGAATCCCCGTCGCATCAAACATGCTTGCCCCTTTCAACCGTGGGAGCGTTATAATGTTTCGATCAATCCCACTTTTCGTTGGTAAAAGAGTAGCCCAAGAGTTGGCGGTGGGTGGTGATGACTAGCTGCCTTTCCTCGTGTAGCTTTGCGCGAAATTCAAAACAAACAAACAAAAACAAAAACAAATACATTTTTCTTATAGATTCGTTAAGCCTAACAATAAACAAATATTAAATAAGGTAAAGTGGACAGTTCAATCTTCTAACACGTTAAACACAATCAATCTGGCCTGGCATGGCCTAGCGCGTTAAGGCGTGCACTTCGTAATCTGAGGGTCGCGGGTTCGCGCCAAACATGCTCGCCCTCCCAGCCGTGGGGGCGTTATAATGTTACGGTCAATCCCACTATTCGTTGGTAAAAGAGTAGCCCAAGAGTTGGCGGTGGGTGGTGATGACTAGCTGCCTTCCCTCTGGTCTTACACTGCTAAATTAGGGACGGCTAGCACAGATAGCCCTCGAATAGCTTTGTGCGAAATTACAAAACAAACAAACACAATCAATCTAGATCCTTCTTGCTTGATTTTGAATTTCACACAGTTACATGAGAGCTATCTGCGCCAGCCGTCCTAATTTTAGCAGCTAGTCGTCACCATCCACCGCCAACACTTAGATTACTCTTTTTACCAACGAATAAAGGATTTCACTGCACCTTATAACTCTCCTTTCCACGGCTGAAAGGGCGAGCATAATTTGTGGGACGGGGATTCGAACCCGTGACCCTCAGATTACGAGTCGAGCGCCCTAACCACTTGGCAATGCCTGTTCCAAATACACGATAAGAGTGCATGGGAAGTCCATAATTCTGGACTTTATTATTGAGATTATTCACTGCGACAATGAGAAGCTATCTTTTAAGACTTAAAATGTCAGTTATATTAAATGTTCGTGTTATTTTACATATTTATTTCCAAATAATCGTAAGCAAAGTTTTAATACAGTTGCACTAAAAATAAAAATAGAAGATTAGACTTTTAGCAAATCATTTACGTTATTTTTATTTTATTTTGACGTGTGTGCGCAATCAAAGTTGCGTGTGTGTTTTTTTCCTTTTAAGGTGAGCTTTACGTGAGAAATCAAGTTAAATCTATCACTGACGGAGAAATAGTAAATACAGTATACCCTCACCTATTCGCGGTTCCCCATTCGCGGCCCCGCATATTCGCGGGTTAGGCTCTTAACCCTATCGCATCGTATGCCAGTATACCAGGCTAGCGTCATAAAAACGAATGCTCGGTAAACCGGGTTTTTGTAGGTCATAGAGACTAAAAACGGTTTTCGAAGGTATGTCTGTATTTACTCTCTCAAGCAGTTTTATCGATTGACGTCTTTATCGAACAATTATTACTGAATTGTACTGTACTGTATTATTATTACCTGAACTGTGCGTACTGTATTTATCTGTCTAAGTTTGCCTTTAAATTTGTTCCACTTTCTGTCAATTCTAATACATGTGTTGTACGCATAGAAAATGACTTTACGGTACAGTAATACAGTATGGGTAACTATACTATGTACGTTTCTTTTTGATTAAAATATTGTTGCAGTACAAAATTAAAATGTGTTTACATTATCATTACTACATTAGTGAAATACATGACTACATGCAATATTACTACATTATTACTGTATTAATGAGTAAGAGTGTCTTTAGAAAGTGTCTGGGAAGCATTTAGTACCGTATATAATCTCATACATAGAAGTTTTAAAACTGCATCCAATATTCGCGGTTTTTCGCCATTCGCGGGGGGTGGGAAGGTGGGTGGGTAAAGAACGTAACCCCCGCGAATAGCGAGGGAATACTGTATGTACATTCAGTCTAGGCCTGCTGTAGTTTTCACGCATTATTTATGCTGTTCTTCGAGTACGTGCAATGTTGCACGTGTAGCCAAACCGTCACGTACTCTTTTGAAAGTTCAACGAATTCTCTGTTGTTGTTATAAGCCCCTTTAAATAATTGACCACTGTGGCCGCATGTAGTGAGTGCTCCAGGTGGAGGGGGTGATAGAGACGGGGGAAGTTTTGAAGCTGAACGATGTGTTTCTCATTTTTATGTATGTTTTTTATTTGTATAAAACGTAGTGAAATAGTTGCGGGCCCTCCTAAAGAGAAGTGGACCCTACCTCAGCTAAAATATGGAAGCCATAAAAAAAACTACAGGTACATATGGCCAGACAACAGCCGGGATTCCTTTCACATGTTCTCTTCTTAACACAATTTGGCCCTACATGGGGAGATGATTGTCACGCTCTACTCGAAACCTGAAAGTCGCGGATTCGAATTCCTGCCCCACCAAATGTGCTCGTCTAATCAACCGTGGGAACGTTATAAATGTGACGGTCAACCCCACTATTCGTTGGTAAAAGAGCAGCCCAAGAGTTGGCGGTGAGTGGTGATGACTAGCGAGCTGCCTTCCCTCTGGTCTTGCACTGCTAAATTATGGACGCTTAGCGTGGATAGCTCTCTTGTAGCTTTGCACAAATTTCAAAATAAACAACCAAAACCTTAAAACAAATACTGTAATACCACTCGTTATAGTAACAATGTAACAGCTATCTTCGAATATCCCGATCATAAAAAATAAAATACATGTGGTATAAAATTTGAAAAACAAGTCAAGACTGACCATATATAATTTAATGTACCAAAAATAAACTAGCGTAATGCAATCTGGAACAATGTTTGGGACAGGATGGACTACTTCGTAGACTGGATGTGACCTCGTTTGAAAAATAGCCCGCGAAATAGTTCCAGTAAAAGTAAGTCTTAACAGGTTTTAAATGACCCATTAATTGCCCTCGTGTCCTCCGCTATGTCTACGGACTTACAACGCTAAAATCAAGGCTTCGATTCTCCTCGGTGGACTCAGCAAATAGCTTTGCTATAAGAAAAACACCCAAACTGCACACCATACTTCGTACAACCGTGTAACGTCCGCTGCCTTTTGGAGGAAATTTGCCTTAATATTTAACACTAGGGTGCGCTACAGTACTTTCTGTGAGTTCGTCCCTGTTACTAAATCTCAAGTTTTTTTTGTTTGTTTCATTTCTATATTTACTGGGGAGTTTAAAGCGCATGTCTGGGCTTCCAGACGTAGGGTCTTCCAGTAGAAGGAAGATGTTATTTGAGAAAGATACGTCTTTGGCCCGGTATGGCCAGGTGGGTTAAGGCGTTCGACTCGTAATCCCAAGGTCGCGGGTTCGAATCCACGTCGCACCAAACATGCTCGCCCCTTCAGCCGTGAGAGCGTTATATTGTAATGGTCAATCCCACTATTCGTTGGTAAAAGAGTAGTCCAAGAGTTGGTAGTGGGTGGTGATGACTAGCTGCCTTCCTCTGATCTTACACTGTTAAATTAGGGACGGGTAGCGCAGATAGCCCTCGTGTAGCTTTGCGCGAAATTAAAAAACAAACCTAATAGCCAAGCGATGCGCCTCTGTGATTTCACCCGGGTTGGTGACGTTATGTGACGTAACACATTAGGACCCGCAAGACCAAGATTCTTAAAAAGTAGAATGAAGTGTCCTTGCAAGTTCACCTCGATGGGTGTGACTAACGTTGGACCACTAAAGCCATATGTCTAATGTCTATTCCCCGTTTTTTATCTCCGAAAGTAAAATTCGCGGGGTTTATATAGGAAAGAGGAATTTGCGTTGTGTGTGTTGCTTCCTCCCTCTGAGAGTGTAATTATTAAAATATGAAAGAAACAAGATATGTGGGAGTCCAGATATCAGCCATTTCTCATGCACAAAGATGTGACGGTAGATCAGTTTAGTTGAGATAGGGGTGAGGTCGCTCCACCTGGTTTTAGAATTAAGCAAACATTTGTGGTATCGCTTTTGCAGTATAAAGTTGTTTGGATTCTAATTTGTCTAGTAAGTTGTACTCTCGAGTATTCAAGTTTTATGAATACCAAATACTCAGAAATTTAGGCGAGAACTGGTATCGTCAAAGTTTTTGTAAAATGATTAAACAACTAAAGAAACGGAGAGGAACAAATTAAACCAAACGAAAAAGACAAATTTTATTTAAACTATTTTAACCCTTAATTCAATAAATGGACAAATAGTAAATTTGAAATACAAACTTTTACTTCATTTCGAATTAATTAATGTGCTATTTTGAACTGCGTTTTCAATGCAGTTTTCATTGGAAACTCATACTCTGATGAATAATTCATTATTACAAATTAGAAATAATCTGTTTATGAAAATATGCGTATATGTAAAAGAGGAAGCTCACCTAAATTCCACCCAAGGTAATACATAATAATAAAGAAAATCAAGATTAGATTAGATTGAACATTTAATATACCATTAAGAGTAAAGCTACAAATCAAAAGAAATATAAAGACACAGTTTACATAGCAGAAACGAATTATCCCATGTGAAGTTAATATACTCTGAGGAAAAGTAAGGTCACTATCAGGCTAACCATCTTTCATCTTAATGAAGACGTTGAGTTCTACAGATCTATGTCTCTGATGTTAATTGCTAAGCAACAACGACGGTTGTGTTTTTCATATTTTATGAATATTACATGTAGGTAACAATATTTGGGGGGCTGAGGGGGCACAAGCCCCCCTACCCTGGCGCCACCACCATGTTATTTCAAAGTGGCGTTTGTCATTACGAAATAGAGATTAAACACGTTAAAACCGCTTTTGAAAATAAGACCCGATTTCACCTGGGTTTACATGGGAATGATTTAGTTTACTATCCCAGTGATTCGCGTACCGGTCTGTGTGTCCGAGGTTCCTTAGGAGACGTCCTGTTACAAAAACAAAAGATTTCCGCACATTGGAGTTGTGGGTGAATTATAAGTGTCTGGTCAAGTCCCTATATTCAGTAAGAGAGTTACCAGTGTTAATTGAGAGTTACCAGTGTTAATTGAGAGTTACCAGTGTTAATTGAGAGTTACCAGTGTTAATTGAGAGTTACCAGTGTTAATTAGCTTCTTTCTTCCAATACCAGAGCTCATCAGGACTGCTGGGTTACGACAGAATGTACCAGTGCTTCTGTCCAAGCTTCAATCCCACCATTCGTTGGTGAAAGAGTAGCCCAGGAGTGGTGATGACTAGCTGCCTTCCCTCTAATTTTACACTGCTGAATATGGGACGGCGAGCGCAGATAGCCCTAGTGTAGCTTTGCGCGAAATTCAAAGATAAACAACAGCCCAAGCTATAGTAACTACAGACCACCTGATCAGATTAACATAAACAATTATGGGCAGTTTTAACAAGGACAAATGCATTGTAGCTTGCTTTCTCGACATTGAGAAAGTATTTGACACGATACCACTTAACGGAAATGGATTTACCCCAGGGAACTATTCGCTGGCTATCTAACTTTCTAGACAATAGAATGTGTAAAGTAGATGTGAATGGGGCCTACTGAGAGCCTTTCTCTCCTGAGGCAGGAGTCCCACAGGGAGGGGTAGTTAGCCCGATCTTATTTATCACGTATGTGAGTAATATGCCACTGTCGGACCTAAACTTAGATTTTACATCACAATTTGCTGACGATGTAGCAGTCTGGAAAAGTACCCCCACTCCTTCAATAATGGCAACAAACCTCCAACCAGTCCTGAATAATATAGAAGAATACTGCCAGAAATATAGAATAAAAATAAATATTCCGAAGAACCAAGTAATACTTTTCACCAGATTAAATAAACTAAAAAAAAGATCTATCAAAGTTATACATGAACGGATCACTTTTACAGACTGCTACATTTTTAGGATTAACTTATGATACCAAATTAACATGGATACAACGTATTAACAATATCCTGACTAGAATCTGGAAAACAGCAGACTATGCAAGAAGCATATCGGGTAAAAATCAAGGCACATCACCTGATAATATAATAAAAATCTACAAAACATACATTAGACCTATAATAGAATACGCATGTCCAGCCTGGATAAACATAACACAAAAACAATTACACGAACTACAAAAAATACAAAATTCAATCCTAACTTCAACCTATAAAGTACCCCGCAGTATTTCATCCACAAATATAGAGACAGTATCTGATAAACTTTTGTATAATACACTAAATTATTTTAATAAAAATTAGCATAAAAATGATTTATTGTGTGATCGTGACATATACTACGTACAACATAGTCCTAAGTACCTCTCTACTATAAATATATATTTAAGAAACATAAATCTCGCTGGCCACCATGCGGTAAACGTTTAAAATTAGTATAATATACATAGTTTATAAATATTTTTATATATGTAGATAAAAAAGTGACTCCAGACGATATATGGACACTACCCTGAAAAGGGCCAGAGTGCTGTGGGTTAGTCTGACCTTAAAGCACTACAATTACAATAGTAGCCGACATGAAAGTTAGGGATGGAGGAAGAGACCTTTTACGTCTGACCCTCCTGGTATCAAAAATTTCCAAGATACCCAAATACCCACAAAGAAGAAGCGAAAGTCCAAGCTATACACATACAGTCCATAATTATAAAACAAAAAACGGTTTTATTGTGAACCAGCTTAAACCTGTGAATTGAACTACTAACCATTTTATTTGTCAGTTACAAGTCAGATTTTTTTGAGGGAGAGAATTTATAACAGATTTTTTATTTTGACGTTAATTATTTTATTTATCTATATTATTATTTAATATTATTATATTATTAACACCTTTCTTCGAATTAACGTTTGCTATCTCACACAGGAACGTGTGAAGAAAAGGTAAAGTTACGTCAAGCTTAAGTAAAAGTCGACGACAATGGTAACCAAGAGGTGCTTTGATTGGCTTTCAAAGAAATGTTGCAGGTGTGAATAATTTCTGTTATTGAATGTGTTTTGTTGTTAAGCGCAAAGTTACATAATAAGCTATTTGTGCTGTGGCTACTGCATTATCGAAAACCGATGTTTAGCCTTATATTTGTCGCGGAGACATCAGACAGAGATCATTGTACACAATGGCAAGAATAATTATGTTTAAAAAGATTACACCAGTTCGGTTAAAAGGAAAACGAATATGAAAGGAAAAATTTAATGGCTGTCAATAAAGTAAAATAAAGATATGATGTTACAATCGATTAGCAAATAAAAAAGTTAAACAGAAAGAACTAAAAATAAAATTTAAAAAACAAGGCAACTTATTATAAACAAATGATAACATTTACGAAAATAAAAATATAAAAACAAACAACGCATGAGAAAAACATTATATGTTAGATAGGGAACCAACTCAGGGTCGATCATTACTTCAATAATTTAGGTTTATTCCACAAGTAGCTAAGTAAGAATTTCTTTAATTTATCTATTAGCTTTGGTTTTGAAACCGGTTTAAATGTCTGTGAGAATCAATATCGTTAATATAAAAATTGTGATGAGAAACACAGAAGTCTTTTTTAGTGTGTGTGTGTGTATTTATAAAAAAATTATGGATGTCGAAGCGCTTACTAACAGTCGTTTGGGTCTGTCATACCGTAGACTGAAGTTTGCGTTTTTTTCGTGTTTGTTTAATGTCTAATATATAAATGGTATTAATCCGTGATGACGAGAAAACCCACTTGTAGAGAAAAATATATATGTAAAAACGGCTGGTATGGGTTGAGAAAATTTTTTTATGTAGAGGAGCGAACAACGTTTCGACCTTCTTCGGTCATCGTCAAGTCAACCGTTTTTACATATTTATAAATGGTATTGTGGTCATATTTGTCTAGAAAATAATCGGTAGTTTTATGAACTTGTAACTTTAACTAGTAGCTTTATTACACGGAAGACAACCATTCTGTGGTGGGCTGTAATTCATTTCTGCATAACAAGGATGTCCGTAAGGTTTCTGAAAAAAAGATAAAAAGAACAGTTTCAAGGTTAGTTCAGCTACAATAGATCGATTTTTTCCCCCTTTCCAGAATACTTAAAATATTTCTTACTTTAAATGATAGATAATAATAGAATGAATTATTTTTAAATCTTCGTTAATATATACAGTTTAAATAATGTTTTTTTAAATTTAGTATTGTTAGTTTTTTGAACTAGCTGGCAATTTCAATAACCCGGGTTATTTCAAGTTTTCTGGTTCGTTTTTTTTTTTTTTTTATATGTACAGATAATATTCCTTCCGTTTAGCATAAGTTAAGTGACAACTTTGTAGTGAAGGTGTGGTTTTCTCATCAATTATTATGTTACAGACCGTAGTTTAAAGAGACAATGATAACAGTAAATTTATTTGGGTTAGAGAGTAATTGAGGGTAAACTTGATTGTTTTATGAAAGGTGTTAATGCAATAAAACAAGTTTTTAAGTTACTTTAAACAGGATCGTCTTCTATGTAACGTTTTCTAGTGCGAGATTTCACGGACGCTTAATCCAAGAGTCTCGCTGTTAATAAAGCTCATAAATATGTTGCCTTAGGAGCCCTCTTTGTGTCCATTGTTCGTTGTTAAATCCGAAATTATTGTGATAAAACTGGAAAGGTTGGTTACATTAGGAGATTTTGGTGGAATGGGAAAGTTTATAGCAGTATTTTAGAATTTTAGGCTCTTCGTGATTTTTTTAAAGACATGGTTTATTTAGCCCAAATAATTCAGTCGTTTTATTCTGCTTCTTTTCGATCGCTATATTAACCGCGTAAATCGAACACAATATGATAGAGGGCGCTGAATTATTCGTGTTTGACGTGCTGAGTGTCAAAATTTTAAAATCTATTTAGAGATATACGTATTTAAAATGGCTTTAGGTACGATATTCAAGAAAAGACATGGAAATATATAAAAGGGTATTGAAAATTGGGATTACTATTGAAACTGGCACATTCCATTTTATCATATAAATGATAAATAATTGTAACAAGCAGATTGTGACGCAATACAAGCGACTGAATACGCCATTAACGTTACGAAAATTTCCAACTCTTTTTCTCGTATTTTCTATTATGGTAGGTGGACAAGATAAAACTAAGCATATTGATAAAGCTGGTTGACTTACTATGAAATGCTAATAAAACTGTGATTTTTTTAACATTAATAATTAGGAGAAAAAAAAAGTACAACGAGGATACGTTATGTTCAATAACACATTTTTGTTGTTTGAACTTTGACATTTATTTTTGAAATGTTAAGAAAACATATAAAATAGAATGCAATTTTCTGGCAATTATGAAAAATTGTCCAAAGGCATTTAGTGTAATGCCTGCTCTTGTAAAATAATTTCCCACCTTTCTAAGTGGGCTTGATCTTTGGATTTATACACGACACTTTACAGGTACCTATAACAACAACGACAACAACAACAAAAAAACAAACAAACCAGTAAAACATATATACTTAGATAAGTGTATCATCTGGAATTATTTTTCATACCAAATATACATGCAAGTATAAGCGAGAATACCAGAATTAAACAGTTAAGTAGAATTAATAAAATCGTGAATTTCATCTTGCATTTTGGAAGAGCTCTGTCGACATTTAAAACTACAAGTGAGCATTAATTTTAGTATGATATTAGCACTCAGTCAGAGAAAGTTTTCTTCAAGGTTTCAAATGAAATTGCTACGTAATGTATTTTTATATTATGACAGTTGTGCTTCGTACATTAACATAAGTCATCGTATAATCTGCATCATTACGTAAGAAGATGGAAACTTAGTGGTGTTAAAGTTTTTATAAAATGTACGGATATGTAAAGGAAACTGAAATATAGTTACATCCAAATATAGTAAAGACAATTTTCGTTGACTTATGAATTCCACTAGGTAGCGCGTCAATTAAGTTTCTAAAAGTAACAGTGTGTGATAGAACTAGGAGGTTGCTGTGAACTATTCTTACCCCTGGAAACAGCAGAGGGTTGTATCCATGAGGCGGTAGTTACCCGAGAAAAGGATTAAAAGGTATGTGAGGTGGAACAGTGGGAGAGGTGAAGCGTTAGAGGTTACATTTAGATTTACCATACTAACAAAGAGACTTCGACGTGTAGATTCTCACGTCAGCTTTAGTGATGTAGGTCTTTACACCAGTTTTCTGATTGGTAGAAAACTACAATGGTTGTCTTACTATTAGTCAGTCTGGACTACCTCGTGTATCTTAGCCTTATGTAACCGGTGTTATCACTAGTATTAGCGGTAGTACTACGGGACAGCATTACAATAGAACTTGGTTTCAGAGTTGGAACTTTGAAACTTTTCGGTGGCCTTTAGTAACTTGTTAAGCAAACTGTTAAGAAGTTGTAGCTTTTTTGAGTTTGAATTTTCATAGGCATGATTTCGTTTTAAGCTGAAGTCTTAGACATAAGTTGAAGTTTGTTAGTGCTAGTGTATATTTCTCAAAAGTTCTAAAGTAAACGTTTTCAAGTTTTAATAATAACCACTAGAAATGGAAAAATTAATTATCACTTCTGTTGTCACTAATTCTCTGCCTTGCAGACCTTTTGACGAAGAGTTAAAGATGACAGACGGTGACCAGATGAACCAGCGTTCTGATATATTAACGGGAACCTTACTTTCACCAGTTTCTGATGATGATAGCAAAAATAGATTTTTTAGCAGGGAAGGTCTTGCTGTTGCCAGAGGTGGACATAAGGGAAAAGCTATTGGTGTGCTCACTAGTGGTGGAGATTCTCAAGGTAAGTGTATTTAATTAATAGTAACAACTTCATTCTCATGGTTTCCTTGTTCTGTTCATTGAAGATACGTTTCAATTTTCTTCATTATTTTTGAAAATATCTGGTACCAGTGTATGTGAACATAACTTGGAAATATATTTTTCCCCCATTTGTATTTAAGTTCTCTCCTAACAAAATTGATGGTGATATAATTACTTTGTAATCTGACAGGTTTTTTGATATTTTTGGAAACAATGGGAACAGGTTTGACACCCCCCTCTCTTGGGGTATTAGTACCAATAGTGATACATTTAAATATACATTTTTCTATACTTTTAAATAGAAAATGTTTATATCATGATATCCTAAGATACTGAGATATCAGGTTCAGCTGTATATTATTCTGTCTGTGACTATCACAAGTTTCATATGTATAACATGTTACTTACACCAGAGGTTTGAAATTAATACAATATGAAACTTGTGATAGTCACCATTGGATGGCATGCTGTACTATATTTAAACATAAAAAAACCAAACTGTAAAACAGTAAATAACACATTGTTATCCTATAGTATATACATAATACATCATCTCCAGTTGTGTTCAGATTAAATATTCTATAATATCACAGGTACTGCATGGTTTTCAGTGTTTAAGGGTAGTAAAAAATCCAGTTTGAACACAGTTTCATGTTGCTCGGTGTTCTGTAAAGTGGTAAAGTTTAAGGATAAGTCCAGTTTGAACACAGTTTCTGTGGCTCGGTGTTCTGTAAAGTGGTAAAGTTTAAGGATAAGTCCAGTTTGAACACAGTTTCATGTGGCTCGGTGTTCTGTAAAGTGGTAAAGTAAGGATAAGTGGAACAAATGTTGTCGGTGTTCTGTAAAGTGGTAAAGGATAAGTCCAGTTTGAACACAGTGTTGATAAGTCCAGTTGTAAGTGGGAAAGTTTAAGGATAAGTCCAGTTTGAACACAGTTTCATGTGGCTCGGTGTTCTGTAAAGTGGTAAAGTTTAAGGATAAGTCCAGTTTGAACACAGTTTCATGTTGCTCGGTGTTCTGTAAAGTGGTAAAGTTTAAGGATAAGTCCAGTTTGAACACAGTTTCATGTGGTAAAGTTTAAGGATAAGTCCAGTTTGAACACAGTTTCATGTGGCTCGGTGTTCTGTAAAGTGGTAAAGTTTAAGGATAAGTCCAGTTTGAACACAGTTTCATGTGGCTCGGTGTTCTGTAAAGTGGTAAAGTTTAAGGATAAGTCCAGTTTGAACACAGTTTCATGTTGCTCGGTGTTCTGTAAAGTGGTAAAGTTTAAGGATAAGTCCAGTTTGAACACACAGGGTGTTCTGTAAAGTGGTAAAGTTTAAGGATAATACAGTGGCTCGGTGTTCTGTAAAGTGGTAAAGTTTAAGGATAAGTCCAGTTTGAACACAGTTTCATGTTTAAGGATAAGTCCAGTTTCAGGTGTTCGGTGTTCTGTAAAGTGGTAAAGTTTAAGGATAAGTCCAGTTTGAACACAGTTTCATGTTGCTCGGTGTTCTGTAAAGTGGTAAAGTTTAAGGATAAGTCCAGTTTGAACACAGTTTCATGTTGCGGTGTTCGGTGTTCTGAACACAGTTTCATGTGGCTTTGTCGGTGTTCTGTAAAGTGGTAAAGTTTGGATAAGTCCAGTTTGAACACAGGATAAGTCCAGTTTGATAACACAGTTTCATGTGGCTCGGTGTTCTGTAAAGTGGTAAAGTTTAAGGATAAGTCCAGTTTGAACACAGTTTCATGTTGCAGTTTGAACACAGTTTCGGTGTTCTGTAAAGTGGTAAAGTTTAAGGATAAGTCCAGTTTGAACACAGTTTCATGTTGCTCGGTGTTCTGTAAAGTGATAAAGTTTAAGGATAAGTCCAGTTTGAACACAGTTTCATGTGGCTCGGTGTTCTGTAAAGTGGGAAAGTTTAAGGATAAGTCCAGTTTGAACACAGTTTCATGTGGCTTCGGTGTTCTGTAAAGTGGTAAAGTTTAAGGATAAGTCCAGTTTGAACACAGTTTCATGTGGTGCCGGTGTTCTGTAAAGTGGTAAAGTTTAAGGATAAGTCCAGTTTGAACACAGTTTCATGTTGTTCTGTCGGTGTTCTGTAAAGTGGTAAAGTTTAAGGATAAGTCCAGTTTGAACACAGTTTCATGTTGTCCAGTTTCTGCTCGGTGTTCTGTAAAGTGGTAAAGTTTAAGAATAAGTCCAGTTTGAACACAGTTTCATGTGGCTCGGTGTTCTGTAAAGTGGTAAAGTTTAAGGATAAGTCCAGTTTGAAAACAGTTTCATGTGGCTCGGTGTTCTGTAAAGTGGTAAAGTTTAAGGATAAGTCCAGTTTGAACACAGTTTCATGTGGCTCGGTGTTCTGTAAAGTGGTAAAGTTTAAGGATAAGTCCAGTTTGAACACAGTTTCATGTGGCTCGGTGTTCTGTAAAGTGGTAAAGTTTAAGGATAAGTCCAGTTTGAACACAGTTTCATGTTGCTCGGTGTTCTGTAAAGTGGTAAAGTTTAAGGATAAGTCCAGTTTGAACACAGTTTCATGTTGCTCGGTGTTCTGTAAAGTGGTAAAGTTAAGTTTTTACACTTTATGGAAGTGTGTGCTTAATTCTGATAAAGATTAGGTTTTGTATTATTGAACATTTTATAGTAGTACTGTTGCTAAAGTCTACAGTATTGTAATAGTAATATTAATGAAGAAACAGTAGAGTTTGGCTTGCAAGTAAAAAAACTCCATTATGTTAACATAAGTCATCTCTTGTGTGAACTACACGAGTGTCACAACTTCTGAAGTATTGTGACTTTCCTACTTGTGTTGACAGTTGTTACTCCTTTTTAAAAAAATAAAATGTCTTTAATAGTAAAAGAAAAAGCACTTCAGAGGTTTTAATGTGATTTAGTATTTTAAAGTTTTCTTTACTAATGGCAGTAGTAAGGAAAAATAGTTTGCTCATGTAAGTTCTGTGTAAATTGTGATAAAAAATAATACTGATTGACTTGTTGTATTGTGTTTTAAAAAAAATAAAGACAAGGAATAAAGCATCAGAAAAATTGTTTATATGTATAATGAAATTTGAATTTTCTACAAATGTATATTTTGGTAGGCTTACCAACCATTCGTGTAACCTTTTATTCGTCACATTACTCCCAGTTTTTATCTTCTATCATCACGAGTCCTTGAAAGTTGTTTGTGAGCATTAGAAACTAGCTAAAATAAATGGAAGTATTGAGTACAAGTTAAAGAAGGTCATTACTGTATTCCATAAAATATTGTGTCTATTTTTAACCATCTTGTATAATATGTGATGTTGAGTTACTGGAGAAGAACCATCATGATGAATAGAGATTTAGAGAAGTTATTTCATGTTAATAGATTAAAATCTTGATGTGTTTTTAATGAGAATGGTGCACTGATTGAGGGTTTTAAGATTGTTAAGAATTTTGGTGTCTGGAAATTTATATAAAATTTTAATAAATTCTGAACATTATTATGAAATATAAATGAAATGATTTCATATGGGTGTTACTAAACAGCCTCCTTTCTGACCTGTAGAATATCACCTGATAATGAAGTTTGTGCCATTGTAAACTCTGCAGTGTGGAAGTATAGATGTTTAGCTGGCTGGTGGGTTATTGAATTTAAGGAACAGAGTAATGAGGTGTACATGGATGGATGGGAAACTGTACATAATCATGTCCCTACAGACTGTATACCTAAGAGCTCAGAAACGTTATTCACTGCCCAGTGATTCACACATCATTTGTTGTTTCATATGATGGCAAGAGGGATTCTGATGGTGGACAGTGTCCTCCAGTGATGCTTCCAATAGTTTTCACTTGTCGTAATCAGAGTTATTTAGCTCATGTCAGACTGAAAGTCCTGTAAAGACCCTCTTGTGGTGTTCTCAGACACCATATCTTTATGATGTCCTATAGACTGTGTTGTTGTTTTGCACTAAGGTTGATTCATAATGGAAGAACTCTATCCATTTTCGATCTGGGTGCATCAGATGATGGCATTTCTTCCTGAATCTGAGTGGAATAGCATCCCTGAACTTTTGCAACAGCAGTGAAAGTTAAGCATCTAAGAGAAGACTTCTCCTTGATCCAACTGTTCTCTTGAATTACTGTTTCCCCTCAGTGATGAACTATTCCTCTAGATTGTATATATTTCATGTTGTTGTATATTCCATTTTAAAGTAAAGAAATCTTTTTTTTCAATGTTTTATTCAGGTTTAAGATGAGTCATACACACACCAGTCATTTTTAAGAATGTTTGTAATAAACCAGTATCCTGTACTTGTGGAACCAAAAAATCTTATTCCCTATGTACTCTGTGCCATATCCATGTAAAGATTTGAGATTTTCCTGAGAGGTCCACTTAATAGATCTGAACAAGATGTGATACTGCATATCAGTGATGAACTTTTCAAGCTAAAGAATAAATGGATGAAGCATTGTGTTCTAAACCTTTATGAATATAAACTTTATTAGAGCTTAAAATCAGTGTTTACTTGTTTTTAATGGACTTTTACTTCACACATTCAAGTCTGTATCAGGCTTTAAGAAACAGACTAAGGTTTCTATTTAAAATAAAACTATTTGCCAAGCATGAGTGCTACGTTGTGACTGGTTATTCTCATTAAACATAAATAGGACTGAGACTGTTAGGTACTACCTGTAGTCCTGTACTACGTGTAAAGGACATTGGCTTTAGTATCCATAAACGAACAGCATGTAGCAATGTTCTCCATGGCAGTGTATGAAGAACAAGATACCCTTTGAGAATGACAAAAGAACAAGGTTACTGGAAGCAAGATAAATTTGGTTTGTTTTATTCAGAACAAAGAATAAATGTTGATACTAGAGAAAGAAGAAAGTTATGATATATTTATATCTTACTTAAATACATCATAAAGCTTCTGTTAGCATTACTCTTAGCAACAGACTTGCCCGACTTATCAACCACTATGCTAGAAACCATTTTTTTCACTCCTGCTGTTAGACGGGTTTTCCGTTTGTGTTACACGTGTGATGAAGCCATTCTGCAGTACTTCAACATCCTCAGTACAACTAGAAGAGTGTAATATTATCAGTTTACTTCACTAATTATGTTTTTGTTAATATCCTTAAAGTGATTATGAAAAACAAAGGTCAAAGCTGTGGCTTCTGAGGTGTTCTACCTGAAACAAGGGTCAAGTTTGACTGGAAAGTTTTTGGTTTTGAGTGTAGCCCTATGTACACTAGAAAAATAAAATTTTCCCTAAAAACAATAACTAAACTGGCAAGCAAATTATGATTCTTTGATTTGAAAGCTTGTGGAGCATTAGAAGCTAGTAGGCTTAAACTTGTGATAGTAACTGTGTAAACTGCAGATGTATTTGTTCAACATTTCTCTTTATGTATTCACTTTGTTTGTGAATAGCATCTCAGATCTGTCATTGTCTACTCAGAGTTGCAGCTGTAGAAGCTTTTTCTTGAATACCAGAGAATTTCTCTCTCATCCAACTAATCAGTTCCGAGCCTCCTAAACGTCACAAGCTCGTAACTCGTGTTTGGCACACATGGTACCAGATGAATTGTGTCCCATCAAAACTATACCTAAACCATGTATCACATAAACAGATGATTATAAACTTATTGTTATGAAACATTAATTTGCTGAAGAGCAAATGTGAATCCAGCATCTAAAGAATTAGTTTGTTACTTTTAAGGTTTAACACTAACGTATGTTACTGAGGCATAGGTTTTCCAATACTAGTAACTTTGAAAACATTAATTTAACCTAGTTAACAATAACCATACAATGAGGAACTCTGTAGTGTGGTTCAGCTGTTCCACTGTGTATGGTAGATGTGGTGTGGTTCAGCTGTTCCACTGCATATGGTAGATGTGGTGTGGTTCACATATATTCTCCTTTGCTATCACTCCTGGGTTCTTAGAATTACTCTTATTTGTAGTTAAAAGTTAATGTTAAAATTACTTCCACTTTTATGTTATCGAGTGTGGGAATGATCTGTCTGTTTAGTTTTTTTTCGGAGGTTGAGTGAACTGTGTGCAAAACGATACACACTTACCGTAACTTTTTCTGAAGTCAAGATCTCAAAGCATCACAAGAGGACATTCCACACTTGTTTAATTCACAGATATTCCATTCTTATTTGTAGCTGCTGAACTTCGCACACCAGATTTTGTGAGGAAATACACAATACTTCTGTAAGAGTTTACAAGAGTGACTCTAGTGGGAGTTGGCTTAATGCCAGGGACATTTCTGGGTTAGTCTGTTCACCTTGAACTTAAACAAGGCTCTGATAACATCCCTGCAGGCTTTCAATGTTTGCAGTGGTTAAAGTTAACATCCATATCACATAACAGAGTAAATGATTTACGTGTACATACAGTTATGTTGAATTGCATATGTATTTGCTGTACATAATACACATTATGTTCCATATATTACTAGCTTGGTGTGTACATGTGTTAAAATGATTCGTTGATAGTCAGTCAATTCTGTGTCTCATTGAAAAACTTAACTGAAACATTAGACAAGATATCATGTTTGTTGTTAGAACGACTTCTGTCTACATGCTATTCAACACCTTATTATCATGTGATTAGTAAATGTGTCTACAAGTGTTAATGGAAGCCTGTAAGTCTATGAATAAACAGTTTCATGCTGGCCAATTTATTCTTTTACTGAGTTTTAATACTGTAGAAGTTTTTAACCCTTTTGCTGTATAGTTCTGATATATCCAAATAAACATTTATACCCACTGACTGTGAATTTTAGATTTATGAAAAATAAGTTTTTCTCTACTGTAACATGCAGGATGTTCCCTTTTTCTCTACTGCAACATGCAGGATGTTCCCTTTTTCTCTACTGTAACATGCAGGATGTTCCCTTATGTTTATACCACTTGCTGGAGAACCCTTCCAATTCTT
The DNA here is from genome assembly GCF_004210375.1 of Tachypleus tridentatus. Classification (NCBI taxonomy): domain Eukaryota; kingdom Metazoa; phylum Arthropoda; class Merostomata; order Xiphosura; family Limulidae; genus Tachypleus; species Tachypleus tridentatus. The sequence continues at coordinate 35,003,087 of NC_134827.1, read as the reverse complement.
CTCAGTTGTTTGTTTAAATCATTATTTTTTACTACTCTGTGCAGTTTTCAAGTAATATTAATGTCATATAAGTAATAGTTTCTTTTAGTGTTCAAGAAGTAATACAAAGGGTCACACTTTTGTTTTGGTGGATAATTGACACTTTTGGAAATTAACCTGAAAATTAATTGCACAGTGACAGAATTACAGTGTCTGTTACATTATATTGTTTTCAAAATGTTAAGTGTAAAAAACAATTACTGCTTAATAGTCAAGTTAGAAAACCATCTTTACTTCCATAAAACAATTGTTGTTTTCTAGACAATAGCTTCTATTATATCTAAATAAAAAAAATTGCAAATAATTCAACAAAAACTTGTCTAGGAGTTTGAACTAAAGTATAGGTAAACACTTAGATTTACCACATGATTAATTCAGTGTGTAATTCTATAGCAGATAATGCCCTAAAACTAAGCAAGGTCTATTGAGAGTAAAAGAACATAATTTGGTAATTCATAGAATCATGTTTGTGTGAAACTGTGAATGTTTGGCACACCTGAAGCTAAACTTTTTTACTTCTGTTTTGAAGGTATGGTTACAGAAGTTTTTAATTAGTTGAAGTGAAACATAATCGCTAACAATGTCTGTGGTGCAACGTGTTTTAAGCTTATCACTAATATAGACAAATAGGTGGGTTTAGTAAAACATGCGTACGTGTAGATGAAAGAAAGACAATGTTTCAGGAGAGCTTAGGATTTAAAATTAGTAATCTGTGGAAGTTTATCGTGTGTTCTGTGTATGAAATCATGCATGTTTTGTTATAAGTTTGTCGTGTGTTCTGTGTATGAAATCATGCATGTTTTGCTATAAGTTTATCGTGTGTTCTGTGTATGAAATCATGCATGTTTTGCTATAAGTTTGTCGTGTGTTCTGTGTATGAAATCATGCATGTTTTGCTATAAGTTTGTCGTGTGTTCTGTGTATGAAATCATGCATGTTTTGCTATAAGTTTGTCGTGTGTTCTGTGTATGAAATCATGCATGTTTTGCTATAAGTTTGTCGTGTGTTCTGTGTATGAAATCAGGCATGTTTTGCTATAAGTTTGTCGTGTGTTCTGTGTATGAAATCAGGCATGTTTTGCTATAAGTTTGTCGTGTGTTCTGTGTATGAAATCAGGCATGTTTTGCTATAAGTTTGTCGTGTGTTCTGTGTATGAAATCAGGCATGTTTTGCTATAAGTTTGTCGTGTGTTCTGTGTATGAAATCATGCATGTTTTGCTATAAGTTTGTCGTGTGTTCTGTGTATGAAATCATGCATGTTTTGCTATAAGTTTGTCGTGTGTTCTGTGTATGAAATCATGCATGTTTTGCTATAAGTTTGTCGTGTGTTCTGTGTATGAAATCATGCATGTTTTGCTATAAGTTTGTCGTGTGTTCTGTGTATGAAATCACGCATGTTTTGCTATAAGTTTGTCGTGTGTTCTGTGTATGAAATCACGCATGTTTTGCTAGAAGTTTGTCGTGTGTTCTGTGTATGAAATCACGCATGTTTTGCTAGAAGTTTGTCGTGTGTTCTGTGTATGAAATCACGCATGTTTTGCTAGAAGTTTGTCGTGTGTTCTGTGTATGAAATCATGCATGTTTTGCTATAAGTTTGTCGTGTGTTCTGTGTATGAAATCATGCATGTTTTGCTATAAGTTTGTCGTGTGTTCTGTGTATGAAATCATGCATGTTTTGCTATAAGTTTGTCGTGTGTTCTGTGTATGAAATCGCATGTTTTGCTATAAGTTTGTCGTGTGTTCTGTGTATGAAATCATGCATGTTTTGCTAGAAGTTTGTCGTGTGTTCTGTGTATGAAATCACGCATGTTTTGCTAGAAGTTTGTCGTGTGTTCTGTGTATGAAATCATGCATGTTTTGCTAGAAGTTTGTCGTGTGTTCTGTGTATGAAATCACGCATGTTTTGCTAGAAGTTTGTCGTGTGTTCTGTGTATGAAATCATGCATGTTTTGCTATAAGTTTATCTTGTGTTCTGTGTATGAAATCATGCATGTTTTGTTATAAGTTTATCGTGTATTCTGTGTATGAAATCACGCATGTTTTGTGTTATGGACATATGAATTTTTTTCAAGATCACATGTCATAATATTTTATGTCATTCCTCAAAATTTCCAGCAGAATCTCTGATTTGTGTATGACTTGTATATTCATAATATTCACACATGTGGGTTCTTAAGGTAAACTGTATTTGATTAAATTATTGGGCCAGTGGACTTGTTGTCTTCCAGCCATTATTCTAGACACTGTAACAGTTTGCATAAAGACAGCTTATGTGCTAGGTACATGCAGATTCATATCATTTTATTAACTTATTAGACCATTAGGGTTAACACCAGTTACAAGATTATGTTATAAGTGCTCTACATGACTGCCAATTTGTGGCTATTTACAATAATGCCATTAATTATTTTTGGCAATCAGATTTAACTCTCAGGTGACATCATTAATTATATATGGCAACCAGGTATGGAAGGTTGTTTGAAGAATTGCATACTTTCAAAGCAGTGTTGTATGTCTGTTCATATATATGTATAATCAGTTTGACCTGAAGGTGATCTAGAAAGGGTGAATCATTGTTCTCTGCTTTATTAATAAAACTATTAGTATCTACATCAGCCATTCTGAGATGCATTTTACTTCAAGTGGGTTTCTCGTCATTAAGACTATTATCCAGTTTCTTCTGTTTAAAAGGTTTTGTGACTGTGTACACACTTTTTATAAAAAACATGATTATTTGGAAAGAGAAGAACAATTAAAATATCTTATTTCTTTTAAACTTTCTTTAAGTTTTATTTTACTTTGATGTTTCAGAAGATAATCTAGATTATAAAATGCACTTATTGTAAGTTTTACCAATTATAGTTTATTATGCGTATAATTATGGAGTTTTACTTTTAAAATTTTATAATTTTTAACTAAATTATATGTTTATTTTCATGTAACGTATTCCTTAGCAAGAGTTTGAATTTTTACATAAAATTTTTTAAGGCTTAGCATGGTGTAGGAATTAGTCAGGGCTGCAGATCAGAGTTTCTTTGATTTGTGTCATGCTATCATAAAAAAATTTAAATAAAAAATAGTGCCGTGCACTTTGGGGTCGTCAGTGTATTATAAGAGTATTGTTTAAATGCTACTCTTTAGACTGACAAGAGAAACCCAAGGGGTAGCAGTAGAAGGTGTTGACTAGCTTTTTATATTCTAGTCTGTTTCTTTAAAAGTTATGGATGCTTAATGTAGATATAACTGGGATATTTTTGACTAAAATTCAATAAATGCCATTTGTAATGGAAGTTTACAGCTTAACTGAAAATTATAAGTGTTAAACACTTTCTAAGTATTCCTTTAGGGAGAGATTCAATGAAATTACGCAAATTTTTTACAGAAACATTTTTATTGTTTCCTTTTATGTATTAACAAAATTACAGATGATTTATTTTTTATTGATATTAGAATAACCATAACGTCTACCTGGTACAAAGTTTGATAACCAAGATAGTGACAAAAAGTCTTGTAAAAAATGATGGTTGTATCTGTTCAAAATAAACATTAATTAAAAGTTAGAAACTCATTAAGTATTTGCTTAAAATTAAAGGAATTTATTTTATCATTATATTAAGATATTCATAAAAATGTCTGCAGAACCAAACTGTAACTAAAAGAAATCTATAGTGAGATTAAAAACATGTAAAAAAGATAACTGTATTGATTCACTATAAGTATAAAACAAATCAGTGCCAATTGGTGAATTTCTTCTAGGAATGAATGCTACTGTCCGAGCTGTTTGCAGAATGGGACTGTATATGGGAGCTAAAATGTACTTCATCAAGGAAGGTTACCAGGGGATGGTAGATGGTGGAGAGAACATTGTAGAAGCAGGATGGGTCAGCATATCGGGAATCATCCACAAGGTAGAATGCTACTGACCAGTTAGTAATTCTTCATTCTGTGTCACTAATATAGGGGTTTACCTTTCATAATTTCATTTGATGACTGATATGATGTTGGGCACTGGAGTTCTGAAGGTCCAATTTTATTTTTGGTGGTAATTTTGAAACATAAAGTAGCAAAACTGTATGTTTTAAGCAGAAAATTACTATAATAATTTGTTATTGAATCATTATTATTTTAAAGAACTAGTTTTGAATTACAAAGATTTGTGGAGGTGACTTTTAAAGAACCTCTGCTCTGACTATTTTAGTTTGTAGTCACCAAGTTGTCTGTTAAATGACTGGTGAGATTAAAAGTATCAACTTCTGTGTGGTTGATCTGTTGCTTAACTAACAATTAATCAGTGACCAGTGCAACAGTCACATGATTTTGCCTTTTTAATTATTGTGGTTTATCGTATAGCATTGTTGTATTATACAGGTTTTTTCTACAAGTATTTTTGGCATAATGCCAAGGCTACTGAGCTTTCTCTCACATCAATTTGCAAAAAAAATTTGGGGGTGGAGATTTAATTTAGTTGGAGGAAGTCATTCCAACAACAGTATAAACATAAAACCACAGCTAGTGTACAAACATTGAAAGAGGAAACGAATTCTGATAATACTGACCTGTATTTGTTTGAGAAATTTGATTATTGTTGGCCATGGTGGTTAATCGAAAAGAACAGTTGCCAGATTGTAGTTACACCCTTGTATTTCTTTAATACAGAACAATGATTGTCCTTTTGTATCTTGAATATGAAACAATAATTATACCCTTTTGGATTAATCAAAATTTATTTTTATTTTTTCTCTTTGGTGAAACTCAGAATATTTTTACCTCTGTAGATTCAACTTGTATCATTATATAACTTTGTACAGTTTTCATGGATTTTACTTCTGTAGTTTTTATTTGTATTATGGTGTGTCTGTGTATAATTTTCAGGGTGGAACAGTGATTGGAAGCGTTCGATGTAATAAATTTCGCGAGAGATCAGGTCGATTGAAGGCTGCAGCAAACCTGGTGAGGCATGGAATTACCAACCTTGTGGTGATTGGTGGTGATGGTAGTTTAACAGGTGCTAACCTTTTTCGTCAAGAGTGGGGTTCTCTGCTTGATGAGTTGGTTGAACAAGGTGAGCCATTTAAGAACCATATTTCATTTTATTTGGTGTTTTGTTAGAGGGCTAATGGAAAAGTATAAGTGGAGATCCTTGTTTCTTTGGACTTTTAGAGAAATAATCTCATCTATTCCATTTACTTTTGACAATTAAAGTTTTGTAATGTTTATAAGATATTCTGAGTGGAAAACAGAAACTGAGGATTGTAAGATTAGTAGCAAAGTTTTTGAAAAATCTTATGTCTACGCATTCATAAAAGGCAGGTTTTACTATAAGATGACCACATTATAAAATGCGCATGTCCACCTGATCGTGTAAAAACTTTAAACATTATATATTAGGTTATCTATAATAGTAGCCCAATGTTTTGAATAGATATTGTTTGCCATGTCAACATTATTTCTGGGTGTTTTCTATGTGTGAGAGTGATCATTAGAATAAAGTTATTATTTAAGTAATGAGATGTGATAGGTATTTGAAAACAAACTGATTTCAAATGAAAGAAGGACTTAGGCTTAACAAAACTGTGTAATGTTCTGCTGCCGTTAGTGATAACTTGTAAAAATAGAAAGTTTACTTTACTAGCATTTCCCAGATTGTATTTGATGCATGTTTTTTAATAAACTTCTAGGGTTAATTTTAATTTTCTATTAATTACTGTTTTATTTTCTTGTATATCTTGATTGTTTTATTATTACAATATTTGAAGTTTATTCATTTATACAAGTATAAACATCACATTAATCAAGCATGTGATTACATGTGCTAGGCCTAGTTTCATATTCATCATTATTTTTATACTGTTTTATAAATTTACAGTTTATATTTTAAAATTTAATTATCTAATTCATTTATATGAAGTTTTTTTAGAATTTAAATTTGTGATTTTTGATACCAAAAGTGACCAACAACAAGAGTAAAAAAATTATTGAACAATTTGAATCTCTGAAAACATTATTGTCATTAATTAATATTGTTTAATATGCATATTGGAGAATTGGTAAAAACAGTGGTTAGCAGATGGTAGCATGCTGACATGTAATATATCTCTTGTAACCTTCAAAAGAAAAGTTTCACACAGCTATCTACACAGATTTTTTTGGTAGTGGTACCTAAATAACAAGCAGTTATAATCCAAAAATAAAGGTATTCAGATGGAAACTAGTGTTACTAAAGACTTATCACAGATGGAGAAACCTGAGACAAGATCACACAATCTCGGTCACATCAATAGCAATCAGAATGGTCATGACACTGACAGTGACACCTCTAACTCTCAGACACCTGATGATGTTACATCATTATGACATAAAATTGTGATAACAGCAAGAGGAAAAGGTTCTTTAAAGACTATAAAATATTGCTGCAATCTTGTATGATAAATTGGTTCACTGTGTTATATGGTCAGGAACGTGCTTTAAAAGCCTTCAGTGAGAACTTCAAAGCAAATATTGTACACTTGGAAGACAGTGTTGAAACCAAGGGAATCCTGGGATATCTTCAAACAATAACTTCATGAATGATTATAGTGCTGCTCACAGTACCATATCACAAGTATTTCAAGTTGAAGACGTGCTCATAACTGGAGTAATTCAGAGACTAACAACTGCTTTACTTGGGCATCAAAACAGTGTCAGGTCCACATCTGAAGACTTTCTTGAAGAAACATGAAGACAGAGTTAAAATGAGGATTGGATGTAAACCTCTGTATAATGAAGTGATTGATGGAACTATGCTTTATCTTGATGTGAGTGTTTGGAAACTACAGAGTCTACATTTGGTAATTTTGAAATCTTTGACTTCAGCACTGGGCCAGATGATACTGAGGAAGTAGTGGACTATGGAACTGATGAGTGAGAACAGATCCTAGATCACTGTATTACATGTTTCAGGAATGAATACTGGGAAGCTATCTTTGAAGAATGATTTCTCTTCAAGCCACACATATAAGAAATTATAACTTCATCTCAACTCCAAGTGAATAGTGACTTATCAAAATTAAAGCTTGCTCAACTTGCCACCATTTTGTGTCTTGTTGAGATGATGATGGTCAGTGTAGTCAGCACAACTGGTGTTGAGAGTGAATTTCACCCACAGACAGTGTAAATGTACCAACCTTCAACAGGACACATTAAGTGCTATCTCGAAGATTAACCGTTAAACAGTGGGAATATTGTAGGTAGCAACATCAGTTGATGGTGGCTGCTATTTAAGGGTTAATGTGAATGGTACTCTTGTAAAAATTCAGTGTTTTAGCTGTAGTAAAGCATTGGTTAGATTCTGATCCTAGTCACTGACACGTGGGTGGACATGTAGTCACTTCATGGTTAGTGAAACTGTTGTTGATTTAGACTGAGAAGTGACTTACTAAATTGTAATGTTTAATACTGTTCCAGTTGAAAACTGTGGTTAATGGTCATCATGACATGTGTACTATGATGTTTAGTTACTATGATAATAGTTGTTGTTTTTTTGTTTTGTTTTTTAACAAAGCCACAAAGGCTATCTGCTAAATCAAATGATTTTAGCGTTGTAAAAAGACATACCGCTGTAAATGATAATAGTGTTACAGTAGAAAATTTAAAATAATGAAAATCTAAATATCAAGTGGTCTAATAACAGTGATACCTAAGAAAGAAGTTACTGTGGTTATATGGTAAAATAATTCCAAGTACATAATATAAATAATTTAAATTTATTTTTTTTTTTTAAATCTATATTTTTTAGGTGTGAATTGTGCACATTTCCATAGAAAAGGTTTTTTATTACAGACTTAGTTTTAAGACCTTGTAGACTGGTATTTTTGTAACTGTGGTTTTCAAAAATTTTAACTTTAGCAACAGTCTTTATATGCACAATGGGTTGGAAAGATGGGGAAGTTTTAAGAGAGGAAGATGTAGATAAGATGGTACATAACCTGTCTAGAACAAGCCTAAACTGTGTAATAAATCTGTGGAACAAAAGTAAACACAATCAACTTCATTGACAAGTTCATAATAACTCCACTGTTCAAATATTGGAGGTATTGTATATCATTAAATGCATGATTTATCACTGATAGAGAATTCATTAAATTGTTTGGTGGGACTCATGGGGAATACAGTTTGATACTGAGTATGGAAAAGGTCTGCAGTCTCTGGTTTGGGTATTTATTTGGGTATGGGAAACCTTGAGCCCCCAGTGATACAGTGGTATGTCTTCGGACTTACAGGGCTGGACTCTGTGTTTTGACACCTGTGATGGGCAGAACACAAATAGCCCATTGTGTAGCTTTATGCTTAACAACAAACAAACAAATTAATGGATACGTTGGTTGCTGAGAGACTTCTGTTGTTGTCTCTGTATTGCAGATCTCTGTGGTTGCTGAGAGACTTCTGTAGTTGTCTCTGTATTGCAGATCCCTAGTGAATCACGAGTTAAGAAGTGTTTACTGATGGTTACATTTACATCTATCTTATTGTACAAGTTCAGTTTTTTTTCTCTCTTAACACCTGCATGTTGGTGTGTTCCCAGTAAATTTCCTGTTATCCTTACAGGTGAGATAACACCATCCAAGCGAGCTGAGTGTAGCAGCTTGAACATTGTGGGTATGGTTGGCTCTATAGACAATGATTTTTGTGGAACAGACATGACCATTGGAACAGACTCTGCTCTCCATAGAATTATGGAAGCTATTGATGCTATTGTCACTACTGCTTCAAGGTATGAAAAGTTTGGTGCCAGATGAATGTTTTTTTTTATGTAAGTTACTTTTGAGAAGGTTGTTACTATTTATGTTTTTAATTTTTCTTAATTGTAATTTTTGTCACTTTAGTTCCCATAATGGTCCTAGTAAGTTAGAATAAAGCTATGGTCAAGTATATTTTCTTAGTTTTATGTTGTGTGGTTCAGTTTTGATACATAAAACTTGTACAGTGCATTGAGTTAAGTGATGTAATTATTATTGTAAACTATGACAACTGTTGTAGATTTGGCTTTGGTCCTTCATTAGGATGTCCTGTTTAAACCAAATCATTGAAGTGTCCACACCATGAAATCTGAATTAGGCATGGAGTTTATACTAGTTTTTATTCTGTTTATCAAATTAGTGTATCAGGACTTCCATTTGTAATAAAATAAGTAAAAAATATGTGATGCAGGAAATTAATATTAAAAAGATTTGTCTTTTAGTAGCAACGTTATCTTGTTTTTATGTTTATAATACCAGTAGATGGCTCTGACACACAAGCTTTGGTATTCAAATGGAAGTATTGCAATTTATAAAAAAGTCTTAGATCTAACCCTAAATTGAGATTTATAATTTATTTTTGGTAAACTGATATTTTGCATTAAATTTTGATTAAAGAATCTTTTTGTTTGGTTATCTTCAGTATTGGCTTAAAGTGCTGTTATAGTATTTTCAACCAGACATTTAAATTGTTTTATTGGTGGTAAGCACAATTAATAATTTAATTATATTTTGGGGACACTAAAATCCATCCAAATGAGTTAGGAAAATTTTGCCTTCACTGGAAAAACCAACATAATCTCGTTTAAAACCTTGTAAGATGCGAGACCTACAAAAACAACCTTTTTTTTTTATCATTTACCAGATGTTCCCCCAAATCGGTTGATCATTTGAACCTTTAAATATGTTGTAGGTAGCAGTATCAGTTGATGATGGCTGCCATTTAAGTGTTAATGTTATCATTTTGCCAGGTCATAAAAATTAAGTTTTTAATAATTTTCTCTCTTGGAGGTCTGTGAAATAATAGTACGTTTCAATTGGCTTTGTAGAAGAAATCATTTCTGGATTTTTTTTTTGTTCTAACGTCAAGGATGTGTTCTTTGGTGAATCGAAGTATGTATTACACCGAAAATTTACTGTTACTGTGTTCTTATTTCCTTCCTGAAGATTCCCTCAATGAACAGACCATAAATTTTAATCCAGGTACAGTTTTGAATTGGAAGTTTAATACACAGCACTAAAAATAGAAGCTGAAACCTTTAAGTACTTTTTTAGTTGTTAAACTCAACACCAGGATACCAAGGAACTATCCTTTGTTCAACTTCTTTACAAAAACATAATCATTACTGATCCAATTATCCCAAGAAAGTTAAGATAGAAATTGTAAGGTGATGATTCAGACAGACAACTAAATTTTGTTTTTAATACCCCAAAATAATATTTGATAATAAATAAGATATTCTCCACTAATGTCTGTCCTGCAAAACTAACCAAAATAACAAAAAAATGAAACTACAACAAAACTCACAATCACCAACATCTGTATCACCATTCTGTGTATAAATTTCAAAGTTTGACAGAAAGCTGTAGAAATTCCAGATCATCTTACCTTTTTATAGCAGCTGATCAGTAATGGTAAAACAACCAACAGACACATTTCTTAACAAATGATATTTGTCTTGTTTTCTGTTTGTTTGTTCGTCTTTAAAAACATGTTTTTTTTTAAACGTATATTCTCCAATAACAATAAATATTCTATCCCTCTGACTAAAGGGTTTTTGCAGCGGATCAGTGTAATGTTTATGGACTTCTAATGTCAAAATCTGAGGATAAGTTCCCTTGCGGTGCACAGAGTATAGATAACCTGCTGTGTGTAGCCTTGCAGTAAGGAAACAACAGCTGTTTAGGGGAATATTTATTTACTTAAATTTTGATAAGTCATTTCTCCTTATTACAAGTGCTTCACAGTTAAAACAAGTTTTTTGTTTTATTTACATTTTCCAGTCATCAAAGAACATTTATCTTAGAAGTTATGGGAAGGCATTGTGGGTAAGTTATTTTCGTTTTTTGTAGAGTGCTCACTGAAAATTTGCACAACAAACATTCCCAGATGTGCTGTTTATTTCAATTTCCTGTAAAGTAATTTTCTGTTTTGTATTTACTCATTTGTCAGTGAACCTTATTCTTATCTAGATGTTATATTTGGTTAAAGTGTTAAGGTGATAATTATTAAACTTTATTTAAATGTAATATGGGTGTTGAAGTTAACAATGGAATGATTGTTTTTCTACTTTGTGGAAAGAGTAGCTCTCTAAATAGTTTTAAAATACAGTAATGTAAATTGATTCTTTCCTTTATTTCGTGAACTTTCCTACAAATGAAACACTTATGAACCTTATCAAGTAATTATTGGTAGCTAGGATAATACTTCAACATCATAACTTAAAGTGAAGAGAGTCTAGAAGATTATCTGAATTTAGTCAGTCAAAGCTACTTTTGATTAGGAACTTTTCTCAAAGCTGCAGTACATATTGGACTAAACAACAATTGAATCAAAATGGAACAATCTTGGAATTTATACAGTATTAGCTACTTTTGAGAAAGGAATTATCTCTACTGAGTAAGCTTGGTGAAATATTTTGATAAAACAGAATCTTCAAAGAGCAAATAAAGATTCATAATTCTGGAATTTATGGATTTCCTTTAGAGTAATTTGTTAATCCTTGTTTCATTTTTTGTTGCACAAAATTACAATTTTAATTTTATAAGTTTTAGGCTAATTTTATTTTTTAATGAAAGCACTTGTTGTTGAAATAGCTTGTATGTGTGTGTTTGTAATATTGCAGGTACCTTGCGCTGGTAGCAGCTTTAGCGAGTGAAGCAGACTTTGTCTTTATTCCAGAATGGCCTCCTGAGAAGGACTGGCCTGACACACTGTGTAAAAAATTGAAACAGGTAATGGATACAATCTAGTAATTTTCAGAAATCGTGAAGTGTCTGAACTAAAAATTCAAAACTGAAGTGTTTGAAAATAAGTGTAATGAAATTTTTCCACAAGTTACAAGAAATGAGAAAAAAAATGAAATCTAGTGTTTAACTTTTAAGCCTAACTTTAATTTTATTTAAAATTGGTAAACATTACTGATAAAGTTTGTATATTTTAAAATGTATATAAAAACTTGCAGGTGAACTGCTTGTTTTCAAAAAAAGACTCAAGTATTGTTGTAGGAAAGCTATGCTTAAGAACTATTAACTCTATTACAGCTAGTTAAAATTGACGTTTTAATTTTTGTGTAGGAACGAGATTTGGGTCAAAGACTGAACATCATTATAATTGCTGAAGGGGCTCTTGACAGGCAGGGAAATCCTATCACGGCTGAACAGATAAGACAGGTAAGTTTTGTTGTGTTTAGTAATGTGCTTTGTAAGGTTATAAATGATAAATTATTGCAGGTCATGAGTAAATGTAACAAGTCATTAGGGTACAAGAAGCTCTGTGAAGTTAATCTGTAACACTAAATGCTTGTTTATTATTATGGTCACTTTAATTTGTCTTCTAAAATCATACCCCGAGAATTTGCAAGATCAAGGGAAGAACACATAACCAGTATCTGGATAAAATAATGTAGATTAGATTTTAAAAATAGTTAAATAGAAAATCAGTACACACAGTAGTGTGTTGTGCAACCAGAACGATCTGCAGGAGACACTGGGTGTTATTAACACAAGTGATAATTTAGCAATTTTTTACCTTGTGCTTTTTGTACTGTGGTATTCCAAAGTATCACATATTTTCAGTGGATGTGCTCTGTTGGACTCTTACTACTTGTACCAATAATTTACAAGTTATCCATTAAGAAATACCCAAGATATATCTAATTATGATAGTTTCGTTTTTTTTGCACCAAAAGTACAGACATTTGAAAAACATACTTTCATGGATTTATGGATTTTTTTTTTAAATTTGATGCACTGATAAATATTTTCAACCTACAATTAGGAGTTTCATCTGGTGTTAAGTGTAAGTCTAAGCTACACATGCAAAGCTATTCAACAAAACTTCATGTTTGAGTTTTTGAGTACACCTATTCAAAAATTCATGAGCTATTGATTTAACATTTTTATTACATTTTCACCTAAGAGTAGAAGTGAACTGTCTTCAGTTTTTTTGTCATTAGGAGTAAAAAATGGCTGATTTAGAGCAGTAAAACTATGAGGTGAAAGGATGTGCAGATACATAAGTATCGGTTAAGCTAGGCAAACTAGAACAGCAGTTTCTAGCTCAAGTTTTCAAAATAATCATACAGGTAGACAGTTATTGATTAACCAGTTTTTAACATAAATTTATTAAATTTCATAAAATTATTCAAATTAATGAACCTTTAGTTTAAGCAATTTGCATAAATAATGGTGTTTGATACTGAGTTCATGGGGGTGATGACGAGAAACTGTCAGTCTAAATTCCGTTGTGTTAGTATAAAGGAAGCTATTAACACTTGATGAAAACTACCACCATGTATTTTAAATAATCTTGTTGGTTCTGTAAAATACAAGTCTGTTCTGAATAATAGGGTAATGACCCTAAAGCTAATGTGGGACATTTTTTTATTTGCTGTGCTTTGTTGATAAAAAGTCATGATATCTAATCAACACCACCTTCGGCATGGGAAAAAATGTGGTCAAGAAAAGATTGAGTGTGTGACTTGAAATCAAAATTGGCAGTCAAACTGATAACTAGGTTCATAAGAAATTTACAAGAATGGATCATTCATTAATTAGCTAGGCCACATATTTTGTGAACCATCATGATTCAGTGCTATACATTTATCTACCATAGAGTGGTAAGTAAAGAAGTACAGCAAACAATTATCTCATTTACTTATGAACTTTGTACTCATTGTTCCTTGCTATAGGTTTCTAAGCCTCATCAAATTTTGCATGTAGAAGATATGAAATGAAATATATTTTTTAGATTGTTTATGTTTATTTGAAATAACCAAGACTTTATAAATAACTACATCAATACCATAGAATTCTACTATAATTTATCAAGCTTAGTAACTAATCTATATTTGGATCTAACAAAATATGAAATTTCAAGCAGACTAAAAACTGTTTTTAGCTTGAAGTCTTGTATTAAAAAAACGAGTTTGACATAATAATACTGAAAAGTGGCTGAAAAAGCCACTAGGGAGATATTCTGAGCTTTCACTTGATTATTCACATGTCAGAGAAAGAAGATGGTATATGTGGAGAATTAATAATAAAAGAAAGGTAAGAGGTGGGTGGGGCCACTGTTTTTGATTTAGTAAAAATAGCATTATTTTGGGATATAAAAAGATATGATCTTATTTTATAGTCCAGCTTGTCAACATTGGTTATTCAAGTTCCTAATTAATATGAAACTATGAACCTTGTATTTGGACATCACAAACATGTAATTTGATCCAGTGCTGAATTCAACATGCCATGTATGACACACAGAAATCAATATTTAGTTGTATTTAATATTTACTTTTAAATTAAGAAATTAACTAATATATAATACTAAAGTTTGAATTGTAACTTACAATTTGATACTAAACTTATTGACGTAAATTCATAAAATAGTAGTTTGATAAAAGTTTGAATGCAAGTTAATAACCGACATGACATGACCTTTGATCCATGACTGGCATTATTTAGGAAATAAATTAGTTGCTGGTAGTTGTTTACCAGAAACAGGTGGCAAGTTTAAGAAGTTTGTGCAGCAACAAGTCAGTATCGAATAAAATTGCTGTTGTCCAGATGTGTAATCATGATTAACTTGAGATACTCACATGTAATGTGAAGGTTGTGATTAACTTGATATACTCCCATGTAATGTGAAGGTTGTGATTAACTTGATATACTCCCATGTAATGTGAAGGTTGTGATTAACTTGAGATACTCCCTTGTAATGTGAAGGTTGTGATTAACTTGAGATACTCCCTTGTAATGTGAAGGTTGTGATTAACTTGAGATACTCCCTTGTAATGTGAAGGTTGTGATTAACTTGAGATACTCCCTTGTAATGTGAAGGTTGTGATTAACTTGAGATACTCCCATGTAATGTGAAGGTTGTGATTAACTTGATATACTCCCATGTAATGTGAAGGTTGTGATTAACTTGAGATACTCCCTTGTAATGTGAAGGTTGTGATTAACTTGAGATACTCCCTTGTAATGTGAAGGTTGTGATTAACTTGAGATACTCCCTTGTAATGTGAAGGTTGTGATTAACTTGAGATACTCCCATGTAATGTGAAGGTTGTGATTAACTTGAGATACTCCCTTGTAATGTGAAGGTTGTGATTAACTTGAGATACTCCCATGTAATGTGAAGGTTGTGATTAACTTGAGATACTCCCTTGTAATGTGAAGGTTGTGATTAACTTGAGATACTCCCTTGTAATGTGAAGGTTGTGATTAACTTGAGATACTCCCTTGTAATGTGAAGGTTGTGATTAACTTGAGATACTCCCATGTAATGTGAAGGTTGTGATTAACTTGAGATACTCCCTTGTAATGTGAAGGTTGTGATTAACTTGAGATACTCCCTTGTAATGTGAAGGTTGTGATTAACTTGAGATACTCCCTTGTAATGTGAAGGTTGTGATTAACTTGAGTTACTCCCTTGTAATGTGAAGGTTGTGATTAATTTGAGATACTCCCTTGTAATGTGAAGGATCATGATTAATTTGAGATACTCCCTTGTAATGTGAAGGATCATGATTAATTTGAGATACTCCCATGTCATGTGAAGGTTGTGATGGAAAACCTGAAGCAAGATTCTCGCATCACTGTTCTTGGTCATGTTCAACGTGGTGGAAGTCCATCGGCATTTGACAGGGTTTTGGTAAGTTGCTGTAAAGAGTTCTGCTAAAGTTTACTTCGATAACTGTCATTCATATTAAACTACTGTTATTTATATACATTAAAACTTTGGTAAATCCAGAGGTTTCTTTTTAAAATTTAAATTTTGCTGGATTTATGTTATTTAAATGCTTGTGAACATCATGTGTTGAGGTTTTCTGAATAATTAATTCATATTTTTCTTGCTATCTTATCATTTATCTTATAATTCAAAAGGTTATGGGGATATTTTTTTAAACTTGATATGTAGACTGTGTTACTTTCTAAACCTCATATCTTGTATTATCTGGTTACATGTACCGTTTAAACGTTTTGACTAATAGAAAGAACATGAAGAACATAGTTTATCAACTTTGGTATCTCTATTTAGCTAAGGGTAATGGTAAACTTTTGAATAATAAATGTTGAATATTTTTCACTGACAAATGTTACTTATAACTGCATAAAATGCACAAGAATTTTTAACGTATATGCTCAGATTACTGGTGTAGATCTCTGGTTCTAAGATGCTGGTTGCAAGAAACATTCATTGAGTGTCTTAAGATGTTTTGAGTAGATATTTAGGTTATTAAGCTGCTGAATTCTTTTCAAACTTATCTTTACAGCAAGGTTTAATTGTCTACATTATTTACTTCATATATACTGGCAAATATGCTCAGTTATATCCTGATAGTTCGATAGCTTCTTACTTGAAGATTCTTCGTCTTTCGACTGAAAAAGTTTTGGAACCACCTGTGTACAAAAGCTACTAGTCTTTAAACTTTGAGACCTATTATTTTGTATAACATAATGTTGTTAAACTCGTAAACTATTATTATATAACTCAGGGCTGCAGAATGGGTGCAGAAGCAGTGTTAGCTTTGTTTGAAGCTACTCCAGAGTCTGAAGCGTGCGTGGTATCACTAGATGGGAACCAAGCTGTCAGAGTTCCTTTGATGGAGTGTGTACAGAAGGTTGGTTATATATTATGTTATTATTCATGTGGCTTCTACTAAGTTTGTGTTATGTGAAACGTAGCATAGAAATGACGTCTTATATTTTTAATTTTACAAGTTTTTAAAGTACAGTCAACTTTTAGCTTGTATCAGGTGTTTATTTGAAAAGTTTCATATTTACTGTTTATGTGCAGTATTGTTAGCCTGTAAAGGATTTATTGAAATATTGATGCTTGTTGTATACAAACAGATTAGTACTTCTCTCAGAAAAGTAAATCTTTAAATATGTATTTTTCATGCAGACAAAAGAAGTTGCCAAGTGCATGAGTGAGTCTCGGTGGGAAGAGGCTGTTAAACTGAGAGGAAGGTGAGCATATCGTTCTTAATTTATTGTTCTTTAACGTAAGAGCTCGGGGTTTCCGAACAGGGATCTTGACGAGTAATTCTTGTTTCGATAAAAACTCCGTACTACAACATTGAAGTGTTGATTGTAAAGAAAGTTTTGATTTCCAGTATAAACAAGTTAAGTTTTGATATGTGTAATGCTAAAAATGGACAAATTACATTTTCTCATTATGAGGCGCTTATTTTCCTGGACAATTAAGACACGCACGCACACGTGGTGGTTTTTGTTCTTTATATTACTACTGTGTCATGAGTTACGTTCCAAATTGTTATTCTCTGCAGTTCGTTGTGAGAAAGCTGTATGCATCGACACGTAACAGTTGATATCGGCAGTGATTTAGTTCTGTAGTAATATTCTTCATATTAAGTGAGAGCTTGGCACCCCCTAGTGGCTTCTCAGGATATGTTTGTTCTTTCTTCCCATGATTCACTTCAGTATTATAATGATGTGTTTTAGATTTTACATCTCGGAGCTTCTATCATTTTACAGACTCGGACATGCAATAATTTACCTTTTCCATTAACTTCTAGAAAAAAAGACTGACTTCACTAACGTGACTCCTCTTTTTGTAAAGCTTTGTTAACTCCAGATTAATTAATTTAAATCCAATGATAGAGATGAAAATGGTGGACAAAACACCAAACATTTGCAAGTAAAATCTTGTGTTTAAAATATTCTGTCATGTTAACTGTCTTTATCATTAGACTAACCCCACCACCAACATGAATCCACTGTGAGTACAAAACTTGCACAGGTTGATTGAAGCTACCTGAATGTATCTTGGTTCAGTGCGCAGTTCTGTTCAATGAATTCCTAATATAGTAATCGTAAAACTCTTAGGTGCAATTTTAACATACACAATATGAATTGTCAAAACTATAGAAAAAACAACAAAGATTTTAATAAATATAAATACTTCATTAAAGAATTTAATAAATATAAATACTTACTTCATTATGTTTAATTTTCTGTAATTCTTTTATTCTTTGTTTCCCATGATTTTAGGCCCAAATGTTTGAGGCTGTCAAGCTGCTGTTTTGTTTTGTAGATTTCACCTCCAAAATTTGAATACGTTTCATACTGTAATATCATCTATACTGTGATTAGATGGGTTAATTTTTATCGCCTGACTCGATCAGTAGAAATGAACATCATGGAACACAGAACTATCACATATATATATATTAGCTCTTCTGAGTTTATTACTTTATTGTGAAAAAGCACATTGTTGTTTGAGTTTCAATAATATATTTTTTCAATAAGGGTTAAACAATGATTTTTATTCAGTTTTTTTTTTTTTTTTACTTCTGTAAGTAGGGTCTCAAACAAGTTTACTTCTCAGTAATGTTTGTCTTACTACTGTGAATAAATTTGATATGTTTTTAGTTGATTTAAAAGCTGTATTAAAATGATTGGTTATGATTAAGAATTGGTTCTGGCAAATGACTCAAACCTTGGGTATGTTTTTGTCAGAAGTAATAAATGCATTAACAGATTGTGGATACTGACAAATAATTTTCAGCTAGATTCTAAACACAGCACTACAACTGTCACGATTCTGTTGTCCCTACACACTACAACTGTCACGATTCTGTTGTCTCTATATTATTTTATAAAAAAAAAACTACTGTCAAGATGAGAATAATTATACTTGTGTGTAATAACCAAGACATGTCTTGACTCATCTTGGTTTTCCTTGAACATAGATCCTAGGCTTTTAGTTACATTACATTGGTATCTACTCAGACATGACCATAATACTGTGATAAACTACTATAATACACATAAGAAAAATATTATTTTAAGAGTTGACTTTTACAAAGAGCTTTTTTTTTTTCCTGTGAAATTTAGGAGTTTTGAAAGGAACCTTCAGACCTATCGAATGTTGACGAGGTTAAGGCCACCAAAATCTGCATTTGATTCATTAGGTCATGGAACTGTAAGTATGAGAACATGTTTCTCACTATGAAAATTGAAAGATTTATCCTTCTTGAAGGTGGCTTTCTATTTTGTTCCAAAATACATTATCTCTACATTAATGTGTTTTTTCCTACAGTAACACTAGCCCACCTGGAATATCTTCAAGATTCTAATGCTAGTTAAAAAAAACAAACAAACTTGAAACAAGATTTATCTAACAGCTTGGGAAATGACTTCATAAATATAATGTGTCTTTATCTTAGTCAATAATCTCACTAGGAACTTCATGACAACAGAACGTTTTGTTCCCCTAAACTTGACTCATTCCCCCATGATATATTTTCACTTTACGTGTGATGTTCTAATCTTCACCTATTTCTCCTTTTTGTTCTTTCCCTTTTCTATGCTTAATTAATTACAAATGTTTTAGGAATATTACACTTTGAAGTATTGTGGCATTTAATCAAAGCTCTATTTATTAATCTTTTTAAAATGCTACATCACACAGCAATAGTTTTGAGTCGAGATTTCCGTTATAATGTTACTATTGTCACTTGTGTAAACATTTTTTATTGACATTTAAACGAACAATAAAGAAAAAGTAATATACGATCTGTTAATAACTTTACTGTAATGTTTTATAGCAGATCTGATAAACTCTGTTAGGCTTTTCTTCTATGTATTTAACTTTAAATGTAATACTGTTAGGTATTTAATAATAAGGATCGTGATGAGAAAAAGATGGTGATAATAAAAATTGCATGTTTAAAACTGACTTTAGTCATAATATTAACAATGACTATTTCACAGTATTCACTGAATGAAAATAACACTTATCATATTTATAATGCTGCTTAAATCATTGTATACATGATTATGAGTGAATCAAAGTTTAATTTATTTCAACAAATCTTAATCTAAGTAAGTATGTAAGTGACTTTTCCAGACAGAGTACAGCAAAACTGAAGAACTATGTCTCTTTCACAGAACTCTTTCATCTGGGGTCCCACTCTGACTTCTTTTCTTATGCCAAACATGATACTAGTATATAAAATGGATGATATGCTACTGAGGGTGTATAATTAGATTTGAGGGTAAGCTAGTAGAAATCCTGAAGAGCACTAAAATTGAATCAGGTTTACATGTGACTCATGCTAGGTATTGGTGATGCACAAAAGTATAGGTAATAAAACAAAGAAACATAATAACAAATTTTAAATTTTATGCAGACTGATAGATATGTAATCTAGCTGGCTGTAGTAATGTAGAAACTTGTAATCTAACTATTAAAAGAATAAAGTAAAAACTACAAAAATTTAAACTTAATTTTAAAAAAAGTGTCCCTACTTTGGCTGAGACTAACATAATTACAGTAATGTTTTGTAGTCAGGATAAAAACATTTAAATTTTAAGTGGCTCAGTGTTTGCAGTTTTGATTTTCTTGTTTCAATAGTTTTTGCATTAAGTCTTTCTATATCACTATAGCTAGATAAGTTACATATATATTAATCTATACTTATCTATATATAAATAAATTTTTATTGTACTTGTAAGTAGTTAAAAATGCCAATGGAGAAAGCTGAATGATTTAAGTCCAAAGCTGAAATTTTTGTTCTGTCTGGTTACAGTGAATGCATCTGTTAAAAAAAAAATTGATTCTACTTTAAAACATTTTCTCTACTGAAATCCACTTTGAGTAATTATTGTAAGATCAGTTATACTTACAGGCCTGGCATGGCAGATGGGTAGGGTGCTTAACTCATAATCTGAGGATCACGGGTTCAAGTTCCTGTTACAGCAAATATGCTCCCCTTTCATCTGTGGGGGTGTTATAATGTGAGAGTCAATCCCACTATTCATTGGTAAAAAAGTAGCCCAAAAATTAGTGGTGGATAGTGAAGACTAGCTACTTTCTATTTAGTCTTACACTGCTAAATTTGGGATTACTAGTGGAGGTAGCCCTCCTGTGGACAAAAATCAAAACTCAAACCAGTTTTATTTACCACCAGTGAGTTTCAGGTAATGTGATACAGGAGGTCTGTTGTTAAGTAACACAAACAGTGTGTATTACAACAAACCACATTATAAGCTTCACAGAAATGGTTGTAAGTGCAGGGGCTTAGTTAGGGTGTTGTTAACTCCCTCCTATTGACAGCCACCATGTTTTTAACATTACTGTGAAGGTGGAACTGAATGTTGGAGTGGGGTAGGGTGTAGTAATGTATCTGTTGGTAGTATCCTCATGTAGTAATGTATCTGTTGGTAGTATCCTCATGTAGTAATGTATCTGTTGGTAGTATCCTCACAGAATTGGTGCTTAAGTGTTGAACACTCGCATAAATATGAAGCTCTTATCAGTTTAATTTTGGAGCTTATGTCTGTAAACATGAGAAACATGTTTGTTGTTGTTGGTTCTCATATTTTCTACTGTTCTGTGTCCTGTTATAAAAGATAAAACTCTGGTAAACCGTCTACTTGTCTGATCTCTATGATGTAACATCAAGAGATACATCAGTGAATGAGGTGTCTTTTGAAGTAAAATGCTCCCCATATTTGATATTAAAAGAAATGTACTGGTTTTTAACGATTATTTTATTAGTCTAACCTTTGTGGATAAGTAAAATGATGCATTATTAATATAGTTCCAGATAATTTAATGTGTAATGTCTGATAGTTATATATGATATTGAGTTTTATTCACATCTTGTGTGATGACTTAAATAATGGATACTTTTCACTATAACGTGCAAGTTATATAAATAAAATATGTATGTGTGTGTATGTTTATTTATAATCCATAGAATCTGTATTTAAATAATAGGGTTACAAGTATATCTGTAATGTATTAGTTAATTGTTTTAAAAATGCCTTAAAGAAATTTCTTGCTTCTTTCTATCTGTTGTATTTTAGCCAGAAGCCATGGGGAAAGGTAAGATTTTATTATGTCTGCTTGAGTCCTGTTTCAGTTATTAATCACTGTGATTGCTTAGTTTGTCCTGAATCTAGAAAAAAATGTGTTGTTTAATGTGTGTAATATGTCGTTGGTACATGTTATCTCTCTGTAGTAAGTACGCAGAGAGCTTGAAGCTTCGTAGAATGGTTTTTTTGTTCATTTCTTTTTAGTTAAAGTATAAAAAGAAATAATTGGATTAATGTAAACATCAGAAAAGTGGTACAGTTATTTCACATAAAATGTATGTATGTTTAAATGGATTCCTCGCTATTAATAACTCAACATCCCCTCGTAGAACAGTGGGCATCACAGCATGCCTGTGTATTACAAGTGAGCTAGCAATGTGCTGTACAAATTGTATGTTTTTGTAATTGTTTTAAAACTAAGCAATAAAATATGTGCTAGTGTCGGTGTTGTGACCAACTAAGAGATGTTGTTGCAAGTTGTTATTACAGTTTTGTCTAAGCCTTTTTTTCTGAGTAACATTGTTTATACTGCTTGATAAAAGGTTTGTGTTCAAAATGTTGCAAGTAATAATGAAAAAAAAACTGTTTTTGTTATAGATGTGTGGTTTAAGTCTAACCGTTTCGAACATTTTTTTCATTGTACTTACAATTGTCCTAGATGTTTGGGTGGCTCTACTCTTGAGTATACTATGTCATAACTAGTGGTGTACTCCATTGTCTTTAGTAATACCAGGTATCTGAAAGGAGTGAGGAGTTTGGGAAACACTGTGGAATAGAGTAAGAAATCGAACTTCAGATAGAATGACTTTGTGGAATTCACATGTTATGTGAAGTATTTTTTTAAGAATGCACATCTGTATTAGTTTAAAACTGCTGAATATAATGTGCACTTTCTTTTTCCTACAAATACCTCTAAAAAAAATGACTAGTTGGACACATTTATTTGTGTTAGGTATTTTATTGGAAGTGAAAATGTATCTCAGAATGGTTGGTATGGGTATTAACACTTTTACTAATAAAGCAGAGAACAACGTTTCGACCTTCCTAGGTCATCTTCAGGTTAACAAGAAGCTTCCATCATATGTTGTTAAAACATCATTAAATATTTCAGAAAATGTT
Source organism: Tachypleus tridentatus (assembly GCF_004210375.1). Classification (NCBI taxonomy): domain Eukaryota; kingdom Metazoa; phylum Arthropoda; class Merostomata; order Xiphosura; family Limulidae; genus Tachypleus; species Tachypleus tridentatus. Next base: position 34,980,081 of record NC_134827.1, on the reverse strand, counting down.
GCATATCCAATTCAGTTGATGGAATACTTGATGAGGTGGGAATCAGAAGAGAATGAATTGTATATTTGAGGAAGATAATCTGACGAATTTGATGGTAGCAAAAGTTCTAGTGATGGTGAAGGGTTATATAATTAATGACTACTTTAGTGTATTACCACATATAAACTTTCCAATAAATTTTGTAAAATGTACGTAAAAAAAAAGTTTTAATGAAGGATTTCCAAAACGTATTGAATTCATCAATAGTTGTTCATAGTATTTAAAACTATACAGTACATTTTCTATAATTGTTAAAAAAAAACGACAAATTTTATTCAGTTGAACCTTTCAAAATTGGGTGCACATTATATTTGGGCAAATAAAATAATATATAAATATTTTTTGAACCAGAGAGGGAAACAAATGGAGTGCATAAGATATATCTTACATATGTGTGTTTCTTCTGGATTACAGTAAAATAAGGTTTAGGGTTGGGTATTATTTTATTATTTTAACATGTTTCCCAAGTGAGTATTATATACATAAAGTAAGGTTGAACATTTAAGAGTACTGCATTGTTTTGATGAACCATGTTCCAGATCCATAACAAAATAAGGTTTGGGATTAATTGGTTCTGTAAGGACATGATAGTTGTTATCACTTGATATGAACCAAGTGAGTAACAAAGTGAGGTTTAGGATTGATCATCCTAAGGGTATATTAATTATCACGTTTGGTTTACCAGATCAGTAACAAAGTAAATTATCCTATTCATCCTTGGCTTAGGTTTTCAGATGTTCAGAGTTTCAGGTGTTTAGCTGTATTTGTAGTTTCATAAAAGTTCTTATTGTTACTAATATCTTGTTATAATAATATCTTAATATCATAATATCTTTTGAATAACATTTAAAACTTCTTAGTGCTTCAATTATTTTTATAAAAGTTGACAAAACATTGGTGTTACTGTAACATCTGTGCTTTAACACCCAAAATTTCAGAATTGGGCATCTGCACTTATAAAAACCTTTTTTTTGCACACATAATGGATCTTAAGCTGGGGTCAAAATATTAAGTTTTCTGCTCATAGCTAAATGTAAGATTACTTCAGATAGTCCATGGAAACGTGCTATTAATACAGTACAGATGTTGTAAAAAAATAACCTTTATCTAATGTGAATTTAACAGACACTGAATAATTATTATAACAAAAGGATAGACAATTACACACTTTTAGTGTAACCCATTGAGCTTTCTTAAAAGTAATTTGTAATCCCTGTGTAAAATGGAATTGAATATGTTTGTATGGACAGGGGTCTGCATTGGGTGAAACTGAATTGAATACTTGTTTATACAGGGACAGCGGTGCACATTGGAGTTCCATGTTATGTAAAAATTGACATGAATTCATGTTTGTTTGTAGGGTGGCTACACACTTGCAGTGATGCATGTTGGAGCTCCATGTTGTGGAATGAATGCAGCTGTGAGATCCTTTGTTCGAAACTGTCTCTATCGAGGAGATGTGGTGTATGGTATTCATGATGGAATAGAAGGACTTATTGAAGGAAATGTAAGTTTTAGTTCCTCATATCCCTTTTTCTTATGTCACGATTTAAAAAAAAATATTATTCATTCCAAATCTCTCAAATATTATTTGTGTAATCTCTAAAACCTCCTAAATACATTCTAAACATTTGTTTTCAGTAAAACTTTATATTTTGTCTTATTTTGTCTCTCCTAACTATGTGGGGACTTCACTTTCCATGTTCAGTGTTTTCGGACTTTATTTATGATCTTGCTCCCTGCCTATCAGTATCACATAAACAATGCATTCTTTTTACTTTAACTGTCAGTAATTTTCCTGCTGACAGTAAATTACGTAGTCAATGAGTGATGAGTTTTTGTTTGAAACAGGTTCAGACAATGAGTTGGTGTGATGTGAATGGCTGGGTTGGTCAGGGTGGAGCTTTCTTAGGAACCAAAAGGTGAGTATTGTATTGTGTCTGTAATGGGTGGGTTGGTCAGGGTGGAGCTTTCTTAGGAACCAAAAGGTGAGTATTATATTGTGTCTGTAATGGCTGGGTTGGTCAGGGTGGAGCTTTCTTAGGAACCAAAAGGTGAGTATTATATTGTGTCTGTAATGGCTGGGTTGGTCAGGGTGGAGCTTTCTTAGGAACCAAAAGGTGAGTATTATATTGTGTCTGTAATGGCTGGGTTGGTCAGGGTGGAGCTTTCTTAGGAACCAAAAGGTGAGTATTATATTGTGTCTGTAATGGGTGGGTTGGTCAGGGTGGAGCTTTCTTAGGAACCAAAAGGTGAGTATTATATTTTGTCTGTAATGGGTGGGTTGGTCAGGGTGGAGCTTTCTTAGGAACCAAAAGGTGAGTATTATATTGTGTCTGTAATGGCTGGGTTGGTCAGGGTGGAGCTTTCTTAGGAACCAAAAGGTGAGTATTATATTGTGTCTGTAATGGCTGGGTTGGTCAGGGTGGAGCTTTCTTAGGAACCAAAAGGTGAGTATTATATTTTGTCTGTAATGGCTGGGTTGGTCAGGGTGGAGCTTTCTTAGGAACCAAAAGGTGAGTATTATATTTTGTCTGTAATGGGTGGGTTGGTCAGGGTGGAGCTTTCTTAGGAACCAAAAGGTGAGTATTATATTGTGTCTGTAATGGCTGGGTTGGTCAGGGTGGAGCTTTCTTAGGAACCAAAAGGTGAGTATTATATTGTGTCTGTAATGGCTGGGTTGGTCAGGGTGGAGCTTTCTTAGGAACCAAAAGGTGAGTATTATATTGTGTCTGTAATGGCTGGGTTGGTCAGGGTGGAGCTTTCTTAGGAACCAAAAGGTGAGTATTATATTGTGTCTGTAATGGGTGGGTTGGTCAGGGTGGAGCTTTCTTAGGAACCAAAAGGTGAGTATTATATTGTGTCTGTAATGGGTGGGTTGGTCAGGGTGGAGCTTTCTTAGGAACCAAAAGGTGAGTATTATATTGTGTCTGTAATGGCTGGGTTGGTCAGGGTGGAGCTTTCTTAGGAACCAAAAGGTGAGTATTATATTGTGTCTGTAATGGCTGGGTTGGTCAGGGTGGAGCTTTCTTAGGAACCAAAAGGTGAGTATTATATTGTGTCTGTAATGGGTGGGTTGGTCAGGGTGGAGCTTTCTTAGGAACCAAAAGGTGAGTATTATATTGTGTCTGTAATGGGTGGGTTGGTCAGGGTGGAGCTTTCTTAGGAACCAAAAGGTGAGTATTATATTGTGTCTGTAATGGGTGGGTTGGTCAGGGTGGAGCTTTCTTAGGAACCAAAAGGTGAGTATTATATTGTGTCTGTAATGGCTGGGTTGGTCAGGGTGGAGCTTTCTTAGGAACCAAAAGGTGAGTATTATATTGTGTCTGTAATGGCTGGGTTGGTCAGGGTGGAGCTTTCTTAGGAACCAAAAGGTGAGTATTATATTGTGTCTGTAATGGCTGGGTTGGTCAGGGTGGAGCTTTCTTAGGAACCAAAAGGTGAGTATTATATTGTGTCTGTAATGGGTGGGTTGGTCAGGGTGGAGCTTTCTTAGGAACCAAAAGGTGAGTATTATATTGTGTCTGTAATGGCTGGGTTGGTCAGGGTGGAGCTTTCTTAGGAACCAAAAGGTGAGTATTATATTGTGTCTGTAATGGGTGGGTTGGTCAGGGTGGAGCTTTCTTAGGAACCAAAAGGTGAGTATTATATTGTGTCTGTAATGGGTGGGTTGGTCAGGGTGGAGCTTTCTTAGGAACCAAAAGGTGAGTATTATATTGTGTCTGTAATGGGTGGGTTGGTCAGGGTGGAGCTTTCTTAGGAACCAAAAGGTGAGTATTATATTGTGTCTGTAATGGGTGGGTTGGTCAGGGTGGAGCTTTCTTAGGAACCAAAAGGTGAGTATTATATTGTGTCTGTAATGGGTGGGTTGGTCAGGGTGGAGCTTTCTTAGGAACCAAAAGGTGAGTATTATATTGTGTCTGTAATGGGTGGGTTGGTCAGGGTGGAGCTTTCTTAGGAACCAAAAGGTGAGTATTATATTGTGTCTGTAATGGGTGGGTTGGTCAGGGTGGAGCTTTCTTAGGAACCAAAAGGTGAGTATTATATTGTGTCTGTAATGGGTGGGTTGGTCAGGGTGGAGCTTTCTTAGGAACCAAAAGGTGAGTATTATATTGTGTCTGTAATGGCTGGGTTGGTCAGGGTGGAGCTTTCTTAGGAACCAAAAGGTGAGTATTATATTGTGTCTGTAATGGGTGGGTTGGTCAGGGTGGAGCTTTCTTAGGAACCAAAAGGTGAGTATTATATTGTGTCTGTAATGGGTGGGTTGGTCAGGGTGGAGCTTTCTTAGGAACCAAAAGGTGAGTATTATATTGTGTCTGTAATGGCTGGGTTGGTCAGGGTGGAGCTTTCTTAGGAACCAAAAGGTGAGTATTATATTGTGTCTGTAATGGGTGGGTTGGTCAGGGTGGAGCTTTCTTAGGAACCAAAAGGTGAGTATTATATTGTGTCTGTAATGGCTGGGTTGGTCAGGGTGGAGCTTTCTTAGGAACCAAAAGGTGAGTATTATATTGTGTCTGTAATGGGTGGGTTGGTCAGGGTGGAGCTTTCTTAGGAACCAAAAGGTGAGTATTATATTGTGTCTGTAATGGGTGGGTTGGTCAGGGTGGAGCTTTCTTAGGAACCAAAAGGTGAGTATTATATTGTGTCTGTAATGGCTGGGTTGGTCAGGGTGGAGCTTTCTTAGGAACCAAAAGGTGAGTATTATATTGTGTCTGTAATGGCTGGGTTGGTCAGGGTGGAGCTTTCTTAGGAACCAAAAGGTGAGTATTATATTTTGTCTGTAATGGCTGGGTTGGTCAGGGTGGAGCTTTCTTAGGAACCAAAAGGTGAGTATTATATTTTGTCTGTAATGGGTGGGTTGGTCAGGGTGGAGCTTTCTTAGGAACCAAAAGGTGAGTATTATATTTTGTCTGTAATGGGTGGGTTGGTCAGGGTGGAGCTTTCTTAGGAACCAAAAGGTGAGTATTATATTTTGTCTGTAATGGGTGGGTTGGTCAGGGTGGAGCTTTCTTAGGAACCAAAAGGTGAGTATTATATTGTGTCTGTAATGGCTGGGTTGGTCAGGGTGGAGCTTTCTTAGGAACCAAAAGGTGAGTATTATATTGTGTCTGTAATGGGTGGGTTGGTCAGGGTGGAGCTTTCTTAGGAACCAAAAGGTGAGTATTATATTTTGTCTGTAATGGCTGGGTTGGTCAGGGTGGAGCTTTCTTAGGAACCAAAAGGTGAGTATTATATTGTGTCTGTAATGGGTGGGTTGGTCAGGGTGGAGCTTTCTTAGGAACCAAAAGGTGAGTATTATATTGTGTCTGCCAGTTTTAGTTATTCTTAGTACCTTACTAGTATAGAACTGTTATTGTAGATGGAGATAGTCCTGTATACCGTTCTGTACGTACTGATGATCAGACTCTTGTCCAAGATGACATTTCTTGAGAATGTTTTCTTACGTTGTTGCAAATGCTTTAGTTTACTGAGATTCATTAGGTATCAAACTCTGTATAGTATTCATATCACTACTGTTTATTACAAGTTGTTAGTTCATTAATTAAATTATTTGTTTGTCAAAAGCAACTTGATCATCAGCTCTTGTATTAGAACTACCTTTTTGTTGCTTCAACAGCTACCAGATAACTAGATTAAGGCATGTTTTTGACTGGCACTGAACGTTAACCTATAATCATCTTGTCTCATTAGTTAAAATACTAACGTATTAAATAATCTCTGACTAACTTAAGTTGTTTTAATTAAATAATACATTACTTTGTATGACTGTTGTTCTCTGTTGCCATCTGTAGGTGTGTAGTCCTTAGTTTTAACCCAGTACTTTAGTTAGAACAAGCAGGTGTGCCATTTGACTGAGCTGCTATCTAGTGATGTGGTGTTTAAGGTATTCAGCTCTTACTAACTTCAGTTCCTGGATACGTGGAAGTTGTCTTTAACTTTCTTCAAGTGGATAGGTGAGTCTAAACACTGACGGTCAGACAGTGCATAACAAAAGAATATCATTAGATGAATTGGAGGATACCAGAGTAATGACTGGTGAAAATGGATTGAAGGATACCAGAGTAATGACTGGTGAAAATGGGTTTTTAACATTCACTTATCCAAGAACCATCAGACCACACAAGGAAGTTAACTAAATCTGATACAGTTACTGTGAAGCATCAGTAGTGGGAAACAGTCTGATGGTGTTCAGGACACCTATTTTTCTTGAAATTTTGGGCTTAAATCCCATACAGTCCATTTCAGGACTAAAACACCCAAAGATGGCAGTAGTCAAAATACAGTTTAATTTATTTAAAAAAGATGAATTAATTGGAATATTTATTAAATATATCAAACAGTTAATTAGGAAGATCCAATAATTAATGTTAACCAGATACCAAGATAAAGTAGTTGTTGTCCAGTGATTAATGTTAACCAGATACCAACATAAAGTAGTTGTTGTCCAGTGATTAATGTTAACCAGATACCAACATAAAGTAGTTGTTGTCCAGTGATTAATGGTAACCAGATACCAAGTAATATATATTAACACAGTTGTGGTGGTAGTTTTATATTTAAAACCTTTCCAATCTTGTATGTGACTTTTCCTCATGATATAGTACTTAATGCATGTTATATTTTATATATTGTAGAACTCTTCCAGAGCCTTATTTGGAGCAAGTTGTTAGTCGTTTGAAAGAATTCAACATTGAAGCTTTGTTGGTGATTGGAGGATTTGAAGTAAGGTTGATTTATTAAAGTAATGAGAAAGACACACACTTGTCTTCTTTTGTACCTTGTTAACTTTAACGTTGTGGTCATTCAACTTAATATCTTGTTGTAGAAGTTGTTAAGGTTGCAGTTGTTTCGTGTCTTAGTTTGTGAAATGGGAATGCATCAAAATATCTTGTTATTTAACGTTTTCTCCCGTCTGTTCTCAGGCCTTTCGTACAGTCTTGCAGCTGGCTGAGAACAGAGACAGATACCCAAGTCTCAGGATACCCATGTGTGTCATTCCAGCAACTATCAGTAACAACGTACCTGGGACGGAGTTCTCTCTCGGTGCCGATACGGCTTTGAATGAGATAACAGAGGCTAGTATTTATCAGCAGTGCATTGTTGTTTTAAGAGTTTAGTAATAGTGACGTTGATGGTAATACTCAGTTAATAATAGTAATACTTATTGGCAATAACTAATAATAACATGTTAATACTCAGCTAATAATAATTTTGATGGTAGTACATAACAGTGTGCCCTCTGGTGACACAGTAGTAAGTCTGCAGACTTGTAATGCTGAAAACTGGATGTTTGATACCAGTGATGGTATCACAGCTCATTGTAGCTTTGTGCTTAAGGACAAACAAGGTTATTTTTTTACAATTACTTGCACCAGTAGTTGATTGGACTCCATTGGCTTTGAACAAATGTACCTGTTTTAGTGACACATTAAGGGTTACTTAATTCTATAAACTCCAAATTGAGTTAAAAACATTAAAGTTGTCTACTACCACACTATCATTTACAATAACCATAGAATACAAAATAACTAGTTGACTATGCTCCTATTTGACTGGGCAGGATTCTAAAAACATTTCTTTTAAAACTTACATTTTTATTAAACATGAGTTTTATTTTCTTGTTTTTTATTATTTTATTTTAATTACAACGTGATTTTTCAACATTAACGCTGTTTGATTTGACGTTACTCACTAATATCCATGGTCTTACGTTGTCAGGTTTCTTTAATTTATCTTTGTGATGCTTCAAATACAAATTTCTTGAAGCTGAGCTTATTACTTTTGTTTGTGAAGTGTGATTTTAATCATTTTCTATGTTTGCAGTAGAACATAAACATGTTTGAGGCAAGTGGAACTTCATAACTGTAGGTTTGTTGTTTTGTTTCTTTTACCTCAAACCATATGTTATCAGCCACTAACGTTTTATTTCAAACCTTAACTGAAACACTAACTTTTAGTTTTGTTTTTCTTGTTATTAATCATTTATGAAAAGCAAGAATCTTAATTTTCAGTTTTATTGTCCTTAGATTTGTGATCGTATTCGACAGTCTGCACAAGGAACAAAGCGTCGGGTATTTGTTGTGGAAACAATGGGAGGTTACTGTGGTTACCTGGCAACCCTTGCCGGCCTGGCGGGCGGTGCAGATGCTGCTCACATCTTCGAGGAACCGTTCTCTATCAAGCTGTTGATGGATGACGTGGTACACATGCAAGCTAAAATGGCAGAAGGTGTTCAACGAGGTCTTATACTTAGGTAAACTTTAAAGTTTTCTGGCCTCTAATTAAGTCGTCCATTGGTTTAGAAAACTTAATTCTTGAACTAGTTAAAAGTATAAAGTACATGAAACAGTTGTTTCTGTAAAAGTGAAGTCTTTTTAGTCTTACATTTCATTTTATAGTGAAAGTTGCCTGTCAACAAGACAACAGTAAGAGTACCTAACTAATTAAGTATAATAATAATTCACAAATATTAAAATTGATGCTCAATTAAAGAGATATTAAGGCCAGTCTTTAACCTCTAAAAAAATTGACTCCACATGTTTCTGCATTGCAACATTGTTTCCAGGAGTGACTTGTAAGACATGATCGTGTTCCATTTATACTTTTTATTAAATATATCACTTGACCTATACACGAGTTTATGTTTCCAGCACGAACGTTTTAGAGCAGATTACCCAACGTTTTTACATTTAAATATTCTCCGTACCTTCATCTCAAAAACATTTAATCATTTTCAAGGATTTGAGTTAATATTAGTTTCCTTCCCCACAGTTTCATGTACATATTCTATAAACAATTTAAATTAATTATTAGTTAAGCCTAGAATATGTGTCAAAATTAAAGCTTTCTTTTTAATTTTATTTCATATCTGGGTTTTAAAGTAATACTCTGATTAGTTGTTACCACGTAAGTGTGAATTTTTCGACAGCTTTACCTACAATGAGTTAAATCCTATTTCACTTGCTTTAAATTTCTTGTGTAGTAATTGATTGTGATGTTCTACCCATGTAATGGAGTCATATTTGCAACTAATTTTACTTGGAATATTAGATTTAATGTTTGGAAGGAGTTTTTAACAGTGGAATACTGGAAACTACCCTAAAAGAAATCGCATTTTAAAATAACGTTTTAAACCTTTTTAAAAGGTTTAAATTTGATTACAGGGAAGAAAACTTACTATATACAAAATTGTCTTCACCTGATTACATAATTTTTGACATTTATTATAAAATTTTCTGTATTACTATTTCAAGCTGTCTTTAAACTCCATTCACTTTTATTTTTCTGTTTATTTGTATACATGCACTGTGTTAATTAAAGGCAGATAACGATAAAATCGTTTTAATAATTTTATATATGGCTTTTGGTGGAGACAAACTTGATAGGTATGAGTGAACCTGGTGGTTCAAAGTTTCTTATTAGCATGGTATTTTGTCCCTCACAACAGTAAGTTTATGGACTTGTTACTTTAAAATCCATGGTTTTGTTCTCATTGTTGGCACAGCAGCTAGCCCAATGTGAATTAATTCTGAAACTCTCAAAAATACTTCCACTAGAAATATACAAGTTATTTGATTAATAACAATATTTCACATCAATAGGTTTCATTTGGAATGGTTGAAAAAAAAACAACAAAAAAAACCAGAAAATCCTGAATCATATTTTCTATAATCTGAGGAAACTGAAAGTTTGGAGTTAACATTATTGAAGTTCAAAAGTCATTTGATAACTAAGACTTTGAAGTTTTATTGTGTAAAAGTTACATTTGTAATCCTGTTACTTTTTATTTTATTTTAGCAAATTAGTTTATATTCTGAAACAGTTTACTGAATGTAAAATTACCGTTGGAGGCTTTTACATAGGTTGAGGTTGACTTAGACTAATTGCTCATTTCAGGTCATGGGTCAGTCCGTTTTCTGGTGAGAAAAACTTGATGTATCGGTCATTACTTAGCATTAAGGAACTTACGTTTGTTAGTACATTTAAATATTTTCTTTTAGAAGTTTGAGTTACTTACCAGGGGAAAATCTCAGTGAGTAAAATGAATAATTTAAACACAATTGACTAGAGAATTCAGTTTTTCTCTGCATCAAATGGGAAAAGTGTTTGTCACCAGATTTGTGTATTGTTAGGTTACTGATGATAGGGTGGAACTTGCTGTAATCATGTGAAATACTTTAGACTTCATGATAAACCAATCCTTACAGTTTTCTTTCCCAAAGTATCACAGGAGAGATGATATAAACTGGTAAACTTTCACACACAGTATCCTGTTAATATGTTAAAAAATTAATTAATAATCTAATTACCAAATTTTTCTCATATATCTGGATATATGTGGGAAGTTCCTTATATTCTGCATGAAAAAACAGAATATTTTTGAAAGCAAGACCCATGTTATAATAGCTTTTCTCTACCAAACCAAGGAAAAGTAAAGGAACAGTTACCTTAAAGTATCCTACAAAGTTCGTTTTTACGTGATATATAGGATATATAAGTGAATAGATTTTGTTCTCATATGGAGGTTTTTAAGTTCTCTGTAAGATGTGTAATAAGTGATATAATTTGTTCTCATATAAAGGTATTTAGGTTCTCTCTAGAATCTGGATTAAGTGATAAAATTTATTTTCATATGAAGGTTTTAGGTTATTTGTAAGATGCGTATCAAGTGACAGAATTTGTTCTCATGTAGAGGTTTTTAGGTTTCTGTAGGAAGCATATTAAGTGACTGATTTTGTTTTCATATGAAGGCTTTACGCTCTTTGTAAGATGTGTATTATGTGATGAGATTTTGTACTCATATGAAGGTTTTGAGCTCTCTATAGTACTTGTATTAAATGACAAGACTTTTTAGACCATCTATCTCAACTCTAATGGCCAGGTGTTTGGAGAAAATAAAACTACTTTTTCTATGGATCATCTCAAAAAAGGATATTGAAATATTTTATATTGTCATATACTATATTAATATTTTATGAAAGGGAAAAGACGCTAGTTAGTGACCAAAAATCGAGACAGACTAAAACAAATCATGTTATTGTTTCATCAAATATACTGTGTAAACTAAATTGCAGTAAAATGTGTTCTATGTTAAAAACAAACAACTTGTTATCATTGTTGTAGTTAAGGATAATTTTAATATTAGAATTATATTTTGATTTACAAAATGGTATTAAATATTATTGTAACTTTTAAAGGAATGAATATGCCAATTCAAATTACACCACAGACTTCATCTACAGACTTTATTGTGAAGAAGGGAAGGATATATTTTCAGCAAGAATGAACGTGTTGGGTCACATGCAACAGGTAATGTGTTGATTGTGTTGTCTGTAGTACCAAGTTCTCAACAGTGAACGTACTAAGTTGCATGTTGTCTGTAGTACCGAGTTCTTACTAACAGTGAATATAGTGAGTTGCATGTTGTCTGTTGTACCACATTCTTACTAACAGTGATTGTACTGAGTTCCTTGTTGTCTGTGGTACCAAGTTCTACTAAGGTTGATTATTTTGAGTCATGTTAGTTACTTCTGGTAAAGGTTTCTAGTATGAAATGTCAGATTTAGTGTAAAGTTACTGTATTCTGGTTCTGGTTAGGGTACAGGGAAGGATGGGTTAAAACAACAGTGTTGAATATAAATTGGTTCAACACATCTGGATACTTCATGTGTTTTGTAATGGGTTATTTTTGGTAAGTTGCTGTGTATGCATACTTGTGTTATAGTTATTTGTCATCGTAGTTTTAGTGGTAAAATAATTTTATAAATATTTTCTACACACACTACAGGGTGGAAGTCCTTCACCTTTTGACCGCAATGTTGCCACCAAGATGGCCTCTAAAGCTGCTGAGTGGCTAATTAGTCGTCTTAAAGAAGGCAGTAAGACTGATGATCCAAATGCATGTTCAAACCCTGAAACAGCTGTTCTTCTTGGCCTAGTTAGACGACAATATCGTTTTACCCCAGTACAGACCCTGCAGAATATCACGGACTTCAAGTAAGTCTGATGTAATAATTATTTTTATGTAATAAGTTTTTGATTACGTTATTTTTCAGGTGTTTCCATTTTCTGCAAGTCTGAAGTTCATTCTTGTTTTTCATGTTGTGGAGTTTTTAAACACATGGAAAATAGTCTTCAAAATTTGTTTTATTTTTATACCCAATCAATTATTCAAATGTTTGTCAAATAAAGTAACTTCAAAATATAATTTTCTATTTCAATAAGCTCAAATAAAGAAAATCAATCTAACTCTGGTCTTGTTGGGACTCGTAAGAAAACTATATGTAGGTAAATACCTTCGTCTGTATTAATGTTAAGCCTTTTTGTTCGAGTGACCAAAACACTGAAATTAAAATAAATTAACAAAAAATACTGTTGTTCTCTATTGCTTGAGTGAAATTTAGCAAAAGTATTTCTGATAAAGTGTCTAATTACCATTACTACACAAAGATAGGAACCATATTTAACATCGTAGTAAAGTTGACCACATTGAATGCATATCTGGAATCTACTCTGTCAGCAGCCAGGGAGTAACTTGATTCGTTTTTCTCCTGTTTTAGTTTGACTTGTAGATAATCTGCTTTCATATATTATGTTTTTGTATTTACTTCAATAATTCCAGTTTTGTTGCTTGCCATTATTCCAGTCTTCAGTTACTGTTGGTTTGAATTAACTTTTTTTTATTACCTAGAAGTAAGACAGTCTTCACTTATACCAGAAAATGTTTTTGTTAAATCAGTACACATGTAATTTTCTGATATTAAACTAATCATCGCTACATCTTTCTGTGGATGCATTTTAGGCACAGAATCCCTACTCACCAGTGGTGGTTGAAGCTCCGTCCTCTGCTTAGAATCTTAGCCAAGCACGACTCCACCTATGAGGCTGAAGCGGAACTAAGTGTTTGTGAATGGGAAGATTATGATTCATTTTAGATTAAGCTTTTAGTAAATTTAAATTTTTAACTTAATTGTTTATTACATTAGACATTTTTCTTTCTTTCTTCTCCATCATTAGTGACCTCTGGAGGTATTTGTATAAATTCTTCACAAAGAAAGTGTGCATTATCAGTGGTGTGCATGGATGTGTTGAAAACATTTATTTTCTTATAAATATGTGTGCATGTATGACCTCTTTCCCAGTATCCCATTTACCCCTTGAGTTTTTAAATTACTTGTGCAGTTTGAAAAATTGCCACAATTAATATGAGACTTCAATCGCAGCAATCTACCCATTTAGAGTGAAACCCAGACTTCAATCACAGCAATCTACCCATTTAGAGTGAAACCCAGACTTCAATCACAGCAATCTACCCATTTAGAGTGAAACCCAGACTTCAATCACAGCAATCTACCCATTTAGAGTGAAACCCAGACTTCAATCACAGCAATCTACCCATTTAGAGTGAAACCCAGACTTCAATCACAGCAATCTACCCATTTAGAGTGAAACCCAGACTTCAATCACAGCAATCTACCCATTTAGAGTGAAACCCAGACTTCAATCACAGCAATCTACCCATTTAGAGTGAAACCCAGACTTCAATCACAGCAATCTACCCATTTAGAGTGAAACCCAGACTTCAATCACAGCAATCTACCCATTTAGAGTGAAACCCAGACTTCAATCACAGCAATCTACCCATTTAGAGTGAAACCCAGACTTCAATCACAGCAATCTACCCATTTAGAGTGAAACCCAAAAGCAACTCATCTTCCATGTTTGATTATAACATAAAGCTACCAAACAAAAATGACTATATTTTCTGAAACCATTAAATTGAACAAGTCCTCCGGTCAACTGGCTTTACACGTTCTGAAACCGTTGAATCGAACAAGTCCTCCAGTTCACTGGCTTTACACGTTCTGAAACCGTTGAATCGAACAAGTCCTCCAGTTCACTGGCTTTACACGTTCTGAAACCGTTGAATCGAACAAGTCCTCCAGTTGACTGGCTTTACACATTCTGAAACCATTGAATCGAACAAGTCCTCCAGTTGACTGGCTTCACACGTTCCAAAACCATTGAATCGAACAAGTCCTCCAATCGACTGGCTTCACACGTTCCAAAACCATTGAATTGAACAAGTCCTCCAGTTCACTGGCTTTACACGTTCTGAAACCGTTGAATCGAACAAGTCCTCCAGTTCACTGGCTTCACACGTTCTGAAACCGTTGAATCGAACAAGTCCTCCAGTTCACTGGCTTTACACGTTCTGAAACCGTTGAATCGAACAAGTCCTCCAGTTCACTGGCTTCACACGTTCCAAAACCATTGAATCAAACAAGTCCTCCAATCGACTGGCTTCAGGAGATCTGTTACTTACTGTCTTCCTTCATGACCTCTCTCCAGTTGTATAGAAATTCAAAAACAGGAAGATCTTCCACAAAAAACTTGTGTGTATTTGTTTGAACTTGAGAAAAGTTAATTCAGGTTATGATATAAATTCTATAGTAACATAAGAATCACTTTCTTTAAATAAATGCATATTTTCCTGTTGCACAAACTGAATTATGGGAACAAATGACTTTAAATCAATGTGAATTTAAAATACCACTGCCTTCTGCTTTACTTTGTTTCATGTTAACTTGTAGCAACTCGCATTCAGTTGTGAGTAGGTTATATTTGTTAATAAAGAAACTACCAATAAAAATAATTATTAATGTGTCAAATTGACCTGAAAAGAAAACTTTAACATATGTTTTTGAAACATGAAATCCTTATTTTTCTGCAGAAGTTAGAATGTAATGACATTTTCATATCTTAATTATATGTTTCCCTTGACAGTGACGTCTGGCCTGATTTGTCATGTGATAGATTAATTATTGGTTAACATAAAAGATTTGATAAATTACAGTAAACTGTTTTATACTTGACTCGTATATGTATAATTTGTTACAAACAATGTCGGATAATGTTACTCTGTTATGACTAACATTTCAGGTGTTTTGTAATTTGTAGAATTGTTCTTGTTAGTCTGATTCTTAGAATCTGTGCTTTAAGCTGGTTTCACAAGGTATGTAGACAGACTGTTCATTTTTATTAACTTAATCATTACATTTTGTGGTTTAAATTCATTGGATTGAACAAGTCCTTGAGTCGACTGGCTTCACACCTTCTGTAACTATTAGATCGAACAAGTCCTTGAGTCGACTGGCTTCACACCTTCTGTAACTATTAGATCGAACAAGTCCTCGAGTCGACTGGCTTCACACCTTCTGTAACTATTAGATCGAACAAGTCCTCGAGTCGACTGGCTTCACACCTTCTGTAACTATTAGATCGAACAAGTCCTCGAGTCGACTGGCTTCACACCTTCTGTAACTATTAGATCGAACAAGTCCTTGAGTCGACTGGCTTCACACCTTCTGTAACTATTAGATTGAACAAGTCCTTGAGTCGACTGGCTTCACACCTTCTGTAACTATTAGATCGAACAAGTCCTTGAGTCGACTGGCTTCACACCTTCTGTAACTATTAGATCGAACAAGTCCTTGAGTCGACTGACTTCACACCTTCTGTAGCTATTAGATCGAACAAGTCCTTGAGTCGACTGGCTTCACACCTTCTGTAGCTATTAGATCGAACAAGTCCTTGAGTCGACTGGCTTCACACCTTCTGTAACTATTAGATCGAACAA
This sequence comes from Tachypleus tridentatus, assembly GCF_004210375.1. Classification (NCBI taxonomy): domain Eukaryota; kingdom Metazoa; phylum Arthropoda; class Merostomata; order Xiphosura; family Limulidae; genus Tachypleus; species Tachypleus tridentatus. The sequence continues at coordinate 34,964,402 of NC_134827.1, read as the reverse complement.
GTCCTTGAGTCGACTGGCTTCACACCTTCTGTAACTATTAGATCGAACAAGTCCTTGAGTCGACTGGCTTCACACCTTCTGTAGCTATTAGATCGAACAAGTTCTTGAGTCGACTGGCTTCGCACCTTCTGTAACTATTAGATCGAACAAGTCCTCGAGTCGACTGGCTTTGCACCTTCTGTTACTGACTTGCTTCATGACCTTTCTCTAATTGACTGGGCTGACTTGCTTTATAAGCTGTATAATTGACTTGGTTGCTTCACATCATGCTTTTAATTGGCTTCATTTATCTGTAGATAGAAGTATATTAACTTGATTTTTGAGAGATTAGTTTCTTTTTAGTATTCTTAGAAAGATGTCAGGTAGGATTATATTGTGTCTTAACTTTTAAGTTTATATTGGAAATGTATAATTGAATTATACAATTTTTTGGTACAAGATTATTACGACAAATAGATGCTTGTGAAAATATTGTTACATATGTTGTTTTTTTCAAGTTTTAAGTTCAGAAATCGAATATTTATTAATATAGTGTTATTATTTTCTGTCAGTTTTCTACCTTTACTTGCAGAAAGACTCAATGTTTTTTACCTGAAGAGCTATTTGAGTCGACTCGTAGCCTCAGAAGGTGTCTTGATATATTGTTACTTGTATTATTCAAATGTGGTTGTATGTAAGCTTTACCTGCCTCAGTGTTTGCAAATAGGTGGCCTTAGTAGTATTTTGTTAATGAATTTAAAGTATATCTAATACAGTGTGTTGTTAATGTACCCAATACAGTGTGTTGTTAATGTACCTAATACAATGTGTTGTTAATGTACCCAATACAGTGTGTTGTTAATGTACCCAATACAGTGTGTTGTTAATGTACCCAATACAGTGTGTTGTTGATGTACCCAATACAGTGTGTTGTTGATGTACCCAATACAGTGTGTTGTTGATGTACCCAATACAGTGTGTTGTTGATGTACCCAATACAGTGTGTTGTTGATGTACCCAATACAGTGTGTTGTTGATGTACCCAATACAGTGTGTTGTTGATGTACCCAATACAGTGTGTTGTTGATGTACCCAATACAGTGTGTTGTTGATGTACCCAATACAGTGTGTTGTTGATGTACCCAATACAGTGTGTTGTTGATGTACCCAATACAGTGTGTTGTTGATGTACCCAATACAGTGTGTTGTTAATTCAATTTAATACAAATATTCCTACTTTTATTTTCTCTCAAAATGCAGTTTTGTGAAACGTAGGATTCTACATGAACTGACTGTCACTTGTAAACGTAGGATTCCACGTGAACTGACTGTCACTTGTAAACGTAGGATTCCACGTGAACTGACTGTCACTTGTAAACGTAGGATTCCACGTGAACTGACTGTCACTTGTAAACGTAGGATTCCACGTGAACTGACTGTCACTTGTAAACGTAGGATTCCACGCGGAACTGACTGTCACTTGTAAACGAGGATTCCACGCGGAACTGACTGTCACTTGTAAACGTAGGATTCCACGTGAACTGACTGTCACTTGTAAACGTAGGATTCCACGTGAACTGACTGTCACTTGTAAACGTAGGATTCCACGTGAACTGACTGTGATTTATGTAAAAAAACAGCTGATACGATTCTTCAGCCTCAATAGTGTGTGCTACATTCTTAATGTAAAAATACTTTTACTTTTTACTACACATTTGTGGAACATACAGCTCATCAAAGCCACAATCCAACAATTATGTGTAAATGTTTGAACATTATGATTAACACTTTCTTCTGTGAGAAAAATATGTAAGGTAAAACAAACCAGGAATCATACCATTCCTTGAGTTGGATAAAATTTGAGACAGCTCGTAAACATTTTCATATACGTGTGATTCACATTAGCATTAGGTGAATCAGCAGCCATAAAACGAATCTAGTGAGTTCGTGTGTTGGAGAAATTTGTATTTGATCCTAAAATGTTAACTTCAGGCTTATGTTCCAATAGTTGTAGCTGATTTACACTCAAGTAAGTATAGAACTTGTGAAGTTTTATTTGTAAGTATACTGTTATAGTCCACTAATGGAGTCCAGAAGCTAGTCATACATTTTTAGCCTTGCTGGTGTATTGACTGTTTAATAATAAAGAAAAGGCTATTTTATTCTGTCTTTGGCAGCTTTCTAAGGAAGTACTCTGTTCACTAAGATAGCTCTTAACTACTGGTCTTTAGTCATGTTTTTGCCAGTCTATAAAACCCCCAGGTATTTTTTTTAATGGTTGTAAGCAGTTCAACTTTCGTGACATCTATTGTGCAAACATACATCAGCACTAGTTTAAAAGTGGTGATTGTTTCTTACTATGGAACTCTGGATTTCAGAACTGGCAAACCAAGTCTGAATATCCATGCAATACTATAAAATATTCCCTGCACATTAAGCTTTAGATATGTTGTAAAAGAGACAGTCAGTTCCTTAGTATGGGTGCTGCTGAGTGACTGCCTTCCCTCTCGTCTGTAGATCAGAATTACTGAAGGCAACAGGTAACTTTCACTTCAGAGCATCTTAAACTAAGTTAGGGAACACTTGTAGTGATCCATAATCATCTTAAAGAAACTAAGTTAGGGAACAACACTTGTAGTGATCCGTAATCGTTCAGCAAACGTTTGCCAATTTGTTGGCAGGAAGAAAAAAACAAGGCTTGGAATTACTACTGAAATGTACATGAACTCAGTTTATAAATCTTGTATCTTTTAACCATTACGTGTATTTATGTATGTGTAACAATAATTAGAAATCTGTGTACAAGTCGTTTTGAATTCATATTATTAAAATTCTAAGTCCCATCAAACCTGTTTTTACAACTCCACGTACACGTACGTGAATTCTTTGAGTTTCATGCTTGACACTGTATTATATGACTATACATTCTTAATGGACCATAAATTATTCAAAATGAATTTGATGATCATGGAATGAACAATCCTGGACTGGGAAACTGGTCGGTAAATTATAAATGTTCACCTGGGTTAACTTCATTGTTGTACACTCATCAGTTATGTTAGTTCTCCAAGAGCAATGAACCAGGTAGCCAAAGCACTGTGGAAAAACAGACTAGCTGTGTTAAATTATTTTTGTGGTAATAGACTGGTTAATGAAAATTATAACATTTACTGTTTGTTATGTCAGCAAAGTTGTTGAGACTTGTTAGAAATTAAATATTGTCGTAAGTTTTTTAATCAATTTTTGTACCCAGTGAACCAACTGGTGTTAAACGTATTATTTTCTAGTTGGGTTAATACCATTGAGGTTGGATTAAAATAATTTATTGTATCTCGAGTGACTAAAAAATACAGAATAGGAAGTGTTACCTTATTGGCTGCACTTAATAACTGAGACTTAGAATTAGGATAAAACAAAGAATGTATAGCTTTAATGTAGAATATTTACAGGTTAATGAATAAGGTCATATCTTCTGCCACCAGAGGTCCTAGTCTTTTAAAGTTGAAAGTTATTAATTAGACATTCACTAGTATATTATTTATTACTGTTGTAGAGCTAGTTTATATTTGAGGATTTGGGTAAAAGTGCTGCAGGTTTAATATTACTCTCTTGATAAGTGCTAAGTTGGCCACTTTATTCAAAGCACACTAATAATGTGTAATCCATTATGAAGTTTGTATTATTTGAAATAGTTTGATTTTTTATTTAATTAAAAATGTATGTGCTAATATTTTTTGAAATCTTTAAGCTATGTTTTTCCTATGGCAATCCATGTTATTAATTTCTTTCCTAATACATTCATGTAAATTTATGGTTAAAAGACCAGTTGTTGTTTTTCCTATAATTATGGGTTCTTAAAACCTAAAAATACAACATATTAGATATACTGATTAATATTATGTTTGAAATTTTGTGCGACGCATTTAATTATAGTTTCCTGTTTTTTTGTGTGCCTCTCAAAGCATTATTTTCCTTGGTTATAAACTTGTTTATTTACAATATTCTGTTTATGGTATTTGGCTTTTTTTGTGCACAGAAATTTCAATATAAAACATGTCAAATAGTATTAATATTACTGTTATATTAATATTAAATTAATATTAAAAGTATATGGAAAATAAATAAAATATATACGGACACTAGATTTATCATTGTAAATTAATGGCAAATCAAACTATATATTTACACTAAAATAAACTCGACACAATTGCATTGGCTTTCATGCACTGAAAGTCAAAAACCATTATATATTTAAAAACAACAACAATGGTAAATACAAAGATTGGATAAGTGTTCCTCACGTTTAAAAAGTATATTAATTACGCAGTTTTCGATTGAAGTTGCACAAAAGCAATTTTGTAGTTTTTAATCAATGAGATAACTACTATTTTAAAATTATAACGTACGAACGCTTTAGGCTAGTGAACTGTTCATAAACCTTGGATGAGGCGTCAACCTTTAGGTGTGAATATAATAGTTCATTTTCTGGTGTGATTTTCCAAAATACAGTAACGTTTTTCGAAGACTCTCTCCACACGTAGTAGTAGTATTTCTTCATAAAATATGTCATTAGGAATCTTGTTACATTTATTTTTTTATTACACCAATTGCCTTCAACTTGCAAATGTAATATGCAAGGTTTGATTTCGGATTTTACTTAGCTAAAACGTTTTCATCGCATGGAGTCTCTTCAACTGCGAGATAGGGAACTTTCCAAAATTAACCCCGTGCCGAGTAAGAAATTTTGCATTTCGCATACCTGTTGATTTTGATAGGTAAAAAATATTTTAAAATTTATCCGAAAATTTAAAGAGTTTACAACCGTTCTGCATATGAAAAATTCTATGCCAGTTTTAGTGTCTATTCTGATTATTGAATGTATTAGATCACATGACGTAAATCTATTCCGTTATGACGAGAAACCCACTTGAAATAAAAATGTATTCTCAAGACTGCTGGTTACTCTACTTTAATTTAATTAAAGTTTTAAAACCCATACCATCCGTCTTGAAAATACATTTTTAACTTGAATCTAGTTGAACGCCCCTAGTGGTAGGATGGTACAACTGTGGACTTATAACGCTGCAGCATTGTGTTGAATATGCTCAACACAAAAACTACAGAATCTAATTACACTTCACCAGACTCAATATCATATTATCCTTTTTGTTTGGGGGTATCTTAGCACCTTGATTAGGATGTAGAGAGAAAAAAATTGTTTAAATGCCCTGTAAATTTCACGGTCTTTTAACGATATATGAGCGGAAAAAAGTAAATGTGTGTTATATTTAATAAGATTTGATTTGAATTTCGCGCAAAGTTATACGAAGGTTATCTGCGCTAGCCGTCCCTAATTTAGCAGGGAGGGCAACTAGTCATCACCACCCACTTGGGCTACTCTCTTTACCAACGAATAGTGGGATTGACCGTCATATTTTAACGCCCCCACGGCTAAAAGGGCGAACATGTTTGGTGTGACAGGGATTCGAACCCGCGACCCTCAGATTACGTATGGGTCATGCGACTTAACACCTGGCTATGCCGGGCCTATTTAATAAGATAGTTCCTTAAAGTAGAGATGTTTTTACAAAGAAAATAAGTATGATAATTATGCTTCCATTTCTACTTTTTATAATGTAATTTAGTACTTTTTTTTGTGTGTGTATTTTATTTCTTCTACATAAGCGCCATCTTTTTGAAGACCGACAAGATACTTTTAATTATTCCTGGTTATACGTGTCTCGCACACCATGTACGAAATAATAATAATATTAAATCGATTTTCAGTAAAAATAAGACAAAGATAAATTCCAGAAATGAATTAATTATAGTTGTTTAAATAAATAAAAAAAATCACATCTTGAAGAGTTAATACATGAAAATGAGATCAAACAAAACGACTCCCTTAATTTTTAGGTAGTTAAAAAAAGGCTCGTGGCCAGATAATATTTTGGGTTTTGAAACAGATTAAAGATTACATATTAGAGACATTTGCTACTATTTTTTTTGTCAGTATTTGAATAGGGGGCAGGTATCAGAGAATTGGGCATTATCTAATGTATCTCATTTTCAATAAAGATGATAAAAATTATCCCAATAATTATAGACTAGTTATTTTACATCAGGTGTGGAAATAGTTCTGGAAAGTCTGTTAAAAATGCTTTGCGAAGTCATTTAACATTTTATTGGATAGTCATGGCCAGGTGGGTGGGGTACTCCACTCGTAATCCGAGGGTCACAGATTTGAATCCTCGTCACACCAAAGATGTTCGCCCTTTTAGCCGTGAGGCATTATAAAGTGACTGTCAATCCACTATTCGTTGGTAAAAGAGTAGCCCAAGAGTTGGCGGTGGGTGGTGTTGACTAGCTGCCTTACCTCTAGTGTTGCACTGCTAAATTAGGGACGGCTAGCGCAGATAACCCTCGTGTAGCTTCAGAAACAAATTATTGGATAGTTAACAAGGTTCCATTAAGGAAAATCTTGCCTTACAAATCTTTTGTCATTCTTTGGAGAGGTTATTGCTTATGTAGATGAAGATAAGAGTGTAGATTTGACAAGGTGCCACATAAAAGGCTTGTAAAAAAAAGTTGTCTTTATAGGTGTAGGGGATAAGTTAGCAAACTGGATAGAAGAGTGGCTGGATGGAAGAAATCAGAGGTTGTTACAAATGGAGTTCAGTCAAACTGGATTAATGTCCCAATTAGTGTACGCCAGGTCTCAGTCTTAGAACATTTGCTCCTATTGATTTACTTGAATGATACAGATGAAGGAATACTCAATGAATTATTTGAATATGCTAATGATATTAAGGTCTTTCATGTTTCTAGCTGTAAAGAGTAAAGAGGATGCTGCTACTTTACACAAGGATTTAGATCATTTAGTGAGTTGGACAAATAAATGGTAGATGGGTTTTAATTATAATAAATGCAATATAATGGGTACGAGTTGTTATAATTTGAATGGGAATAACCTCAACAATGTTATGAGAGAAAGATATCTTGGTATTATGGTCGATCAGTCTCTTAAGCCATTCAAACTGTTGCTTGTGGTAGGGCAAATTTGATTTTAGGTTTATATATGTAGAAATGTTGAATACAAGTCTAAAGAGGTTATAATTTCATTATATAAGTCACTGGTTAGGTCACGTTTGGAATATTGTGTTCAATATTGGGCTCCTTACCTTACGAAAGACATTACTGGAAAAGGTTCTTAGAAGGGTTACTAGAAAGGTGCCTGTAATAAAGGGTTGTCATACGAGGAGAGACTGAAATATCTTAAATTATTTTCACTTGAAAAAGAGTTGTGGATAATCTGATTGAGGTGTTTAAGGTAGTAAAGAGAATCGATAGTGTTGGTGAATCATCTTTTTGTTTTCATATTTAACAGTGAGAACAGTAGGACTATGAAACAGTATTAATTTTGTCAGGGTAGGAATCGTCTTCAACTAATAACATAGTTTTGTTTTTCTTACAAGTTGGATGGCCTTTGGAATATGTTGTCTTAGGATGTTGTGAATTAATTTCGATGATTTTTTAAAAAAGGCTTGATAAATATACGAATGATAAAAAACAAACAAACGTCAAGCCAGTCCTTAAGTGAATTTTGATTGGAATGTGGAACAGTTGAACTGTATGAGTAGGCCCCATGTTGTTCCAAAACCTTTGTTTAAGATGTCTCCAAGTCTTGTTAAAAGTTTATAATTCATAATCTTTGTTTTATAGTGTTTATTATTACTTATTTCGGAAATTAAGACTGAATGAGTGACACAATCACAGATCAAAGCCAAGAACTTTAAGGTGAATTAAAGAGACCAAATAAAATATAACCTTTAGACAACTGCAACAATTGGTTCTAATTTCCTGCTGAAAAGAAATCCGAGTAAAACTAGGATTATATAGTCATCTTATAGGCTATAGATGCCAAGAGGAACGTGTTTGGTTGTCATACTCTATTATTACAACAACCATCAACATTAGGGAAAATTTTAGTCCATAGAGTGAAAGAAGTGACGTGACGTTCAGGTGAACACAAAAACTTTCTGGTTTCAATACAAGCCGTTTCATTGAAATAATCCATAAAAGTAGATTAGTTAACTAAATAGTGTAAAACTAGTTCTTTAACTACCCACTCGCACAGGTTATAAATTTAGCAGTTCATTGACATTAGAAGCATATGATTACTTATTATTTTTAATTTCGCAGATTAGGCCTATAACTTAAAAGTAAATTCGCGCATAAGTACCTGCAGGGAGGCGTGGTTTATTTCCGAAGAAACTTCAGAGCATGCGCAGACATTATGCGGTTCTTCTTGACTAATCACGTTGTACAAAAGAAATATTTTGTTGCGGGATTCAGTCTAGGAACTGCAGCAGCGACCCGTTAACGAGTAGGAATATTGATTTGTCGTTTTGTTGTGTTTATTTTAAAACGTATTGCGCTATGTGATATTGTTTATGTTGAAACTTTTGATTTTTGGTCTCTGTTTTCAAATTTATTATGTTTTGTACATTAGTTTGGAACAGAATGCGTTATAATTTTTTTTGATCTGTAATTATTATTCTATGAAGTTGATATTATATTTTATATTGTAGACAGAAAAATTTTCATCTATCTTTTAATCAAGACAGATAATTTTTATTAGATTAAAAGTGTATATCAAACATTAAGAAACAAAGCGTAAAATATCCATATATATTTATTTTATCAATACTATTACTATACATATTAGTGCAAAACAAACCTTATTTGTATAGTCCATGATAAAACAAGCAATGATATTTCTAACACTAATAAAGAACGACCACATTTCATAACGAATTAATTTGGTACGTCCTTTAAAATGAGGTTAAATATATACTACCTTTATAAACTGGGGTATTTCAAGAAGTTATACAGTGGCTTTGACACTGTAGGAAAACTGACATCTCCGAATTTTAGTATTTTTTCTCCATTATTTTAATAAAAGTATTTCATTGTTTTGCCACTAGATGGCACTACCAATGTCCCGTTGTAACGAATATGTCGAAGGAAATTCTTGCTTTAAGGTTTTAAATGTATTCAGAACAATAATTGATTGATCATATTTTAATACAGTCATTAAATTATCGAAACATATGTGCATCCTTAAAACGGTCGTATAATAAAATATAAGAAATACCAAGGGTCTAAAATACTTTTGAAAATAGCTGAAGGGAATTGTGTGAGAGGCACATTAAATAACTGTGCGTTTATTTTAATTTTTATTTAGCCAGTCTTCTTGCACGTTTTGAAAATAAAATATCTATAACTTTCATTTGTAAAGATTTTACTCATTTTAAATGCTGATTTAAGTTATGAAGATTTCGAAAAATAACTGATGTTTTTTTGTGGATATTCGTATTTTCAAAGTTATAAAAAAAAAATAAAACGTATTTTTAAAGTTTTCCCAATCTTGATGTGCTGCTTTAACTTTCAATATTGTATACACACACCCTCTCTCTTTAGGCTTAGGTTTTATCACTTAAAATTAATAACCTTCCATAACGTTCACACACAACCTTTTGGACAAGGTTTACTTGCTGAATACAATTCTTAATATATTAAATTAATGGTTTGATATATATTACAGCATGCGTTATATCTTCATGATACTTGTAACTGAATTACAATAAAACTGAACAATTTTAATTAAAAAAAATATTAAATCCCAGTATAATCCGAAACAGCCAGTGAATTATCTTTCAAAGACTTGTCCTCCAGTCGTAGCACAAGACGAAATAAGTATTTCAGTGATTACTAAACACATCTGATACATGCATTCGCAGTTTTCAAAATCTCTTTGGCATCAACTAAAGCTATTCTCTAAAACTTCTTGTATTGTAAGAACTTCTTTAAAACAATAAAGATATTTGATTTCCACAAAAGGATAGATGAAGAAATAAACACTGTTACACAAACCTTTATTTTTATAAATCTTCAAATAAACAGCACGAAGCTGCGAGGACTTCATCTTGTAAGGACGGAAACTTTTTTTTTTTTTAATTGAACTTCTCGTCTCGTGAAACACAAGTTTCGTCAATGGATTAGATTGACGATCACCTTAATTAGGTTTAACAATGTATTTACCACATGGTCGAACTTCCATCTTCACGATTATGGTAATTTTACTAACGAACTAAGGCCCTTTCCAAGTGCCCTACACTCATCTGTCTGTTTGATAATAATTTAAAACGTACACTGTTTGACGAGAAGGCCGGACAATCCTTTATCCATCTATGTTTCCACTACATCTGTGGTACTTAGTGGACAGTACTGTTCATCACTGTTGTCTCCACACGTGTCCACACCATCACACCAAGCGTCACGGCCGATACAACGACCATTGTGACACTGCTGTTGGTGGGTTAAACATGGTGCACGACACTGTTCCGGCTCGTCACTCTTGTCGTCACAGTCGTCGTAACTGTCGCAGAAGTAGTCACTGGGAATGCACTGGCCATTATTACATGTAAACTGGGAGTTGGGACACACTGGAAAAAAAGAGAAAAGAACGGGACATACTAACATGTAAAAATATAAACAGCGATATACAGGGAGCCACGTAGAACACACGTGCAGAAAAGATAAACTAAACAGCAAGTTTTTATTTATAGGTCTATTCTGTAATTCACAACGTTAAAGATTTTTCTATCATGTTTCATTGAGAAACATGATCCAATGGTTGTGAAAGTTTAATAACAAACTACGTTTGGAATATTGGTTGATGTGTTAGCCACGAAAAAAAAACACGTTTTAAATATATTTTATTTCTTTAAAAAAGTGACTTTAATGTAATTCACAAATTGTTTTTTTTTACATATGTGTCCGGTCGAACAGCGACAGATTTACGAAGTCATAACATTAAAATCCAGGGTTCGATTCCTCGCGGTGGACGTATCAAATGGCCTAACGCGACTTTGCTCTAAAACGGCAAAATGCATGGAAACAAACAAGTGATATGCATACAGGTCTTAAAAACAACGAGTCATGACAACTGGATGGTGAATTTATAAACAGAATGAAACATAACCACACAATAGGTCATACATTGCACTAATACTTTGTATTCGAACCTTGACTTCTGTACAGAGAATTAAATCTAGCTGTGTGCGGTTATTAGGGTACTCGACTCGTAATCCGAGCGTTGCGGGTTCGAATCCCCGTCATACACAAACACGCTTGCCCTTTCGGCCGTGGAAGTATTATATATGTTACGGTCAATCCCACTATTCGTTGGTAAAAGAATAGTCCACGAATTGCCGACGAGTGTGACTGACTGCCTTCCCTCTGGTTGGGCTCATCACATTGCTAAATTAGGGACAGCTCTCGCCGTCGTGTGGCTTTGCGCAAAATTAAAAACAAACAATACTCTCCACACAAGTCAGTCACGTTGTTTGTACACCTTCTGGGATTGTAAACTAGAAGACATTTGAAGGACAACTCTTGTTTTTTTGTTGTAATTTTAAGGTGGTTTAAAAGTCCTTTTCGGACACTGACGAAGACATTTGCCACACTCGAAGATGCTATGCCAAGGTGGAGCTGGTAGTATGTTTATCAGCTTTCTGCGACTTCTTTTTTCCATCGCATCATTTGCCATTTTCGGTCTCTTGGCTACCAGCTGACAAAAGAATACCAAATTCTTCTCACCAGGTGTCTCTCAGTCGTTGAGATTGTTGTTAGTTTATGTTAAGTGTCTTCAACTCGAAGATAGAGGCGTCCTGGTAATCTTTCACCTACTGCTAGCTCATCATATAGCAAGTATTTTAGAACGAGATCATTAGGTATCCTCACAACGTGAAGGCCCCGGCATGGCCAGGTGGTTAAGGCGCTCGATTCGTAATCTGAGGACCACGGATTCGAATTCTCGTCACACCTAACGTACTCCCCTTTCAGCCGTGGGGGCGTTATAATGTTACGGTCAATCACACTATTCATTGATAAAAGAGTAGCCTGAGAATTGGCGGTGGGTGGTGATAACTAGCTGCCTTCTCTCTAGTCTTACACTGCTAAATTAGGGACGACTAGCGCAGATAGCCATCGTGTAGCTTTGTGCGAGATTCAAAAACAAGCAAACTTCTTAGCGGCATTTTTAAGTATTTATAATTCTATTTAGAAAAAAATCAGATTTTTTTGCCAAATTATTTGCAAGTATTGTAATGTTCAGTACATAGAGGGCATTAGAAAATAATCAGATATGACGAACGCGCTGCAGAAGTTGAAAAAAAAGACGTTTGCTTTAGTTGTACATGTTTTTTAAAATACCATATAACAAAAATCGTATTAACAAAGGAGTTTTAAAGGGTGACATATAGCAAATTCGGGTCTAACCCTCGTTAAGAACAACCAGCCTTTCTTAGGTTTTTAACCTTTTACACTGCCATTTAAGGACAACCCTAAAGATGGCACTGGTTTACTTATGGAAAGCCTTGGGGCATGTTCACCGATAATGGTTGTACATCAGCAGTAGTTCGACCCGATTTGGTAATGAGAGATGGAAAATTACTTTTAGTGATAAATAAAGATGAACTGATGCGTACAGCAAGTGGACATAAAGATACAAACAACTGGAAATTGTAATTATCCTTGATGTTTGGGCAACTGGCATCGAATATTAAGGAAATCCTTGTGATAGTGAATACACTAAAGATTAGATTTCCATTCACAACATAAAAGGTGATCATTAAACTCTCAAAAAAAGAAATATTCATACCACGAGTTATTAGGAATAAATTTGCATCTAGTGACTTGGGCAGAGTAAATCCAAACACCCCAGCATGTCTGGAGGGATTAATGGTTAGATACACTCTAGTGGATCTGAACAATACAGTTGTCATCATTTGGGCATGAACATGACAAACCATTGAATTGAAGTCTGTATTGGGCATTACAAGAAGTACAATTGTGTAGAAATTACTTCAACATCAAAGACCATCAGAAAGAGTCATCTTTCAGGCAAGATGTGGAAAGTTTGATTTTATATCCTTACATAACAGCAAATAACCATTTGACTTATAAGAGATTATGTGTTACAGCTCATAAACTTCATATAACACACGACTTGCTCACAGAATATCAAGATACCTTGTGGTGCGGGTTTAATAAATAAAACTTTTTATACGATTGACACTGCAGCACCAATATACAAGTTTGTCAGCAGCCTCCAACTTGGAAAACAGACTGAGAAATCACGAAGGAACAAGGGTGAATAGAACATGGACACCATATACTGTACTTGTGACAAATAAAGATGGACCCACGAGGTGAGTGATACCACAAAGATGGATCCCTACCCATTGTCAAGAACTGACTCTTAATTTGAATATTTTATGTGGATCAAAGTGTTTTCCAACGTTGGATCTTCATAATGGAAGTAGATGAACTAAGTGGAAAGAAACTTTGCTACAAGAAATGGATTGTGGCAATTTATTGCCTTACGACGTGGATTACGTAATGCCCCCGATATATTTCAGTGACCAATGAACTGTGCTCTCTCTAACTACCCTAGAATCTTGTACTCATCTACATGGATGACAAAACTGCACATGGTAAATAATCTTTGATTATTCTTACGATAGGCCAAGGAATGTTCTGGATTAGCTGTAGAAAGATAACCTTAAGATAAATCCCTGGAAGTGTGAATTATTCTGTCAAATTGGCAGGTTTTCTGGGACACTTAGTCAACGAATAAAAATTGTCTATTGACCCATTAAAACTAAATATTTCGGAACTGACCAACAACGAGGGATTTGTGTGATTTAAGATAATTTCTTAGACTTTTGTCATTTTGTGAAATCCTTTTTTAACTTTTACTGTTCTCTACAAATTACTTATAGAGTTTTATCTGCTGATTGTAAGCAAGCATTTACTAAACTAAAACACCGAAGTAACTATTACTTCTTTACTAGTATACCTTGAAGATCTGCTCAATTTAGGTATAGATGTTCGAGTCTGCAGATTTGTTTTGAATTTCGCACAAAGCTACTTAAGAAAAGGCAGCTAGTCATCACCACCCACCGCCAACTCTTGGGCTACTCTTTTACCAACGAATAGTGGGATTGACCGTCACATTATAATGCCCCCACGGCTGAAAGGACGAGCATGTTTGGTGCGACCATCAGATTACAAGTCTTAACCACCTGGCCATCCTGCAGAGACAGAGGAATTTTGTCACAAGTACAACATGTGATTGCTTATTAATGTAGGCAGTGAATGCTATAGAAAAACGATGTTGTATCCTTCAAAAAGGATATTCGTCATTACCTATATAAATAAACATTTACACTTTAGGAGGCTGCATTCAATACTGAATAACGTGTACATTTTATCAACCCACAAGTTCAGAAAGCAGGATTTCTTCCAAAACTACAATAGTATAATTATAACATAATTCATTACCCTGGACAGAACTGTGGGCATGTTGATAGATTATCCAAAAGACTGTCTTAAGTCCTAATGAAGAATATTAGCAGTGTGGAAAGAAAAGATAAACCTGAACAAAGTGACAAGTACTAATATGGTTCAATACTCAACTGAAACATGTACAAGCAGAAGAGAGGAGTTTGAAACCGGTTATTCAGAAAACCAGCAATGGGGCCTTCATGGAAAACATAGTTTCCATATAACCTGATGACGACGAACAAGCCACAATGGAATTCATTATGCCTACAAAAAGACTTGCTATGTCGGAAACTGGAAAACACCAGAGAACAGAAATAATGAATGAAGTTCATATTAGAATTCCACAGCATTCTCTCAACCTTCCAATAGCTGGACATACAGAAGATACTGGTGAGTGCAAGAGGGCACTTCTATTGGATTGAGTGTAATAGATGCTGTTAGCAACAAGGTCTTTAAAAGGAGTAATATTGGTGTCTACATTTTGTTGGAACACCCTTTAAAAGCGTAGCTGTTGATTCGTTTACCACAAAGTAACAGCAAAAATAAATGCATCATGGTTGTGATGGACTATTTCACATAGTAGCCAGAAGTATATGTTGTTTCTAATCAGAAACTCTAGCAAGCAATCTAATCAATTTGTTTTAAGATTCAGGATGTCTCTGGAACTTCACTCACATCAGGGCCGAAAGTTAAGATCAAAATTGTTTGTGGAAATGAGTTAAAGCTTTGATACAAAAAAAGATCAGAACACAGATATTCTGGAAACATGGAAGTGAGGTAGAATCGTACACTTTTAAACCAATGAGCCACTTATGCAAATTAACATCGGAGAACGTGGGATCTAGATTGTTCCCTTCCACTTATGAGATATCAAACAGCAACGAGTGACAACAGAATGTTCGGCAGAGTGTCATCAGACCTATACTTAAATCTAACTGAATCTTATACACAAAGGAACACTAGTGATCCTGGGAAAGTCAGTTAGTGATAAAACTACCATGATGGTAATAAGATTTCATTACATTAAAGTGATAAGGTATGGTTGTACAATCTCCATCACAAGAAGAAAGGAACTCCAAAGAAGCTGGTGTTGGAAAAGGTTATATGTTGTACAAGACTCGATCATGGACTTTTGAGAAGCCAGAAAGGTGGAAAGTTCAAGCCAAAGAGCACATATCATGATCATTTCTAAAAGTACATTGGTGAGAAATTAACCAATGTAGTAACTCCAAAGTACATTGGTGAGAAATTAACCAGTGTAGTAACTCCAAAGTGCATTAAGTGAGAAATTAACCAGTGTAGTAACTCCAAAGTGCATTAAGTGAGAAATTAACCAATGTAGTAACTCCAAAGAACATTGGTGAGAAATTAACCAATGTAGTAACTCCAAAGAACACTGGTGATAAATTAACCAATGTAGTAACTCCAAAGTGCATTAAGTGAGAAATTAACCAATGTAGTAACTCCAAAGAACATTGGTGAGAAATTAACCAATGTAGTAACTCCAAAGTGCATTAAGTGAGAAATTAACCAATGTAGTAACTCCAAAGAACATTAAGTGAGAAATTAACCAATGTAGTAACTCCAAAGAACATTGGTGAGAAATTAACCAATGTAGTAACTCCAAAGAACATTGGTGAGAAATTAACCAGTGTAGTAACTCCAAAGTGCATTAAGTGAGAAATTAACCAATGTAGTAACTCCAAAGAACATTGGTGAGAAATTAACCAATGTAGTAACTCCAAAGAACATTGGTGAGAAATTAACCAATGTAGTAACTCCAAAGTGCATTACGTGAGAAATTAACCAATGTAGTAACTCCAAAGAACATTGGTGATAAATTAACCAATGTAGTAACTCCAAAGAACATTGGTGAGAAATTAACCAATGTAGTAACTCCAAAGAATATTGGTGAGAAATTAACCACTGTAGTAACTCCAAAGAACGTTGTTGAGAAATTAACCAATGTAGTAACTCCAAAGTACATTAAGTGGGATATTAACCTTCTAAAGATCCAAGGTTCATGTTGAGAACATTTTCAATGGATCACCAAGGGCAGAATCACTAGTGGATTCACTGGACCACAAACGGGATAGCCACTATTGTGTTTTTCTTATAAGGAAAGCCAAACTGGGCTATCTGCTGTGTCCACCGAGGGAAATCGGACCCCTGAGTTTAGTGTTGTAAATTCGAAGACTTACCGCTGTCCCGATAGGACAGCCACTAAGGTACAAGAGATCGTAACAACTGTGTATCATAGAAAACCCAGAAAAAGATATGGCGAATAGACGGTTTAGTTTACTGTTTTATTTGTGTATTAGGACTGTTCAAAGGAATTCACAATTCAGAAAGGGATAATGCTGCACAGTATAAATTTTTCGTTAGAATTGAATTGTTTGCTAGAGGGAGCTGCTAATCATGATGACGTCAGATCTAGAAAGCTTATAAAAGTAGTCCTAGAATACTCGAAACGGTCATGACGAGTATTAATTCAGAAATACCGTTGAATTTAGAGAAACGAGAGTACGTTATAAACACATATAACCAGTGTGCAAAGATTCAATTAGAATTCAGTGGCGTAATAAGCTATTTATTCTGTGCTTATTCTGTGCTGTGTTTGTAGTTTCTAACAAGTTGATCGATTAGCAATGAAATTCTGTAAGTAATTTTATTTGTAACTGTTAACTTAGACATACCATTAGGTTTAAAAATTTCTGTTCATACACTGTTTCTGAATTTAGGCCTACCACTGTTCATACGCTGTTTCTGAATTTAGGCCTACCACTGTTCATACACTGTTTCTGAATTTAGGCCTACCACTTACGCCAAAGTGAACGTAGCTTGTAGAAAACGTTTCAGAAGAAATAGATAATTTGTTACCGTTATATGAAACACATTCAACATGGAAGTTATAAATATTAAGTTTTATCTTACTTGTGGTACAGTTGATTTCGTCACTACCGTCCCAACAATCGATATAACCGTTACACTTTCGAGAGGTGGGTAGACAGGACGTATCGTTTCCACAGTGGAACTCGTCTGCTTTGCAAGCTATGATTTAAAAAACAACAACAAAATACAACTTATTTATTGTTCGATATATTGAGTGCAACATCTATGGTTAACCTGGCATCACTAGGTCGAAGCCAGATTAACCTGGTGAAACGTTCTGACCCTAAATATTATACTACTATATCTGACAATTAAGTTTTATATAATAAGGTATTTGTTTTAATAATTAAAACAAAACATATATACTTTTGATCCTAGCTTACCGCAATCAGCTTCGTCACTCATGTCATAACAGTTGAAGTGACCATCACATCTACGTTTAGCTGGAATACACAACCCATCTCCGCAGCGCCACTCTGCAGAATGGCATTCTGGGAAGAAATAAAAACAAACACCTCGTGTTCATAAAGCTCACAGTTTTATATTCTTGTAACTTCACGTTTTCAAATAAAAATATTTAGATTTTCGAATGTCACAAATAACTCTAAAGAAAAGATAACAAACCAGAGATGTCCACACATTGGTATAAGTGGTCATTCAATTGACGACAGAGCTCTTGAGGACCAGCGCACCACCCACCACATCCTCTGGGGTCCTGGGGATCCACTGGAGTCACGCATCGAGGGGTCAGAGCTCCAACGGAGAATAAACAGATTCCATCGTGTTGACAGAGACCGCAAGGCCCATCTGGGATTATAACCATATAATAATAATAATTCGAATCACTCGTTAACATTTGCGTTTTTTGTAACACTAATATTCATAATAATTACATAAATATGAGTTTATGAAAAACTTGCATGGCCAAGTACCTGCATGTTTGAAGACTTGTTAATTGTCGGTTCTAACCAATATTGGTCTCTTAATAAAAATTACCGCAGAATAGTATGCACTATTTATTCCTGTAACTAAATATATCGTCCCTTTCTGGTGCAAGTTCTAGAATTAAAAAAAAAATATTTCTCATGGTTTTACTTATCACTATATACGATTAGTTATGTAGTTGTGGATGTCATGTTCTTGAGACTTAGACATGAATTATCATGGTGTCTTTATATCTTCGGTCCACAGTCAGTTTATACTGTGACGTATCTTCGTCCGAAACTTCTGCGATGTTGGTTACACCACTGGACGAATAAAGAGAGTCGGCTCGGTACCCATTCCCACGCAAAACGAAAGTCATCACAGTTTCGTCAAAATTGTTTATCTGTTGTTCAATATAGCTATCCTGCATAGAAATGATACACGAAAGGGCTTTTGGTCTTAGCCACACTTTGGAAGTGGTTTTGTACTCGATGTTAATTCACATAATAGAAATATCTGTGTAAATAAACAAATGATGGACAACGAATTCACAAAATAAATGGGACAAAACATTATAGCATACAATACAAAATATAGAGGGTGATGTTTTCTACAATGATTACTACACACAATTCAGTCATGTTGTAACCTTCTGACCTTTGTCTTTTATTTAAGCCAATACAACCTTAATAACATTTATATCAGGACTTTCTGTAGGTCAAACTTTGGTTTTAATTGTTCCATTGACCTTTTTACTATTATCATGCCATCACATTCACTGATATCTGAGATCACTGTCTTGTTGCAAGATCAATCCACACACACACGACACTGTTTCCTGATCACAAACTGCCTGTGACTGTCAGAAGTCAGGGTGCCATCAGTTTGTGTAGATCACCAACATTATGAGCTGACGTGTGGGCTCACGCCCTTACTTAGATGCTGTACCTTGGCTACAATATTGTTCTCTTTTTCCAAGCCAAACAATCTGTTGTTGAACGTTTCCAAATAATAAAACTGGACACATCTTCCACGAGCACTTGTCTCCAGCTTTTCTTTTCGTTCCATTGTTTGTGGTCTGATGTCTATTTCAACTTTTGGTTTGGTCATTTCTACTCAACACTGGTCTTCGTGTTAATGCGCATATCACTTTCTGAAGACTGTCTTTGCAATTAGAGCAAAGTTATTGGCAAGATATGTACTCGACCGTTGTCTGATTCGTGAATAACACAACCTTAGATACTTAACATCACATCTGAAGAGTTTCGGTTTTCTACATGGACGATTTCTATTATTAACACTTCCCGTTTCATGTACCTTCTTCACAGTTTTAAATACAGTTTCCACCAAAGTATGGAAGGTTTCTGCAATGTTTTTTTTAATAGAGTGTACTTTACCGGTCGAAACAGTGAAGCCACTACTGATACTGCTATCACTGGTCTTAATATTACTGTTTCTACTTTAATAGGCTTTATGCTACTGTGGCGTTTCATAATTGGTTGAATAAGAACCAATCACACTGCAAACTGTCAATACGTATTTTCTTATGCAGTTAATTTTCTCACGATAAAATGTACATTCCACTAAAATTTGTTCGTCTTCCCCTTTCCTCACAATGTGGTTGGTTGTCTCCGTTTGTATAAAATAATATTGATAATAATACACAAATTGTATTTCAATTTTGTCTTCTTTACATACGAAAGGCTTTATGAATGACTGTTTCATACCTCCAGATTTGTAGAGGAACTTTAGTGGATGAACGGTTAACAACTCTTTGTTACAGAGGAAGTTTCGTGGATGAACGGTTAACAACTCTTTGTAACAGAGGAAGTTTCGTGGATGAACGGTTAACAACTCTTTGTAACAGAGGAAGTTTCGTGGATGAACGGTTAACAACTCTTTGTAACAGAGGAAGTTTCGTGGATGAACAGTTAATAACTCTCTGTAACAGAGGAGGTTTCGTGGATTAACAGTTAACAACTCTTTGTAACAGAGGAAGTTTCGTGGATGAACAGTTAATAACTCTCTGTAACAGAGGAAGTTTCGTGGATGAACGGTTAACAACTCTTTGTAACAGAGGAAGTTTCGTGGATGAACGGTTAACAACTCTTTGTAACAGAGGAAGTTTCGTGGATGAACGGTTAACAACTCTTTGTTACAGAGGAAGTTTCGTGGATGAACGGTTAACAACTCTTTGTAACAGAGGAAGTTTCGTGGATGAACAGTTAATAACTCTCTGTAACAGAGGAAGTTTCGTGGATTAACAGTTAACAACTCTTTGTAACAGAGGAAGTTTCGTGGATGAACAGTTAATAACTCTCTGTAACAGAGGAAGTTTCGTGGATGAACGGTTAACAACTCTTTGTTACAGAGGAAGTTTCGTGGATGAACGGTTAACAACTCTTTGTAACAGAGGAAGTTTCGTGGATGAACGGTTAACAACTCTTTGTAACAGGAAGTTTCGTGGATGAACGGTTAACAACTCTCTGTAACAGAGGAAGTTTCGTGGATGAACGGTTAACAACTCTTTGTAACAGGAAGTTTCGTGGATGAACGGTTAACAACTCTCTGTAACAGAGGAAGTTTCGTGGATGAACGGTTAACAACTCTTTGTAACAGAGGAAGTTTCGTGGATGAACGGTTAACAACTCTTTGTTACAGAGGAAGTTTCGTGGATGAACGGTTAACAACTCTTTGTTACAGAAGAAGTTTCGTGGATGAACGGTTAACAACTCTCTGTAACAGAGGAAGTTTCGTGGATTAACAGTTAACAACTCTTTGTTACAGAGGAAGTTTCGTGGATGAACGGTTAACAACTCTTTGTTACAGAGGAAGTTTCGTGGATGAACGGTTAACAACTCTTTGTTACAGAGGAAGTTTCGTGGATGAACGGTTTACAACTCTTTGTTACAGAGGAAGATTCGTGGATGAACGGTTAACAATTCTCTGTAACAGAGGAAGTTTCGTGGATGAACGGTTAACAACTCTTTGTTACAGAGGAAGTTTCGTGGATGAACGGTTAACAACTCTGTAACAGAGGAAGTTTCGTGGATTAACAGTTAACAACTCTCTGTAACAGAGGAAGTTTCGTGGATGAACGGTTAACAACTCTCTGTAACAGAGGAAGTTTCGTGGATGAACGGTTAACAACTCTCTGTAACAGAGGAAGTTTCGTGGATTAACAGTTAACAACTCTCTGTAACAGAAGAAGTTTCGTGGATGAAGGTTAACAACTCTCTGTAACAGAAGAAGTTTCGTGGATTAAGAGTTAACAACTCTCTGTAACAGAAGAAGTTTCGTGGATGAAGGTTAACAACTCTCTGTAACAGAAGAAGTTTCGTGGATTAAGAGTTAACAACTCTCTGTAACAGAAGAAGTTTCGTGGATGAAGGTTAACAACTCTCTGTAACAGAAGAAGTTTCGTGGATTAACAGTTAACAACTCTCTGTAACAGAGGAAGTTTCGTGGATTAACAGTTAACAGCTCTCTGTAACAGAGGAAGTTTCGTGGATTAACAGTTAACAACTCTCTGTAACAGAGGAAGTTTCGTGGATTAACAGTTAACAACTCTCTGTAACAGAGGAAGTTTCGTGGATTAAGAGTTAACAACTCTCTGTAACAGAAGAAGTTTCGTGGATTAACAGTTAACAACTCTCTGTAACAGAAGAAGTTTCGTGGATTAACAGTTAACAACTCTCTGTAACAGAAGAAGTTTCGTGGATGAAGGTTAACAACTCTCTGTAACAGAGGAAGTTTCGTGGATTAACAGTTAACAACTCTCTGTAACAGAAGAAGTTTCGTGGATGAAGGTTAACAACTCTCTGTAACAGAGGAAGTTTCGTGGATTAACAGTTAACAGCTCTCTGTAACAGAGGAAGTTTCGTGGATTAACAGTTAACAACTCCATTCTAGAGGTAACCTGTCGTCTTTCCAACTTCATGTTTTGTGTGAGATAAACTCCTAGGTATAAGTTTTTACTTTTTGCACGAATGAGAGACTATCCTAATTAACCAAATTATTTTTGTATTGTTTAAACGATGAAACTCATATGTAATGTTTTTCTCCCATACAAGGAGAAAAAACATAAATTTCTTCTTACCAGATGGCTCTGCTGTTCCATTACTAGCAGCCTCACTTCGTACTGTCCACAGCTCAGCTTCGTCTGTCACATTTGTGGATTCAGGCACACTTTTGGACGAGACTAAAGATGGTCTTGTTGGGGTCATAGTTGAGGAAGAACTGGACGTTTGGGTTGGAAAACACACACAATCTAATATCTCAATCTCGTAGCTACCTTGTCGCTTGCACGGCTCGTTGCTATGCAACCGCATTCCTCGACCAAAGTCAGTCCTACAATCTCGGGAACGGCTGTGGATTCTGTTGGGGTCACACTTTCCCCCTAAGTCCTTACATGAAGACCACTGGCCCCATGGTGACCAAGCAGCTGAAAGTCCAAAAAAATCAGTAACACGGAAAGTGTCGTTAAAAATAAAACTTCATTTCAACAACTTCCCGTGCATAAATTTCACGTGCAGCGCACTACTCAAAGCGCCCACGAGCATCAGTGGTCTAAAAAATGTAGAATATAATAGATGGACTTAAGGACAATAAATAGTTAATTCCAATCAATGTATAACAACCAACATTCATTGGCAAGAAACGTTAACGAAGCAACAGCTTGATTATTTTTAACAAAATCATGTCTACAAATTTAATTCTGAGCTGGTGTTAGACAAGAAACTTACCCGTTGTTAATAATGTCAGCCTCGGGTAATATAAATAATTAATAATGATAAATAATAAATACACAACATTTAGATAAAACATTTGACAATTTTTCATTTTACGAAATTACTATACGAAATATTAATTTACCATCTGTTGGAGGTAGTGTTATTGGTTTCAGGTCCACAGGTGGCGCTGTTATCCCATGTAGCCCTAACGAGAATGGAAAGTGAATGTGAGGATAAGGAAAAAAACAGTGAATTTTAATATATCAGAACATACACAAGCACATAAGAACATTTTAAGATATTCATGGGTATGCTTTTTAAACGATAGCTTGCTGGACTAACGGGCAACGTGGAAAATACTGTAGTGGTCTTAAACCGAAATACCTGTCGTCAGGGGTGATTAATGTTTGTTTGAGAATTTCGTGCAAAGCTACACAAGGGCTATCCGCGTTAGCCGTCCCTAATTTAGCAGTGTAAGACTAGAGGAAAGGCAGCTACTTATTACCACCCACCGCCACATTTCAGGCTACTCTTTTATTAAAGAATAATGGGATTGATCATAACTTTATAACGCCCACACGGCTGAAAGGGCAAGCATGTTTGGTACGACCGGGGTTCGAACCCGCGACCCTCGGAATACGAGTCGAGCACCCTAACCACCTCGCCATGATGAGCCATGTTTATTTCAGTTAATCACAAAACTACACAATTAGCTATCTGTGATTTGCTAACCACGGGTATCGAAACCCGGTTTTTAAAAGGTACGAGTCCGCTGACATACCGCCGTGCCATTAGGGGACGGTGATTAATGAATCAGATGTCTTTCTTCGTTTTGATTGTAAGTATGTAAAAATCTAAATATTTTTAACAAGTTGTAAGTTTTGAATTATGGGATCTGTGAACTAACAAATGCTAATAACTTTATACCGCATAACGTTCGTACGTAATGTTTTAATTGTGTTATTAAAATATATAGTATTTAGAATCTGTTATTTTTCATACATAGATGACAAGCTATTATTCTCAGAATTACGTAAAATTATAACATAAAACGACTATGAATGGCAGTGTTACGTCATAATTATTAAACAATATGAACGATAACTTAGAAGTAATACAAGTAGTGTTAAGCCTAACAATGTTATTCAAAACACACGTGCTGATAGCTGGTACTTAAGTCGTATTAAATAATATCCTATCTTCGAACGATCTTTATTAATAATAAAATATTGATATCCTGGCGTTTCCATATACGTCAGAAGCTACGCGGAAGAAGGGTTTAATGACAGTATGTCCAAACAAGAAATGGTTTGTTTGATTTTGAATTTCGCGCAAAGGTACACGAGGGCTAGCCGTCCCTAATTTAGCAGTTTAAGACTAGAGGGAAGACAGTTTATCATCACCACCCACCGTCAACTCTTGGGCTACTCTTTTACCAACAAATAGTGGGATTGACCGCAACTGTATAACGCCCCCACGGCTGAAGTAGCAAGCATATTTGGTGCGACGGGGATTTAAACCCGCAACACTCAGATTGCGAGTCCAACCCGGCATGGCCAAGCGTGTTAAGACGTGCGACTCGTAAACTGAGGGTCGCGGGTTCGCATCCCCGTCGTGCCAAATATGCTCGCCCTTTCAGCCGTGTGGGTGTTATATAGTGACAGTCAATCCCACTATTCGTTGGTAAAAGAGTAGCCCAAGAGTTGGCGGTGGGTGGTGATGACTAGCTGCCTTCCTTCTAGTCTTACACTGCAAAGTTAGGGACGGCTAGCACAGATAGCCCTCGAGTAGGTTTGTGCGAAATTCAAAACAAACAAACAAACAAACCAACGCCCTAACCTGGATGATGGAACCAGGAACCATGTTAAAATCTACATCAGAAAGACATTTTTCCTTGACACACACAATGAATACTTGTTCGCGGATCTTACACTTACGCCACCTTTGTGAGGAGACATGAAAAATACCGAACACTGGTCACAAGCCAGTTGTGAAACGTGTAGTTATCCCAGTCTCTCTTTCAAAGTTACTTCTTAAATTTGCCGTTTCCAACCTGCACGTCGCAAGAGTTTTACTAAACGAAGAATAAATAAAAACCAACAAAACAAAACTATTGCATGTAGTTTTATACATATTTTATATAGTTTTGTAATGAGTGTCGCACAAATCGAGGTAAGTACGGTTAGTGTCATCCGTGAAAACATTTGGAAACCACGATTTTAAACTTTTAAGTAAATCTGATACCTGTAAAACAACTTTAAAACTATAAATCATTTTTACTGCTGTCCAATTCTTTACCCATTCTTACCATCCACGAGTGTCTACAACATTTCATTATTAGGACTGGTATAACGGCATCTAGTGGCTAAACCATTCAATAAGGGACATTTGAGTATCAAACAAATCATAATTCAGAAAGAACTCCGAACACAGAGAAGGACAACAGATCATCAGTATCTGCCTATTGTGAAGAGATTCGTAGCTAAAGGATGGCGCCACACTTCGTTATAATTTAAATATCAACAGATTTCTGAGCCACACGCCTCCCTTCTTACTATTTGAGTACTAACGTTAAAATTTGCGTCAACAACAACAAATTAAATTTAAAGAAAAAGAGTCACCTACCAGCAAATCTAATGGACGTAATGTCCACATGCAATGACCCTGTCGGTAACATTCCGTGGCCTTGTTCTAATGTTTGCACAAAGGTCAAACCAACTTGTTCAGCTGCTTTGATGAAAGGATGGTTCAAAAATATTCTGCAGTTTACTATAACACTTCCCTTACTGTAAAGATAAATAAAGCAATGCTACAGATTACTATAACACTTCCCTTACTGTAAAGATAAATAAAGCAATGCTACAGATTACTATAACACTTCCCTTACTGTAAAGATAAATAAAGCAATGCTACAGTTTACTATAACACTTCCCTTACTGTAAAGATAAATAAAGCAATGCTACAGTTTACTATAACAGTTCCCTTACTGTAAAGATAAATAAAGCAACGCTACAGTTTACTATAACACTTCCCTTACTGTAAAGATAAATAAAGCAATGCTACAGATTACTATAACACTTCCCTTACTGTAAAGATAAATAAAGCAATGCTACAGTTTACTATAACACTTCCCTTACTGTAAAGATAAATAAAGCAATGCCACAGTTTACTATAACACTTCCCTTACTGTAAAGATAAATAAAGCAATGCTACAGTTTACTATAACACTTCCCTTACTGTAAAGATAAATAAAGCAATGCTACAGTTTACTATAACACTTTCCTTACTGTAAAGATAAATAAAGCAATGCTACAGTTTACTATAACACTTCCCTTACTGTAGAGATAAATAAAGCAATGCTACAGTTTACTATAACACTTCCCTTACTGTAAAGATAAATAAAGCAATGCTACAGTTTACTATAACACTTCCCTTACTGTAAAGATAAATAAAGCAATGCTACAGTTTACTATAACACTTCCCTTACTTTAAAGATAAATAAAGCAATGCTACAGTTTACTATAACACTTCCCTTACTGTAAAGATAAATAAAGCAATGCTACAGTTTACTATAACACTTCCCTTACTGTAGAGATAAATAAAGCAATGCTACAGTTTACTATAACACTTCCCTTACTGTAAAGATAAATAAAGCAATGCTACAGTTTACTATAACACTTCCCTTACTGTAAAGATAAATAAAGCAATGCTACAGTTTACTATAACACTTCCCTTACTTTAAAGATAAATAAAGCAATGCTACAGTTTACTATAACACTTCCCTTACTGTAAAGATAAATAAAGCAATGCTACAGTTTACTATAACACTTCCCTTACTGTAGAGATAAATAAAGCAGTGTCTGTAATATTTCAAGTTGCAATGAAAAACACGATTTTTGAAAACAATGCACGAAACTTTTAAAAATACCAATCCTTATAATTTGTTATCCAACAAATATATTTGATTACTAGTTCTATATTATTAATATTCGCATCAGCGACCAATGGGATAATTAAAAAGTAGTACTGTTGATAAGAATTATTCCAATAATAAGAATGGCAGACGAAACCTGAATCCTATAATCTCCGTTCCATTGTAATCTCGTACCAGAGAGCTCATGACAAACAGCTCGTCCATCTATAAGAAAATAACAAACAAAGGTACAACTTGTTATTAAGGCTAAACGTAACGTTGTTCTAATAAAGACTACAAAGGAAGCGAGTGAAATGAGTTTTGATACGAAAAGAAGAAGAAAACACACACATGATATTCAAGTTTTGACTTACAGAAACCAGAGGCGAGTCATTCAGTGATCTTCAGTGTTAGAGTTTCTTTAATTTCTTGTACGACAACGTGATGCTTAAGAAATGATTTGTGTGCAATAGTTATAGAGTAGGTGTCGAAAACATTAGTTCTAACACACAGATACACACACAAGCAAGATGTGGTGCACATCCTAACCTCTACAAACAATGACCACGTTAAAATGCGCGCGCACTAATGTTAGACGAGTTATTTTCTAACAATGAAAAGGTTACAATGTACGCGCAGTAACGTTAGCGAGTTATTTTCTAATAATGAAAAGATTACAATGTACGCGCAGTAACGTTAGCGAGTTATTTTCTTACAATGTACACGTTACAATGTACACTCTAATGTCAGTGAGTTATTTTCTAACAATCAACACGTGAAAACGTACAAATAAATTATTGAGGAAAGTTTCTTAAACAAACCGACCTCAGACATGCATTCTAACCACCTCTTAGGACTAAGTTAACTTTGTTAAAGTATTGACCAGTGAATGTGTTTACAAAACTCAATAAATCTTGTCTTTTAAAAAGCAGTTCTTTCTCAAGTCTACTTAAAGTGGGTGCCTAGAACAGTTACTGGGCACAAACATCACAGGCCTATTGGAATGGGTCTTAGTACAGCCCCTGGGCACCAACATCTCAAGTCCACTTGAATGGGTGCCTAGTACAGCACCCAGTTCCAAGGATGTAACCCTGCGAGTTACAATCATGTGCATTCATATTCATGGGGTAACAACACCCTACGATGGTCGCTATGCCTCTTTATCATCCACAGAGATGTGTATTTTGAGCCTCTTGAACAAAGCGGACGCCCAGCAAATCCCCCCCCCCCCAAATCTTGAATCAGGAGATAACAATGCATGTGAAGAATAAGAGAAAACTATTTTAACAATTAACAAACGTTAACAATGTATAAATAAAACAACGCATGATCTATGAACAATGTAAACACACATAAAGAAAAACCATACGAGCAAAGTGGGCATTTGTAGCAAAAAAGAAAAATATTAATTTAATAAAAACACACGTCATTCTACTCCGATTATTGGATATACTAATGTTTATCTCTTCCTCTGAAAACATTAATTTAATAAAAACACACGTCATTCTACCCCGATTATTGGCTATACTAATGTTTATCTCTTCCTCTGAAAATATTAATTTAATAAAAACACACGTCATTCTACCCCGATTATTGGCTATACTAATGTTTATCTCTTCCTCTGAAAACATTAATTTAATAAAAACACGTATCATTCTACTCCGATTATAGGATATACTAATGTTTATCTCTTCCTGTGAAAACATTAATTTAATAAAAACATGTATCATTCTACTCCGATTATTGGATATACTAATGTTTATCTCTTCCTCTGAAAACATTAATTTAATAAAAACACACGTCATTCTACCCCGATTATTGGCTATACTAATGTTTATCTCTTCCTCTGAAAATATTAATTTAATAAAAACACACGTCATTCTACCCCGATTATTGGCTATACTAATGTTTATCTCTTCCTCTGAAAACATTAATTTAATAAAAACACACGTCATTCTACCCCGATTATTGGTTATACTAATGTTTATCTCTTCCTCTGAAAACATTAATTTAATAAAAACACACGTCATTCTACCCCGATTATTGGTTATACTAATGTTTATCTCTTCCTCTGAAAATATTAATTTAATAAAAACACGTGTGATTCTACTCCGATTATTGGCTATACTAATGTTTATCTCTTCCTCTGAAAACATTAATTTAATAAAACACACGTCATTCTACTCCGATTATAGGATATACTAATGTTTATCTCTTCCTCTGAAAACATTAATTTAATAAAAACACACGTCATTCTACCCCGATTATTGGCTATACTAATGTTTATCTCTTCCTCTGAAAACATTAATTTAATAAAAACACACATCATTCTACTCCGATTATAGGATATACTAATGTTTATCTCTTCCTCTGAAAATATTAATTTAATAAAAACACACGTCATTCTACCCCGATTATTGGCTATACTAATGTTTATCTCTTCCTTTGAAAACATTAATTTAATAAAAACACACGTCATTCTACTCCGATTATAGGATATACTAATGTTTATCTCTTCCTCTGAAAATATTAATTTAATAAAAACACACGTCATTCTACCCCGATTATTGGCTATACTAATGTTTATCTCTTCCTCTGAAAACATTAATTTAATCAAAACACACGTCATTCTACTCCGATTATTGGCTATACTAATGTTTATCTCTTCCTCTGAAAACATTAATTTAATAAAAACACACGTCATTCTACCCCGATTATTGGCTATACTAATGTTTATCTCTTTCTCTGAAAACATTAATTTAATCAAAACACACGTCATTCTACCCCGATTATTGGATATACTAATGTTTATCTCTTCCTCTGAAAACATTAATTTAATAAAAACACGTATCATTCTACCCCGATTATTGGCTATACTAATGTTTATCTCTTCCTCTGAAAACATTAATTTAATAAAAACACGTATCATTCTACTCCGATTATAGGATATACTAATGTTTATCTCTTCCTCTGAAAACATTAATTTAATAAAAACACGTATCATTCTACCCCGATTATTGGCTACACTAATGTTTATCTCTTCCTCTCAAAACATTAATTTAATAAAAACACACGTCATTCTACCCCGATTATTGGATATACTAATGTTTATCTCTTCCTCTGAAAACATTAATTTAATCAAAACACACGTCATTCTACCCCGATTATTGGCTATACTAATGTTTATCTCTTCCTCTGAAAACATTAATTTAATCAAAACACACGTCATTCTACCCCGATTATTGGCTATACTAATGTTTATCTCTTCCTCTGAAAACATTAATTTAATAAAAACACGTATCATTCTACCCCGATTATTGGCTATACTAATGTTTATCTCTTCCTCTGAAAACATTAATTTAATAAAAACACGTATCATTCTACTCCGATTATAGGATATACTAATGTTTATCTCTTCCTCTCAAAACTTTAATTTAATAAAAACACACGTCATTCTACCCCGATTATTGGATATACTAATGTTTATCTCTTCCTCTGAAAACATTAATTTAATAAAAACACACGTCATTCTACCCCGATTATTGGATATACTAGTATTTATCTCTTCCTCTGAAAACATTAATTTAATAAAAACACGTATCATTCTATCCCGATTGTTGGCAATACTAATGTTTATCTCTTCCTCTGAAAATATTAATTTAAGAGTAGTAGTGTTAAAAGCTGTAATAACCTTTTACACGTTCAGTGACAAACCAGCCATAAACTATTATTTGATACCAAGTGCAACACCACTTTAAATACTGAAGTGTGCCCTGCACGTGTGTAATATATATAAAACAAAATATCTCTTCTAATGGACCACTTATATAAATTTGTACTTTATGTATATCTACAATATTTCAGATGCAGTAAGTGTGTGTGTGTTTTTAGCAAAGCCACATTGGGCTATCTGCTGAGCCAACCGAGGGGAATCGAACCCCTGATTTTAGCGTTGTAAATCCGTAGACTTATCGCTGTACTAGCGGGGGGCGACAGTAAGTGTAACTAAAACGAGTTGATTCTGAATAGATTGTATTTATTTCACACAGTAACAAGAAGTTAAAAACTCCCTTACCGACTTGGTCACTTCCGCTGCCATCCGCAGGAAGGCGACACTGGTGTGATCATTCATGTCCATTGTGTAGTCACGGTTGGTAACTCTGAATTCTCCTTCAACTGCCCAGCTTCCTAGAGTAAGCAGTTCGAACACTTTTATTTCAAGTTATAATCAGGACGGTCTTACACGGTCTGATAAGGGGAGACTACTAGGCCTAACGAGGAACTCAGAGAAGTTGAAATGAATTTAGGCAAAAAAACTCGCAACTCACACCTTTATTTTGTTCAAAAGAAGGAAGCACATTTCACTCAGACAAAAAGTAAAATAAAAAATTCAGTATTCCTGATGTTACTGTTCCAACACTAAGAACTACGTTTGATTTCGACAAAGACACTCAATCATGTCTGTTTTCCGCGGGAAACGAGAACTTATAATTTAGGCACAAAAACTCAGTATCTCGTGGTCTTCCCTTGTCCGAAGAAATGAGGAGGGCATTTTTTCCAGACAAAGAACGAGCCAACCAAATCCTTGTTAAGATCAATCTGGCTTATACCGTACAGTGACAGGCCTAATGACCCCGTATTTTTAACGTGCAGCTAACCCTAGTTTTACACGCTTGCTAACTATATTCGCAAATGTGCTCGCGCAAAGAAAATAAGTACAATAATTATTTTTTCTTATTTTTGAATTAAACACAAAACTACACAATGGGATATCTGTGCTCTGCCCACGACGGATATCGAATCCCGGATTTTAGCGTTGTAAGTCCGCAGACATACCGCTCAGCCACTAGGGGGGCAATAGAATAATTAAATTGGCTAACACAAAAATACCATCGATCTCCTTACATAATGCTCTATTTTATGATGAACAGCAGATAAAGAAGAAATCACCCAATATTTAAACAGTGCATACAAAGCGCATTCCGATGTTTATTTTTATAATCCTTTCTGTTCAAGCTAAACATTCGATTCAAGTCTAGAACAGTTTTTTTTTATGTTAATTTCTTCAATAAACCGATTGTCCATTAGATATTAATACAATATTAACCATCATCCGGCGTATTAGTTCGATTCTATAACTTTATGTTTGTTTATGTTAACATTTCTTTCTTTGATCGACTTCGTTTGTTTTTTTAAATAATATTTATTTATCACTGAGAGATACTTTTGACTAACGTCACAATCTATACACCTGTAGTTTTATAACATTTTTCTGGGAAAAGCAACACGATAAATCCTAGTTAGGCTTGTCGACGGCAGTATGTTATACAAACTTGTTTGTTTTTTTTTGAATTTCGCACAAAGCTACTCGAGGGCTATCTGCGCTAGCCGTCCCTAATTTAGCAGTGTAAGACTAGAGGGAAGGCAGCTAGTCATCATCACCGACCGCCAACTCTGGGGCTACTCTTTTACCAACGAATAGTGGGATTGACCGTCACACTATAACGCCCCCACGGCTGAAAGGGTTATACAAACTATTTGTGACTGTTCTCGACTTTATTTTACTGTAGAAACAGATGAACGTGGACAACCAGAAGTTGACCTGGTATATTTCGTTTTTTTCAGTTTACATTCTGGGCTCTCTCTTCATTTCTACTATTTATCACAAAAAAATAAACAAACCTGTTTCTGAAAAGCAAAGTTTTTCATGGCATTACAATAACTTTAGTTATTGTGCTGGCCTCTTTTGTCAACAAACAGTACTTAACGTAGTTAAACTTGCTTTTTAAATGATGTATATTTTGAAATATTTGAGCCAGTGTTGCGATGTGCCTGCAGTAGAAATATTTCTCCCTGCCGGACTCTTTGGACAGTTCGTCGTGTTATATACAGTTACCGTGGAAACACTCACAGCAAGCGGTTTATTCTCTGCTTGTCATTCAATTTCATTTCCTTGTAAGTTGCGCGGTTAGCAGCTCAGAGAACGTCAAAAACTGTTGTTTCTGAGCAAGACGACCAAACAGGGGCTGAATTACAGTGTCTGGCGCTATGTAAACTATCATAAATATAAACTTAACGTTGTGTCCCTAGATGTTGGAAGAAGACTGATTTATATTAATTATACTTGAATGAATAAAGGCATTTTCATCTGCTTAACATATTCTTGATCCGTACTTCTAACCGAGGTAAAAGTAAGTTAAACAAAATTATATATATATATATATATATATCAGAAATTAGGTACATTTAGGGTTATCTGTAGGGTACGTTTCCGATTATTGTTCCTCTAAATCCACAGGAAAACTGTTGACTAACACATACTTTGTGTATAAGAATCGTCGGAGTCAGGGATACATGAATTTTGATTGAGGGTAGAGGATCACGTGATTTCGAGTGTTTAAAGTTGGACTAACTGGATCAAAGTGAATAAAACTCAGCGTCAAATCGTTTTTCTGACAGAAAGAAGTCCATTTTTGCGACCAAACGAATCACTGAAACTGTGTTCCTCAAACGTATCTAGGCCCGGCATGACCAGATGTGTTAGGGCGTTCAACTCGTAATCTGAGGGTCGCAGGTTAGAAACCCCGTCGCACCAAACATGCTCTTTCAGCCGTGGGGGCGTTATAGTGTGACGGTTAATCCCACTATTCGTTGGTAAAAGAGTAGCCCAAGAGTTGGCAGTGAGTGGTGATGACTAGCTGCCTTCCCTCTAGTCTTACACTGCTAAATTAGGGACGGCTAGCGCAGATAGCCCTCGTGTAGCTTTGCGCGAAAGTCAAAAAACAAACAAATAAACGTATCTATTTTTTAGCCCTTTGTTAATTTCTGGCTACCTCAACCTAGTTTCCATTATTATCTTCTCCACAGTTAGAGCTATGATCCCTGAATACCATGAATTATGCATAATAGCCTGTGGGGGTTGGAGCGAGAAATTGACTGCTACACAGTTATGAAAAGAATTTTTTTACCAATTTTTCTTTTATATATATATATATTTCAGTTCAGACCTAAACAGTTTTTCCATCTTTACTTTCCTACATACCTTTGCTTAGGAGATTTAATTGGTTTATTCGTATACCTTGTGGCATTTAATTAATAATGTGGTAAATATTAATTATTTATTAATACTAAACAAATATATTTCCATACGTATTTCCACCGTATTTCTTCGGATTACCATGAACTATCATTATAAACAGGCCTGGGTGTGTGGAAGACGAACTATTTCTTAACTTTGTTTTCCACTTTCTATTTTTCTGAAAGGCACGTATCGAGATACTTTTGTTTAGCAATAAAAATATAATCGTTGTCTAAATGGAAGTTTAGATGACAGAATCATAAGCACGATGAACAAAAGTCACAGTGACCTACGACAGTTCACTGGACATTACCCAGAAGTCTATCATTTGTTTCTTAAGTTTTATGCGTTTGTCATTTACAAAGCGAATCATTGCGCTATATTCGATTAAATTCGTAATACAGAGTCAAAGTTTTGTGTCTAATTTCCCAAGAGATGACGGAGATTTAAAGGGTTTGGTGCATTTCTAGCTTTTATTAAGATGTACACCCGAAACTTTGTTAATATGCAAAGAAAGGAAGTTTTTTTTGTGTTTTTCTTTTTAATCACTTGGTGGCGTTTGTATATTTAGCGAAAACTGAAATCATGGGTTGTTTGGAATTAGTGTATATGGATTTGATACTCTTCAAAATCCGAAGATTTTTTTACCTTTGCGATTTCACAGGATTAAACCTTACATATAAAACAAAACAAAACGTGACGTCATTGACTGTTATGATCGTGACGTGGCGCTGGTGATCCCGCCAAACTGTTGTGACCTCAATCTGTTGCCATGACAACGTTGTTGCGCTAGTAATTTCACTGAACTATCATTACTTCAATGAAAAATTAGTCAAAGCTTTAATTTTTCTCAATGAAGTTATCTACTTGTGCATGTATGTGAAAATAAGAACACAGTGGGAAAATCTGGGGTTTCATCGAATGTGTGTTAACTTTGACTTAATGGCTTCGAAAATCCACCCCCTCTTCATTAGGTTGTTTTGTTTTTGAATTTCGCGCAAAGCTACTTGAGGGCTATCTGCGCTAGCCGTCCCTAATTTAGCAGTGTAAGACTAGAGGGAAGGAAACTAGTCATCACCACCCACCGCCAACTCTTGGGCTACTCTTTTACCAACGAATAGTGGGATTAACGGTCACATTATAACGCCCCCACGGATGGGAGGGCGAGCATGTTTGATGCGACCGGGATTCGAAACCTCCTCCCCCCTCTTCATTAGATATTTTATTCAAATTGCATAAAACGAAAGTTACTAAACAGCCTTACCTTCTTCTGCTGGGCTGCTTCTGGGACCGCCCCAATTCAGATCACCTCCAACTGTGAACAAATACAGCTAATTAAAGAAGTTTGCTTCAAAGTTACTTTTATTCCAACATACTGAGAAAAGTAAAAAAAAAAAACGTACGAATTGGAATTAACCAATACGTTTTAGACACGACATCAGTATAATTTAAATTGCACTGTTTATTATATTACTGCACTATTTGTTTGTTTTCAATTTCGCGCAAAGCTACACGAGGGCTATCTGCTCTAGCCGCCCCTGGCTTAGCACTGTAAAACTAGAGGGAAGGCAGCTAGTTATCACCACCCACTGACAACTCTTCGGCGATTCTTTTTATCAACAAAAACGGGATTCACTGTCACACTAAACGTCCCAACAGCTAAAAGGACGAGTATGTTTGGTGCGACGGGGATTCGAAACTGCGACCCTCAAATTGCGAGTCGAGCGCCCTAACCACCTGGCCTAGTGGCAAGAGAACTGATGACCTTAAAAACCTGCTCAGTACGTAGTAAATTGCAAACTGAAGTGACCATCTACACAAACTCGCGAACATCGACCTTGTTTCACATGTACTTACTGACTTTTGACGCCGGTACTATGTTTATACTACACATAATTCACTTGCACATCAGAGTGCATTGTTTGTTACACCCGTCGCGTTAGATGTAACTAAATATATGTGAAAAAAACTACATGCAGGCTAAATTACAGAAACTGATTTGCACGCAACATTCTTGACCAACCACCCGACAAACACCAACTCTCCTAACAACAAAGGAATTACTGACTTCGCTTTCTTTACTTACAAAATATACCGACATCAGATTGCGAGACAAGCGCCCTCTGACCTACTGCAATGTTTTCTACACATTTAGTTTGAATTCAATAAAACCAAATATTTCATTCCATTGAGCTTCGCCCGGTATGGCCAGGTGGTTAAGGCACTCGACTCGTAATCAGAGGGTCGCGGGTTGGAATCCCCGTCACACCAAACATGCTCGCCCTTTCAGCCCTGAGGGTGTTATAATGTGATGATCAATCCCACTGTTCGTTGGTAAAAAGAGTAACGGAAGAGTTGACGGTGGGTGGTGATGACTAGCTGTCTTCCCTTTAGTGTTACACTGCAAAATTAGGGACGGCTAGCGCAGATAGCCCTCGAGTAGCTTTGCGCGAAATTCAAAACAAACCGTTAAGCCTATAAATTAAAACATCAACAACAAATAACAGATAAAAACAGTTTACTTGAAATGTGAAACAAATGTAATGGCTGCCAGGACATAAAAAAAATTACATATAGAAATACCAGTTTCTTTGTGGGTAAACTTTGAATGTTTCTTAACTTATGGTATGTACAATCCAGACAAACTTATAACACTGTTCTTACTGTAGTAATATAAGTTATAATAACACTGTACGTTATTATTTTATATTCTATGGTCTTCTATAAACGATTAACATAGATTCCATATTTTGGTTCCCTGTGCACTTTGTTAAAAAGTGTATACGTACCGTTTTCACCAGATGGAGTACGTCCTCTTGAGTGAGGGATTCGACTTTTATCATTATGGAATCAAGCGAACCGTGAAATCATGGAAGAGTGAATAAACACAGAGCTAGTTATAAGTAAGTTTGCCTAGTGAATAACAAAATACCTTTTAATGGTAATTTTCTCTAAGATATCAATCAAAATTATCGTTATAATTTATTCAACGCGATAAGGAAGCCTTAAAACGTTCATTTCTATTGCAGGCTTACGACTAGGACTAACATATCTCGATCCACCTGCAGAACATGCAAATATATTCTCGCCCACGTCCTACAATACATATTCGACTGCCTCAACAAATCCAGACCTCTAGGGGCTTCCAAACACATTAACGAGAATGAATAAAGAAGTTACCATGGTAATATATACACTGGTTGAATATTAAGATACGAGAGCGAACCAACAGACGTCTGTTTCGTGTTGTTATTTCGTATAAATCTTGGAGAAATTCATAACAGAAGAAGGGTTTGAAAGAATGGTTGACCTTTGAACGAAGTTTTTGGAATTTTTGTCACTGATTTAAAATTATAAAACGGCTACACCAGACTTTTAATAAATCTGCCACATAATTTTCTACGCAGGCCCTAAGATAATAATGTGTTTTCTGTACTATAGTAATAATTTTTATTTCTAAACGAAATACTTCGTATTATTAAATGAATTAATACTAAGTATACGCGGAAATTTTGACCAAGTAGGTGACCTTTCAGAATACTAAGAAATAACTAATGATAAAAAAAAAAAACGAATTGAAAAACAAGAAGTCCGATAAATCAAGTGATGCCCGGGTTATACTTGATAACCCACTCGTTTGTTGTTAAGCCCAAATATACACAATGGCCTGTCCATGCTGTACCCACCAGGGGTACCGAAACAGATATTTAGTGACATAAGCCTTCAGATTTTCCGCTGAGCCACTGTAGGGGAAGGGAGTTGAGAACCCTTAAGATCTGAAATACATCTGTAATATTCGAAGTTTGTAAGATATTAACCTAGAGTGTATGTGTTTCTAAAAACAAAGCCACATCGGGCTATCTGCTGTGCCTACCGACTGGAATCGAATCCCTTATTTTAGCGTTGGAAATCCGAAGACTTGCCGCTGTAAGTTAACGTTGAAACAAAACTTTTCGTTCCTCACTGTCACGCCTGTCACGTGCAAACAAATGAAGTAACACTCTTTTTTTTACATCGTTAGATTATTTACGTTAAATACGGTGTACGGTTGTAGTATTGGTACAATGCAGGCTCTTATTTGAAAACAACCAACTATTGAACCATGGCTGAAAGGGCGAGCATATACGGTGCGACGGGAAGTCGAACGCCTTAACCCACCTGGCCATGCCAGGCCTTTGAGGACGGGTCAAATCTGAATATTATTATAACAAATATTTAGGACTAAATTATAAGAAACTGGATGTGAAAAGACTTATCTTTTACTATTACAACATTCTACTGAATTTATTCTGAAAGTAAATAATTAGTTGGAAAATAATCTTAATTATATTTTCCACGAAAACTGTTGTTTTTTTTTAAATTTCGCGCAAAGCTACTCGAGGGCTATCTGCGCTAGCCGTCCCTAATTTAGCAGTGTAAGACTAGAGGGAAGGCAGCTAGTCATCACCACACACCGCCAACTCTTTTACAAACGAATAGTGGTTGACCATCACATTATAACGCCCCCACGGCTGAAAAAGCGGGCATTTTTGGTGCGACCGGGATTCGAACCCGCGACACTCAGACTAGGAGTCAAACGCCTTAACACGCTTGGCTATGCCGGACCCTACGAAAACTGAATAAACCGCGTAAGCCATAATGACGTAAAAGAGAAAAAACAAACGATTCCACGTGCACAAACCAAGAACAAAAGGTATAGCCAAGTATTATCTAGTTGTAAATTGGTTTTCTTTTAACCCAATAAGAACTAGTAGTGTGTATCACCTCCTGAATGTTTTCTAGATTTTAACACAGGATGGGAAACCCTGTTTAGGTATTTATTTATATTACGCACCTTTGTTGTCTAATAACACTAATTTGAAGAATGTCGTACGTTTCTAGGTTCTGTCACGTATCAGGTGCGTTCTTATTCATTAACTAATTTTGTATGATATAAGTGAGACACGTGTGATGTAACCCTTACAGACCCGGTAATCTGAGACCAATTCTTGCATGACAATGGTGCCTTTGAATATCAAATGGGCTTTTAAGTGAATTACGTACGGCCATCACCCATATCCTAAACAAACTAAATGATAACTATTGTCGACACGGCTTGCTCCTGTGGTGAGAAATCCGGATCTGTGGAGCAGCGATAACTTTACGAACTTTTAATGCTAAAATCCGGAGTTCGACACCCGTGGTTGTCACAGCACACATAGCCCATTGTGTAGCTTTTTTACTAAGGAAACAACAGTTCTGGAACCGGAGCGAGCAAACCGGGTTTGAATCCGAGCGTTACCACAAAAAATTGCCCGCACTTCAAGCATGGGATATGAGTGACAGTCGATCATTTAGCGTAGGTGGTGGGTGGTAGGGTCCTATGGACTTTTCTCTGGTCTGTAGTTCAAAATATGCAAAAACAGAGAGAGGTAGTGTATTTGTTATATGTAAGTTTTCAGGTTTTGAGGCTCAGCGGGAAGTTCGGGGACTTATAACGCTGTAATTTTTTTCCAAAAAATCAACGGTGGGCGGAGCACAGTTAACCCATCTTGTGGCGTTGATCTTAAAAACAAACAATAAAATACTTGTTACTGCCGAGAACCAAAAAACAGATATTTAGTAACAAAAATCGTTTTTCTAAGACACGTTATGTCTTTCTTGAACTTAATCTGGCTGGTGGTTAAAACGTTCGGCTCGCAATCTGTGGACCGCGTGTTCGAATCCTGTTCCTGAACATACCCGCCACATCAGTCATAGGTGCACGGTTTGCTTTGAATTTTTTTCTGCAAAGCTACTCGAGGGCTATCTGCGCTAGCCGTCCTTAATTTAGCAGTGTAAGACTAGAGGGAAGGCAGCTAGTCATCACCACCCACCGCCAACTCTTGAGATACTTTTTTACCAACAAATAGTGCGATTGACTGTAAAATTACAACGCCACCACAGCTAAAAGGACGAGCATGTTAGGAAGAATGATAATATGACGGTAAACACCACTTTTAGTAAAGAATTATCCAAAAGTTGGCGGTTGCTGGTGTTAACTAGCTATATTAGCTTTATAACTTCTAATAAAGGGAAGGCTAGATGCAGATAGTCCTCGAATAGCTTCACGCAAAATTCAGCAAAAATAATATCTTTTATGTGTCGTCTTCATTTTCTTAACACTACACCTAAAGACAAGAAACGGAATATGTTAGTAACTAGCTCTAGTCAGTTTTTGTACCTAAATACAAACCTACACGAGGATTGCGGGTTCGAATCCTTGTCACCCCCAAATAAGCTCTCTCTTTCAGTCGTGGGGGCGTTATAATGTTACGGTCAATCCAATTATTCGTTGGTAAAATGGAAGTCCAAGAGTTGGCGGTGGGTGGTAATGACTTACTTCCTTCCATCTAGTCTTACACTGCTAAATTAGGGACGGCTAGCGCAGATAGACCTGGTGTAGTTTTGCGCGAAATTCAAACCAAACCAAACGTACACGATGAACCATCAGCGTGGTGCTCAGAGCGGATATCAATTCCTGATCTTTAGAGTTATAAGTTCACGAGCTTAGTGCTGAGTCATTGAGAGGCAGTGTGTTTGTTTTTTATATATCGCTTTACAAAGATAGAGTTACATTGAAAACAAATTAGCGATATTTCCCTGATGAAGTTCAAACTCTTACTATGATGAAACTAGCTGCAATTCCGCTTGTTAGCACAAAACAAACAAACGAAAGCGCGACCGTACTTGAAACCGTGAGGACGTGCTGAGGGTGACGGTTCAATCCAATTATTTGCTCACATAAGAATAGCACGAAAGTTGGCGGTTGGTGCTTCTAACCAGCTGCCTTTCTCTTGAGTTTATCACTTTCAAATAAAGGACAATAGATAGCGCGAGGGTAGCTTCACGAGAAATTCAACAAAACAACAAATACGCAACAAGTTTATCGCGAATATCCGTAAACAAAGAAAGACATGGAGTCTGTAAACTTCCTTGTTACGTGCGTGGGACTAAGAGAAGCTGCAACCTTCACGTTTCCAACGTTTGTCAATATTCAAGGATGAACAGCTTTATTCAGACAAACAACA
Source organism: Tachypleus tridentatus (assembly GCF_004210375.1). Lineage (NCBI taxonomy): Eukaryota > Metazoa > Arthropoda > Merostomata > Xiphosura > Limulidae > Tachypleus > Tachypleus tridentatus. The sequence goes on along the minus strand of NC_134827.1, from coordinate 34,923,419 downwards.
AAGTGATTTACACACTCATATCCATTTTAACTTGGTAGGAATAAGATAGACAATTTGAAGCAAACTCTATCCTTCCTACTGAACACTGGTGGTTTTGGCGGTAAACTTAAAAGTCTTAAAATACGTGAATCGATTCCTGTTGTAGCCCATTTTGCAGCTTTATTTTAATAACCGAAACATTCCTACTGGCTGTACCATTCTAACTTATGCCTATTACGAAAAAAACAACAACAAAGGTTTAGTTTATTTTGAATTTCGCGCAAAGTTACACCAGGGCTATCTGCGCTAGCCGTCCCTAATTTAGCAGTGTAAGACTAGAGGGAAGGTAGCTGGTCATCACCACCCACCACCACCTCTTGGGCTATTCTTTTACCAACGAATAGTTGAAATGTCCATCTCATTATAACACCCCCACGGCTAAAAGGGGCGAGCATGTTTGGTGTGACGGGAATTCGAACCCGCGACCCTCAGATAACGAGCATTAACCCACCTAACTATACCGGGCCAAAAAAAAAAAAAAAACGTGGTAACGCCTCCTTCATTATCTTCAGCACAATTCCATGTGCAACACCTTTTAACAGTTACGTAGATTAATGTGGCGTATAATCAGTAATTTTAATAATCAGTGCAACGTATCACCTTCAATAAATAATCAATTATCTCCACTTGGTAGGGGCCCACATGGGCAGGTGGTTAAGGCGTGAGACTCGTAATGTGAGGGTCGCGGGTTCGAATCCCCGTCTCACCAAACATGCTCGACCTTTCAGTTGTGGAGGCGTTATAATATGATGGTCAATCCCCCTATTTGTTGGTAAAAGAGTAGTCCAAGAGTTGGCGGTGGGTGGTGATGACTAGCTGCCTTCCCTCTAGTCTTACACTGCTAAATTAGGAACGGCTAGCGCAGAGAGCCCTCGAGTAGCTTTACGCGAAATTAAAAAACAAGCAAACAAACCATCTGGTAGATAACATATTCATATTACTGTTAGGCCTAATCTAAACGCTAAAACCGTTGAATTTTTAAATGTTTGACTCCTATACCATCAAAACAAACATGTTTCTTAAAGAGTAAACTGTAGTTTGTTACTGTTTAAACAACTAGGTTTGATGGTGATCTGCGGGTTTTGGGATCGAAACACAGCGCCGAACATGCTCGCCCTTTCAGTCGTGGGATCGTCATAACGTAATGTTGAAAACCCAGTATTAGTATGCAAAGAGTAGTGCAAGGTTTGGCAGTGTTTTCGAGTGTTGTTTCAACCTGTATCGTTTTCATGGAATTACTTAAAAACTATCATAAACTTGACGAAGTAAACCATTAGAAATAATAATCTATTTAAAATATAGAACCTAGTAATAGTAACTATGGATCTTAGATTACGAAAACAAAACTGAAACCTTTCACATTCGTAAAATGATTAAGAACTCACCAGATATATAAACTGCCAAAGCAATACCAACAATTAGGACGATAAGTAGAACAATAAGAGCGAGAAACAGCGCCACCGTGCGGCGGTAACGTGACGCTTCCTTGGTTTTGAAATGTAGTTTCCAGAGCCTCAAACAAGGATGCTTTTCTAAAGTCGCTCTTTCCGGGACGGCACTGTCCCTGGTCTTTTTCAAGGGTTTCTTCTGTGGGTGAGGAGGAATGGTAAGTCCAACTTCTGAACTATAATAAGCTGGATTGTCCATCTAAAAAAAACACGAGAGATAAAATATGATATAATGTACCTTTTAAACTATTAATGTTTTATTCTTCCAAATATGAGATTATAAAACTCAATGTAAATACCCACAGCTCAGTTGTTTAGAGGTTAAAATATTTGGTTATAACGTTGAATCCTATGAAGCTACAATATTTAAATGTTATTCGTAATATTTGTTTTCGATATATCCAAACACAGATGCTCTTAGTCTGGTGGTTAAATTTCCAATCTGTAGGTCTCAAGTTCGAATCTCCGTCCCACCAAACATGTTCGCTCTTTCAGCGATGAGGGCGTTATAAAGTGACAGTCAATTCCACCTTTCGTTGGTAATATAGCCAAAGATTTGGTGGTTGGTAATGTTGACTAACTGCTTTCCCGTCTATAGACCTCTCAAATAGTTCAGTATGTATACATTACAATATATTGATTACAGTTCTCAAGGCGAAGTCTGGCCACGAAATAAAATTATGACACGCGAAACAAATGACGATTTTAACTGTAAAATAAATCTTTGAATGAGTTTGTTCCGATTTTGTTTCATCACTAGATAACTTTTGTTGTTAAGCGCAGAGCTACACAATGGGCCATCTATGTTGTGCCTGCCGTTGGTATCGAAATCCGATTTTTAACGATATACGCCTTCATACTTACGCTGCGCCACTGGGAGTGGATTGGGGGTGGTATTTATGTTTTAAAAAAACACTGTGGGTATCGAATCTCTAGTTTTAGGGTTATAAGTCTTACTGCTGAGCCACAGATGAGCGGGAGAGTACGTCCATGATGGTTAATACAGAGTGTTCGGAAAGTCACTGTGCACTTATATATTTATTAACAGACATGTTTCAATGTAGAATACAGGAGGTAAATATGAATAACAATTATAAACAATGTTGAAAGTGACCCCCGTTGGCATCAATTCAGGCCTGGATCCTTCTTATTTTGTTTCTAAACACCGCTTTCAGTTGCTGGCTTGAAAGAAACTGAATAGACATATGATTACAAAACTGCACAGTGACTTTCCGAACACCCTGTATGTATATAAAAGTACACATAAATACAATACTTTCAAACTAACCGCAGGTTTCCCTTCGACCCACCAATATTCACTGATTTGCCTTCTTGCTGTGAGTCGATTTTGTTTGTTTTGAATTTCGCGTGAAGCTATTCGAGGGCTGTCTGCGCTAGCCGTCCTTGATTTAGCAGTGTAAGACTAGAGGCAAGGCAGCTAATCATCACCACCAACCGCCAACTCTTGGGTTATTCTTTTATCAACGAATAATGGGACTTACCGTCACATTATAACGCCCCCACGGCTGAAAGGTCGAGCATGTCTGGTGTGAGTGGGATTCGAACTTGGCCATGCTAGGCCCGCTGTGAGTCGAAAAATAAACGTTAACAGCGTTTAGTGATGATCCTGCAAAAATGCATGTGGTTCTAATTAGCTTCTAGTGTGAGAAAAGAAAACACACGTCGTGACAGAAATGTGGAATGATGTGCTTGAACATCAACATTTTAATTTGTAACTGTATTCACACGGCAACCCCGTAACTTATAACCCTGAAAATAGCGTTTCCATCCAAGTAATGGGTACAATACAGAAAGCCCATCGTGCAGCTTTGTGTTTAACAAGAAACAAACGAACAAAGTAATTCATCCAGAAAATATCCAGAATATTGGAGTAAAAAGATTTGACAGCAGAATTAAGAGTCGTTTATGGCTGGCTAAAAGTTGAGTTGATTAGGATTAATCTTACATTCGCTCACCAGGGGTCGGTCTACGGACTTGCAACTTTAAAACCCGGAGTTCGATTCTCTACAGTGAACACAGCATATAGCCCAGTGTAGTTTTCCCACAAAACCCACACATTCTATGTTTTTCTACTCCATACTTTTAACACTTGAAAAAGTAATATTTTTTATTTCTCGACTTATTTAAAAAATAAAACTAAAAGTTGAGCAGTTGAACATTGTAGGAAACAGTTCTTGATTTTTTAAATTTCTTACAAAGTTATTCAAGGTTATTATGCAGCTACATGGTAATGTTAAAAATAAGTTCACTATTAAGATGGCTATGGTGACACATTCATGTGTCAGTAATATTACCCCGTAAATATTAAGATGGTTATGGTGACACATTCAGGTATCAGTAATATTACCCAGTGGATATTAAAGATGGTTATGTTGACACATTCAGGTGTCAATAATAATACCCAGTAGATATTAATACGACCATGGTGACACATTCAGGTGTCGGTGATATTACCCAGTAGATATTAATTTGCTGGTGACACATTCAGATATCAGTAGCTATTAAGTTGACTATGGTGACACATTCAGATTTTAGTGACATTAAGTTGACTTTGAAACACATTTAGCCTATCGACACATATTCGCCATTAAGGCGACCATTGAGACACATTTGGGAGACCCTGGGTTTGAGGTAAACTCCATCGTAATAAGTTCTGAAGTTAACATAAAATTAATCAACGGCATTTCCACGCACGTCGGCTTTCCGGTTCCATAAGCACGCAAACTGGAGTACGTTACGTCGTAATTTTCCAAGTTTTATTTCACCGCTGACTGGCCTTCTTGCGCACGTATCGTTTCACTTCGCTCAACATAACGAAACGTTCATAATAAAGTGGGGTTTCCAGCCAGCAACTTCGCTGGTTGACGGTAGTTTAATTCATCTGTTTCTAGAAGGTTATCTGGCAAGTTGCACGCGGTATGGTACAGAAGACTGTGGAAATAAAAAGTAGGTACTGTCCAACCTTAGAAATGAAATTTAATATGGGGATGCTTTGTTTTGTAATTTCACGCAAAGCTACTCGAGCGATAGCTGAGCTAGATATCCCTAATTTAGAAATAACATACTAAAAAGGAGGCAACTAGTCAACAGTACCCACCGCCAACCCTTGGATTACTCTTTTACCAACGAACAGAGTTATTAACATAAAAGTAGTGACACTTTTTCACCTATCCAGTTTATCGGTTTTCCTTACAGTGAATACATAGTACGTTCACATCAACAGTACGCTTGAATAGAGAGACTGACTGTCCCATTATAACGCCACTACTACTCGAAAACCAAAAATGTTTGGCGACGGAGATTCGAACCCGCGACCTGCAGACTGCGAGTTGAGCGCCTCCTAACCAGGTCCTCTCTAACTATTTAACACGTGCTCATTTTGTTTCGTATCAACAAGTGAAAATTAACAAGCACACACGTGCTTCAAAGAAATTGATTCTCCCGTGAATTTTTCGTATATTTATAAATTGATTAAAAACCATTGGGTCCATTATAACACTTGTGTTACATAGTAACACATTACATTACTAGTAATTCTGATTCATAGCCCAAACAGCAAGAGAAGTATCCTCATAGGTACTCTTTTAATTGGGATCAAACCGGCTATCACACATCTATATGTACACTTAAAGCTGTATGATATTGTTCTAAAGGAAGTGACGTTGATAGTTGCTTGCCTTTCTTCCTGCTCTTCTAACAATCACAAAACAACTGTTGTGTTTGCTCTTGAATCGAGTGTGGCCTGGATGTTATTTTGCTGGTTTTCAATTGGGAGGTTCCAAGGTTCGAGCCGCGATGGTGCTGAACGTCATCCATAGTTAACTCTGCTACAAATCTTGATAGCGGCGAATGTTACTAGCTATCTGTTCCCTCTTTAGTTAGTAGATAGAGTTATGAACTACTTTAACTTGACTCCAGGGAACGGCTGTTTATCACTCATATTAAAACTTCCAGTGCCAACACTAAACGTTCTTAAAAATTTAAACTGAGTGACTGTGCAGTTTTATTAATTTTCCAGATTTGGAGAAATAAGATAAAACAGCCCTGATAATTGCAAATAGTGAATAAAAAATATATATAACAAAACCACAATCTGCTGTCCCAACCGAGGGAAGTCCAACCTCTGATTTTAGCATTGTAAATCCGTCGACCTATCACCGTTCCAACACAATTTCTATTATTTATATTAGCAATAATGTGAGAAACGTTATTAGCCATACTGCTAGACTTTTATATTCCCTACGAAACATATCCAGATCTAACGTCTTGTATGTGAACTAATAAAGATATACAGAAAGCCAAAGATATATACAGTGATACAGCAGGTATGCAGGAAGGCATATCCCTGTCAATCGACACCGTAAGAATAACGTTTAAATACGTACTTAAGCTTGTTTGCTTGATTTTCAGTTTCGCGCTAAGTTACACGAGGGCTATCTATGCTGACCGTCTCTCATTTAGCAATATAAGACCAGCGGGAAGGCAGTTAGTCATCACCATCCACCGCCAACTCTTTTACCAACGAATAATGGGATTGACAGCCACATTATTAACGCCCTCACGGCTGAAAAAGCGAGCATGTTTGGCGTGAGGGGGATACGAACCCTTACGTTCATATTACAAGTTTAGCGCCCTAACCACATGGTCATGCCGGGCCACCCTACGTAAGCAAAGAATTATATCAAACAGAACAGTTTGTTTTGGAGCAAAGCCATATAGAGCTATCTGCTGCGTCTACTACTGGGAATCGAGCCCCGGATTTATGACGCTTGGGGAGGGGCATGAAGTAATAGAAACAGGAATATTTATCCACGGATACAGTATCGAAAGGTTTCATCTTGCGTCTATTCAGTTTAACAAACAGTTGAAACGCAAAAAAAAGAAGTCTTTATGTTTTGTTGCTGTAGCAGAGCGTTTGATGAGACAGCTCGCGTAAAAATTCGAATTTCTGTGATCAAACGAGTTCGTTGTTTTGATGACTTATTTTTCTTAACTTTGTTCGTAATTTCTTTGTCCAATTAGTTCCAATTTCGGTCAGATTTCACCCAGTGAATTCGGTACATGTATTTATATCATTAGTCTGAAAAATCTTACTTTGTACTCTTAACTGAGCAGCAGAATTCTGTGAAAAACTTCTGTGCTCGAACAGGCTGCACTGAAAATGGTTACGAAATACTTTTCGGTTAAGTAACATAATCATTGTACAAAGACTTTTATTAAACAGTTGCGATATAAGGTCACGACAGAGAAATATTCCACGAACGTCATCTTCTTCCACGAAACACTGTGCGTGTATTTGCGACTGCAATTCATGTACGTGATTCATAAATCAAGTGTTCAGAACAGAAGTAATTTTAGTTTGGCAATTCTTGTTTGCACCGGACTGGATATGAAAGTGACCTGACCAAGCTTCTGACCTCCAGTGAATGGAGGGACCTGGAGTTATCTTGGTTGCACCAATTTAGATATGAAGGTGACCTTAAAAAAGCTTCTGACCACCAGTGAATGGAGGGACCTGGAGTCATCTTGGTTGTATCAATCTAGATCTGAAAGTGACCTTTCAAAGCTTCTGACTTCTAGTGAATGGAGAGACTTGGAGTTATCTTGTTTGCATTAGTCTAGATACAAAGCTGACCTTACAAAGTTTCTGACCTCCAGTGAATGGAAGAATCTGGAGTCATCTTGGTTGAACCAATGTAGGCATGTAGATGACCTGGCCAAATTTGTAACCTCCAGCGAATGGAGGGACCTGGAATCATCTTGGTTTGGCAATTCTTGATTGCACCAATCTAGATATGAAGGTGACCTGATCAAACTTCTGACCTCCAATAAATGTGAGGACCTGAAGTCATGAGACTAACAATTAATTATTTAAGAGGAAATAACATCAAATTTCTATTAACATTAATATAGTTCTATTAATTATTATTACCTTATTAATATATTTTAATGTTATATTTACTACTATATTAACATATTTTAGTTTCAAGATAAAGCGTCTTAGTTTTCTTCAGTGGTCTAGAACGAAACAGTTCATACAAAGTTATGAACGTCGAAAAATCGATCAATCTTTCCCTTTACTTGTTTTGATGAAATTCGATTATTTCTATACTCTAATGGCCGCTAAAACATTAAACTCGATTACGCAACAGAGAATCATCCAGAAAACTGCAATATATCATTATTCCAATGTAATAACCATATAAAACTTGCTACAATATCCTGAAAACAAAACACCCGTTCAATAACTTTATGCAATTGGAAAATTCGATGAAAAAAAACCTGCTTAAAAATAACTGATGTCACATCTTATTATGAGTGAATGGAAATAGGGAAAGACATCACAACAATCTATTGTATGTGTACAGGGTGACTGGTGTATTTCAGTTCCCATAATTCCATTGTAGGTAGTGCTTTTGAATACTGTGGGATTGTTAACAAAGGTCAACACCTAGCAGTATAATAACTAAGACTAATGTGTTGCATGACAAGTTAGGGTTACTGCTGATAGTCTGTTCGTGACAATTAGGTTTGACCTTAATAATTCTAAGCATGTCAGTTAGGCTTAAGGCTGGTAATTCTAGGGGATAATAGGCGTAAAAATAGCGCTTACAACTATTTCATCTAAGTTGTGAACATTTCTAACACTACAAATATATACCTGGTTCTTCCTTCTTGTAGGCACGTAAGTTTACGTATTATGACAACAAACTTAAATAATGTGCAGTTTTTCTATCTCGGTCAAAGTTTCAATATTTTTCAAATTCATTGGTAGGACACAAACTTTATAACCTCCTAACTTTTAAACACATTGTTCCTTTACAATAGTAAAGTAACAATAATTTTATTTTTTAACGGGAGGTTACAATTCAATGTTATCTTTGAACACACGTGCATGTTCACGTATAGATTGTAACAATGTTCATATTATCCACAAATATGACTTTTGCTTGTGATTTTCCAACTAGATTAACGAAAACAATCCAATGAGCTGCAGTGTTTAAGTTATGAATTTATTTAAGAGTTGTTTTGTTTTTTTGAAATGTTAGTAAATGAAACAAGGTCACTGTCACGTGTTTTTTTTTTAAATTTGTATTCTGATGTTAATATAAAAAGAACAAAGCGCAACTTATCAGATCGCCTTAAAAAACTCCAATAATTTAGTTTTCTGTACTTTTTTTTTTTGTTTAAGCAACACTGAAACCAAGCTTTCGATTTTAAAAATTAAGGTTTGAAGACTAGCCATTCGCTGCCACGTGACAGTTTTTGTGATGACATGGAGATAACAAAGTGAAGTATGGTCAAGACCTGACCACAGTGGAGACACAGTCTGACACCTGTTGCACGAACGTTTTCAACCGTTTATATCCTCTCCCATAGTTACACAGCGGCAAGTCTGTGAAATTACAACGCTAAAACCCGGGTTTTGATACCCGTGGTGGGCAGATTGGGTAGCTTTGTGCTTCACTAACGACAAACAAACTAACAGCTGTTAACTGTAATCTGCTAACAACATGTTTTTTCGAGAGGCAGACATACGCCCGTTCGATTATTTTTATTGATAGAATATAATAACATGCATTTCAACAGCCAGTTAAAGAAACGATATTCGATAACAACATTTTTGCTAAACAGGCAGCAGTTACCATAACCTATCGTAAGTTTGAATGATTATGATTCTCTTAAAGCTCAACCACAATATAATTATATTTATAAAACTCAAAAACCTCCCGATCCAACACGTTATCAGTCTGTTTGGGACATACAACTGTCAGTGTGTTGTGCGTTCACACGAGATACGATAAAACCCGAGGAAGTTACATCTTACATTCTTGTTGTACAGATACACCGCTATTGATTTTTCTAACTTTTATTTATGTATTAAAATAATCATTTCTTTTTCCAGAAACTCTTGTTAAGCCTTGTTTATTTCTGTTTATGACAAAGCTATTAAGTCTCTATCATTGTCACTAATTTTCGTAAGCCTACCAAAGGAAAGACAACTAACGAATAGCACTCTATTCTCCACGCTATGGGAATGATTGCCACTCTTATAACGTAGCTACAGATAAGGAAGCCTCACTATGGTTGACTGACGAGTACTATTTTCGTGGTAAAAAAAAAATTCAATTGTATTTGTAAACGACATTAATGTGTCCTGAACCGTTCTTCGAGAGTATTATTAGAGTAGTCGAAAATAGTATACTTCAGGCGTTAAGGGGCAGTTGTAGGGTTATGTGGACATAGAAAACTGTTTAATAATGATTCAATTGAAAGTTTCAGGTAGCTAGTTCGAATCTCGTCCTCATACACGCTCGCTCTTTAAGCTTTGAGGGGATTACAATGTCCTGATCAATTCCACTATTCGTTGGTGGAAGAGTATCCCAATAGTTAGCGGTGGGTGGTGATGAGCACCTGTCTTCTCTCTAGTCTTACATTGCTAAATTAGGGATGGCTGGCGAACACAGCCCTCGCGTAGCTTTGCGCGAAATATCTCAGAACAAACGAAACATATTTTCCACACTGATAGCTTCTACGACACTTCTACGAACGAAAGAACAGCGTAAAGAGATATTATATATTGAATTTAGGCCTCGTATAGAGACCACACTTCGTATATGCATTTATAAGGAAATACTATTGTTAGGTGCGTGTACAATTGTTATCGATTCGTGTAACACCATGGAACCGATCTCTGAAATCTAATCCACTTCATTTGCCTCTCTTAATGTCATAATTAAGTTCAACAAACCCATCTGATAGTAACTGTTAGATCTCTGGTTTGTGTATAAATATATGTTTGTTTGTCTGTTAATAATAAGATCAGTTTCTTGTCTCTAAGTGAAGGTGGCGTGACAGGGTAATGACACGTGTGTAAGACAGTCATGTGGACAATCAAACATTCTTCACGCGCTGCCGATTGATTGGACTGTAACAAAACTACTGTAGCTTTCTACGTCTATTATTATGAATATTTTACACAGAAGCGCGATTTCACAAAAGGCTTTGTGAGCGAATAGGGTGAAAAAAAAAAAGATGGACGTCGAGTGGAACTCCAGATTAGCTGAGAGAGAGGGTCTATGCTGGGGCATAATTTACACAAACTGCCATTTAGGACCATCTTCAGGACTCAAGGGGACTCCTGATCCTACACGCTGCTATATTCGTTTAGAAGTTTGGTTTTAAATTTCGCACAAAGCTACACGAGATCTATCTGCGTTAGTTGTCCCGAATTTAGCAGTGTAAGACCAGAAGGTGGCTAGTCATCGCCACCCACCACCAACTGTTAGGCTACTATTTTACCGATGAATAGTAGGATTGACCGTAATCTTATAATGCCACCAAGTCTGAAAGAACGAGTGTTTTTAGTGGGACAGGAATTCGAATTCGCGACCTTCAAATTGCGAGTCAAGCGTCCTAACCATCTGTTAGGCCTCGTTTATAAGTACACTGAGAAACAGAAAACAGAGATAAATGTAGAATAAATAATTTTAATGTGTAATATTTAACTTATAATTTTTTTAGATTAACTAGAAATGTAAAAATTATGTTCGATTCCTCTCGGTGGACTCAGCAGATAGCCCAATGTGGTTTTGCTGTAAGAAAGCACAGCCCCACTCTGAAAGTTAAACTGTAGCTCACAAACACTTCACTCTGTAAATTATACTCTGGCTCTCAGAGATTTCATTCTGCAGCTTTACACTTTAGCTCACAGAGACTTCACTCTTAAGTTATACTCTAGCTCACAGAAACTTCCGTACTAACAAACATACACACACAAAAGAAATAAGTAGAACAACAAAAAATAAGAATGTTTCTCTGAAATAAACATACGATGCACAGTTTTTCGAAAACCTTTTCATATCGCAGTAGGTGTTATTTAAAGATAAGGGTTGGTGATTCGAGGGCAGTTAAGATACTGTAGATTTTATTAAAAATAAAAAAAAATGTCGTGTTTTGTGAATCTAAGAAAACAAAAAATAAATTATATTTGGAGCAAAATATTAATAATTAGGATCACTGAGTCCAAAAAACTGGACCATTAAAGGAATTTTCAAAACCACTCTAAATCAGACAATGACCTAATGAACGAAGAGCACGCGGCGGTACCTAAAACAAGCTTGGCAGGTGTCTTGCTCTTGAGTTGACGTAAGAGATGGACATAAAAAGTGATAAGTTTAACGAAGCGGAATTGGATTTCTATAAATTAATGACCCAGTTTGAGCTAACGCATTCTGTGTACGCTTCGCTAAGTTTCAAGGTCAAGTAGTGGCTTGAATATTAGTTCAGAATATTTAATTTTCGAGTAGACTTAGAAGCTAATAGTATAAAAAAGTTCATTACAAACGAACAATTACTAGATGGACACCGACGTCGCACATATTGTCTTTTTCAGCCTTGAACTTGTTTAAGGAAATACGAGTTGAGCCTAATTAAAGTCTAGCCGTTATTACCGTCTGGTGATAGTGTCAAGTATATAATTATCGAACATTTAGGTATGTTTTACCAAAGGTAGCGTTGTCATTGCAGGCTGCTAAGCCTAGACGAAAATAGTGTAGCACGTGATACTGCGCCTACCCTTACACACACACTGACTTTTTTCTTTTATCCGATAGCAGAGTTATTTACAATTAGTGGTACTACAGAAAGAATGTGTTAAAAAATAATATAATAGCAGTGTTTTTTTTACATTTAATTTTCTATTACGTCTGACCCTTAAAATTTTGTTTGGCTTGTTTTGAATTTCGCGCAAAGCTACACGAGGGCTATCTGCGCTAGCTATCCCTAATTTAGCAGTGTAAGACTGGAGGGAAGGCAGCTAGTTATCACCACCCACCGCTAACTTTTGGACTACTCTTTTATCCACGAATAATAGGATTGGCTGTGACATTATAAGGCCCGCACGGCTGAAAAAGCGAGCAAATTTGGTGAGGATTCGATCCCGCAACAGATAACGAGTTGAGCGCCCTAACCACCTGGCCATGCCGGGGCCTCTGAGATTCTATCTAATATTCTATAAAATGTATCATTAAATTAGTTTTTTCTCTATCACTCTCATATCTTTTCTCCGTAGTAGCCGCACAGCTGGCTTGGCATAAACGTCACCGATCGTGCTCGCCGTTTCAGTCTTGGGATGTTATAACGTAACGTTCAATCCCAATCTTTGTTGGTAAAAGAGCAGTATAAGAATTGGAGGGGGAGTTCTAGAGTAGTTTTGCTCGGAATTCCAAAAACAAAATTCACAACTAACAGAACACTTAAAAGGCCACATTTCGGGTATACTTGAGGTCTTATAATGCTGAGATTTGGGGCTGGATCTCCACAACGGTTAAAAGCACCGTTAACTTGTAATGTTACTCTTAACAACAGAAAAGTTGTTCAAATAGTTGGCTCTAAATTCTAGCAACTGGAGGACATTATTTCGTGCTATCTTACAGCTACTGATGTGCAATGTGCAAAAAGGACAGAAAGTAGATTGTCAGAAACACGCACTGTGGCATGTCGTCAGAAACAACACTAGTGTATCAGAAACACGCACAGTGGTTTATCGTCAGAAATAACTGTATTTCATCTTAAGAAACATGCACTGTGGATTATCGTCATAAGAAACTGTAGTTTATGGTCAGAAACACGTGCTGTGACTTATAATTAAAAACGTACCGTAGATGGTCGTCATTATTAAATATTTTTTTGTTTATAATTACAAAAAGTGTTTATAATGACAGACATCAACTTATTCGGAATCAGACCATAAATATTACACTGAACTTTGTATCGCTTGCATCTGACAGGACAGTTTTATATCGCACGCTTATCTTGTGATTATTAATCGCTAAATATGCGTATTCTATCAATGATAGATGTTGTTAAAAATTGAACTGTATAAAGACTTGTACAGAAAAACGGATCTCAACATTTATTCCATAATTTGAATACTTTTAGGGAAAAGTGTTCGAACGGGTATTTTCAGTAGCCAGGTTTGTTGTACCAGCACTGGTTTCTGACTTCGCTAAATAATAATAATAAGAAAAACCGACTTCTATGGGCAAGCCTTTATTGGCTTAGCAATAAGCCTGAAGGTTTACAACGCTAAAAAGCGGGTTTCGATAACTCCGGTGAGCGCAGATAGCCCACTGTGTCGCCATGCGCTTAACTACAAGTGAAACAAATGTTTGAATCAAAAAAATAAACATTAAACGTAATTTTTTTCTCTCTTCGGTCGTAATATATATTCAACAGTTAAGTTAGGTGATCAGATCTAATTATTAACGGGTATTCTACTGACTAATATGTAGATGGGTCACGTTTAATCCGAAACGTCCAATAAAATGACGTCATCGTAGTTGTCGTCTTTACTTTGTTTTCTATCTTATTGCATATCACACTAAATAAATAAATCGTAAACACGTTTTTTTTTTTTTTTAGGACGTGGTGAATATTGTAAACAGCACTTTTGGTTGAAAGAGATAAAATTCGACATACACGTATGTAATAACATGATATTAAGAGCAAACCCAAAAGAACAAATAATGTGGTGCAGTCAGCTGTACGGGGGCACTGAATAATCAGTTAGCCTATGTCAGTGCCCCCTCCCCTCATTTATCTCTACAGATCGTGATCGAACGGTCAAGATATGGCTTACAGAGATGGGTGTAAAACGAATTATTCCAAAGGTACAACTTACTTTTTACAACACCTATTCACAAAGTGGACCAAGAATCTGGCTGTGTTAGTATACAAGTAAGTTTCATTTAAGCATGCAGTTAAAATATCACGTTACCCACACAGCTAAAATAAGCTTTATCTTACGTTAGATTATCAACCTAACAGAAATATTGATTCTCAAAATTTAAAACGTAAGATCAAACCTACCCCAATTTGATACAGTTCTTGTGGTCTCTTCATATCCAGAGGACGCGGCATGTGGTAGAAACATGTTGGGATTGTAAAGATATTCCCCTCAGGGGGATCAGGCTGGGGGGTCGGGCAAGCTCCCCCTGATGATTCGCTCCCAACTTTAGCCATAACTGTTGAAATACGAATCTCAAAACAAGGGTTAACACATCATGAATCAACCAATACTTGTATCCTGTAACACTAACAACTCAGCATCAACGAGTTTAATCTATTTATTTTCCACCAGTACTCTTTCTTACTTTATCTATGCTTGGCCGGTTTTTGTTATCAAACTTCTAAATCTATCAAAACGACGTCAAAAATTATACAACTTCTCGATCGCCTGATGTGAACGTAGCGATTTCTGAACCCTAACTAACTACAGTAACTCTCCGAAACCTCTGTAAACTACACTCGTAAACTCGTCACGCTACGTACACCAAAACGTATACAGTTCTATGGGCGCGAGAAATGAACCAATGAGAATAAACGCACCTTGCCTTCTCAACCAATAGTTCTTTGGAGCACACAGTAGCGTCTGTGGTGCTTCTCGAAGCGTAAACTCAGTCACCCGTATGTACCATACAACGCACACCTGTGAGAGATAACGTTGCACAGAAAAACGTTGCAAAAAAGCATTTTACTGTACATATTATTAAATAAACTATAACAAAATTAATGTGGATCATTGGTACATGTTTCAAGAACGGAGATGATAAATAAAAATGCAAAGAAGCAACAAAGTAAAACAGTTACAAATAACTTGTAACAGTTTCTTAACCTCGGCTGTACTTATGTATAACATACGATAATAAAATCCTTGCACGAATAGGCTCAAATAAGTTTGTGTGTACAGGCTAGTGTGCAAAACTGCACCTGTATGTTAATGTGTAAGGCTAAAATGAAAATAGTATATAAAAGTTAATGTGTAAAACGGTTTATAGGGATTAATGTTAGATAATGCATATATCAGCTTAAGTGTAAAAAGTACGTCCATTCTAATATTTAATATGTAGAAATACATGTATAGAAGGATGTATACAACTGTATTTACATACTAAATTATTTGATTTGTTTTGAATTTCGCGCAAAGCTACACGAGGAATATCTGTGCTATCCGTCCCTAATTTATCAGTGTAAGACTAGAGGAAAGACAGCTAGTCATCAACACCCACTGCCTACTCTTGGGCTAGTCTTTTACCAACGAATAGTGGGATTGACCGTACATTTAACGCCCCCAAGGCTGAAAAGGCGAGCATGTTTGGTGGGACGGGCTAAATTGTAGACTACATAAACATGTTAATGTGTAACATTGCATGTACAAGCTAATATGCAAAACTATACGTGTAGGTAATGTGTAAAACACTACAGGTTAAAGTACACCATTTATTTGTACGATTTATATTAACAATTGATATTTTGCTGCTGATCGAAATCTATATTTATCGTTTTTTTAAAATCATAAACCTTGTAGTCACATTCTAGTGGTATAAAGTATGTGTGTGTATTTATACACCAAAAATCTATTTCTGAAATCTATGCGTGTAGACTGTGTATGTATATTTATTGAACTCTAAGTGTGTATATTTATTGAACTCTAAGTGTGTATATTTATTGAAGTCTACGTGTGTATATTTATTGAACTCTACGTGTGTATTGTTACTGAACTCTAAGTGTGTATAGTGTAAACATATAAATTCGTAAATGTATGGTGTATGTGTAATAGTTTTGTACATATACACACCCTAGAACTATAAATTCAAGTAGTCTTCATGTGTTATATATTAGACAGTAAACGTATTAGCTAACTTTGATAAATTTTGAACATCTTGTATTACAGAGAGCGCTGCCTTGGATTAGGGTAACCTGTGATGTGTCGAGATTTTCGTCTTTACGGAATTTTGATGATGCAGCAAAACCGAAAACGAAACGATTTTACTTCTTGACTTATCTGTTGAATAAACCGCTTCATTTTTTGAAACGTCGCGAGAAACGAAATCTCACGTTGATGTTAGAAATTTCTCAGGATAGTTCCGATTCAAACATTTCTCTCGAATTATGTTTATCAGACTTCGTAGTTCGAGAACAGTAACGATCTATCTCCTACCCATTTTAATAATCTTTCTATTAGTTGTGCGATATATAGGCAAAGAGAATGAAAGGCAAACAGGCATGGCTCTTAACTTCCATCGTGAATAGGTAGACAACAGTATATAAATATATACTGGTAACTTAACTCTATCTCTTGGACTTTTGTTTAATTAACACTATATGAAATTTTCTAATGTTAGTCTTGAGTAATGAACCGTGGAAAATTTTTTTATTACTGTTTTAGTATATATCACAGCTAACATCTGGTTCTATATGACTTCTTCAGTGAATATAACCTTCGTGTTTGTTTCTATCACAGGTAACATCTGACTTTTATATGACATCTTATAAATACAATATCGTAGGTATTATTTGTATGTAATTAGTTGTATAAATATAATAGTGTATGTAATTAATTGTATAAATACAATATTGTATGTATCATTTATACGTAATCAGTTAGATGAATATAATATTGTAGGAATTATTTGTATATAATTACAATACAATACAATATTTTATTATTTATATGTAATCAGTTGTATAAATACAATTATGTAAGTATTATCTATCTGTAATCAGATGTATTCATATAATATTGTAGGTATTTTTTATTGTAATCAGATGTATAAATATAATATTGTAGGTATTTGTTTATTGTAATCAGCTGTATAAATATAATATTGTAGGTATTTTGTGATTGTAATAAGATGTATAAATATAATATTGTAGGTATTTTTTTATTGTAATAAGTAAATAAGTTTTTATTTCTAGTGGAATTCTCTATTTAATTCATCGTTTGACTTTTTTATATTTGTTGTTGTTTATTTGTTCAAGTGTTAACAACGCCGTGAAAAATCATGTGTACACACGCCAGGCTTCCTTATTCAAAGACCAGCTGTTACGATGGGTGTTAGATTGTTATGGGGGGAGGTAGAGATCCCTACTAGTCGGACGTGAGGCTTTCAGACGAATACCGTATTGTACTTCGAGTCTTTAGTCTTTTCACTTCTCTCAAGTTTCTGCGATACATGTGACGGACGGGAAGCTAGACGCCACGAGCCGCACGCGGATACTGAACAGATGACATCTACTGAGGAAAGCCAGCTGTTCTTACGTGTCTACATCTCTGTCGCTCGTGCCATGGCTTATGGTCTGAGGTAGCGGAGAAAATAAAAAAAGTATGGGATGGGGGACTAGTGTGTGATGAAAAACAGTAATGGTTCATACAAGGAAAAGAAACATATAATGTTGTATATATGTACAACAGTACGGAGAAAGACAGCGGATTTTTAAAACAACTATGATAAACATAATATTAACATTGTCATTTAGCCAGCTAAGGGTTGTTTTACAGTTTTTGCACTCGGTATACGTTCTCGTGAAATCTCATCTTATTTGTTGAATACACATTGTTTACTCGTGGTTTTACGCGCGTTTTACAGTGACGTCCATAAACTGTGCTCTGCTCACCACGAGTATCGAAACCCGAGTGGCCACTTAGTATGACTGGGAGTAGCAAGGAAATTAGCCACATTTTCAGTCACCAAATTTAGTTTGTTTGTTTCCTTTGAATTTAGCACCAAGCTACACGAAGGCTATCTGCGTTAGCCGTCCCTAATTTAACAAAAACTAGAAATAAGGCAGCTAGTCATCACTGCCCACCGCCAACTCTTTCACCAACGAATAATGGGGTTGACCGTCGCATTATAATGCTCCCACGAATGAAAAAGCGAGCACGTTTGGTGTGACAGGGATTCGCACCCTCGACCCTCCGATTACGATTCGAGCGTCCTATCCACCTGGCCATGCTGGGCCACCATCAGATTACGAATTCTCTGCATAATTTTAATGTAACAGAAAGATGTTTGTTTCTCAAAACGTGTTAAATTATGTCGTTCAAGATTAAATAAAATTGTTAATATTTGTAATGAAAGCTCGGAACAAAATAAAAACATACACTTCTCATATAAGTTGATTGAAACTGATAAAGATAGGGCCTGACTAACTGAGCTCCCCTTGATAATTTTACACAACTCAAGCCCTGACTCTACATATTGTATACTTGTGTAAAACCCTGACTGTACAGACTGTATACCCATATCCTGACTGTATAGACTGTTTACCTAGATCGAGTCCACGTTTCTTTTATTTAACCTTACTTGTTTTATTTCCTTAAAAACAATTTGTTTGTAGTTTAGCACAAGGATACACAGTGGAATTATCTGTGATGTGCCACTTTGGACGTTATTGTCGTTTACCACAAGAATTGACAGTGGATATATCTGTGCTGTGCCACTTGGGGCTTTTTTGTGGTTT
This sequence comes from Tachypleus tridentatus, assembly GCF_004210375.1. Taxonomy (NCBI): domain Eukaryota; kingdom Metazoa; phylum Arthropoda; class Merostomata; order Xiphosura; family Limulidae; genus Tachypleus; species Tachypleus tridentatus. The sequence continues at coordinate 34,904,604 of NC_134827.1, read as the reverse complement.
AACATAAGGCTACACACACAAAGAAGTTATCTGTGCTGTGCCACGTGGGACTTCTTTCTAGTTTAGCACAAAAACAGACAATGGATATATCTGTGCTGTGCCACTTGAGGCTTGTTTGAAGTTTAACATAAGACTACACACACAATGGAATTATTGGTGCTGTGCCACTTTGGGCGTTTTTGTTGTTTAGCACAAAAACAAACAGTGGAGTTATCTGTGCTGTGCCTACCACGGGTATTGGGAGCAGATAATGTAAGTCTAAAGTCTTACTGCTGTGCCACGAGCGGAAAAGGAAGAAAATGAAAAACACAACAAAAAACAGAAAGGTAACATATTGTGTAGAAGTAAGAATACCAGTTACTATAGTGTATTCTTACAACAAAAAACAGAAAGGTAACATATTCTGTAGAAGTAAGAATACCAGTTACTATAGTGTATTCTTACAACAAAAACAGAAAGGTAACATATTCTGTAGAAGTAAGAATACCAGTTACTATAGTGTATTCTTACAACAAAAAACAGAAAGGTAACATATTCTGTAGAAGTAAGAATACCAGTTACTATAGTGTATTCTTACAACAAAAAACAGAAAGGTAACATATTCTGTAGAAGTAAGAATACCAGTTACTACAGTGTATTCTTACAAGGTAACATTATTGTAGAAGTAAGAATAAAACAGAAAGGTAACATATTTTGTAGAAGTAAGAATACCAGTTACTACAGTGTATTCTTACAACAAAAAACAGAAAGGTAACATATTGTGTAGAAGTAAGAATACCAGTTACTATAGTGTATTCTTACAACAAAAAACAGAAAGGTAACATATTCTGTAGAAGTAAGAATACCAGTTACTATAGTGTATTCTTACAACAAAAAAACAGAAAGGTAACATATTCTGTAGAAGTAAGAATACCAGTTACTACAGTGTATTCTTACAACAAAAAACAAAAAGGTAACATATTCTGTAGAAGTAAGAATACCAGTTATTATAGTGTATTCTTACAACAAAAAAACAGAAAGGTAGCATATTCTGTAGAAGTAAGAATATCAGTTACTATAGTGTATTCTTACAACAAAAAACAGAAAGGTAACATATTGTGTAGAAGTAAGAATACCAGTTACTACAGTGTATTCTTACAACAAAAAACAAAAGAGTAACTTATTCTTTAGAAGTAAGAATACCAGTTACTACACTGAAAATGTGATTAATTTGCTTGTTCTTCCCAGTCATTCTAAGTGGCTACACGTGATAGGCAGAACACAAACAGGTCATTGTGTAGCTTTTAACTTAACTACAAACAAACGTTTCTTTCTTATCCACGCTTGTGCCGTCGGCGCAACTTCTGTTAGAATCAACTCTGCTTTCGTTCTACACAGTTCTACTTAATGAAACACTGAGCAAGCAAAAATCAACATTCCAAAGGAAATATAAGCACGTGGATGAGGCTCGTGTCTCTTCCGAACCTTTTGGAGGCTTTCAGCTTCTGAATTTTCTCACTAAACTACGTAAGAACCATCTTCGTGTACACGGCTGTCTTTATTTTTGTAGCAAAACAAAACGTTCCAAGCCCGCGAATTCCTCTTTAAATATATTGTGGAATTTCGTCTAACTCTTTCAGTTTGACAGTGAAAATAAATATTTATTTTATCTCAGGAATTATGGTTTGTGAACAGAAGTTGTAGTTTTCTCTCTCCTACTTTATATGTTCTTACTTCATTTCGTTTTATGTTTTTCCTTCCGTTTCGTGTAAGCCCCTCGATGACCACTGTTGACCTTCAGGAGGCACGAGTGTCACATTTTGAGAAACACTGGACTACTGGGGAGGGTAACTATTGGTTAGCAGTCACAGCCATAATTCTGGGCTATTCTTGTTTGGCGAAAGTAGTGAAGTTTGACTGTCACTCTTATAACGCACCAGGACCAAACACTGATGAACGTTTTTTTTTCGGCAAAGGGCAACGAATAATGAATCTTCAGGTTTAAAGTAGGAGCATGCAAACCAATAGGCTATGCCCTCCCTCCTTAATATAGGATATTAATCCATATAACGACTTTATTTATCTTTATATAGAATGCACATATTTATAGAACAGCTGTCCGTCTGTTTCTATGGTGTGACAATTGGCTGAGCTGTTTAATATTAACTTTGATAGATATGCAGGTGAACCATCCACCCCTTAAAAAAATCGAAGTTAAATGTATCGGATGAACGTTTCGAATTTGACAACCATTCTTCTCCTAACGTCTTCGGGTTTCGTGTCAGGATTCGGGTCGGGGCAAGCGAAGAGATCGGTAAGAAATTCGCTCTTTCTTATAGATGGTTGGGTATTGATGTTTATATACCCAGGAGGGTCAGGTTTCGTCAAGCTGCCTTTAAATTTTGGTTTTGTAGCTGTCGAGTGTATTTATACATTGTACAGGAGGGCCATAGTAACCCGAACTTACTCAGACCCTATCAGAACAATGTCCATGTACTATCTACACATACACTTGGTGCTAATATATCATTTCTTTTTATAGTTCCATAATTATTTACACTTTCATTAGTTAAGTATTAACTATGAAGCATTTACCTTTCAATGTTTAGTAATTAACCCCTAAACTAATGTGGAGTCTAGTTCATAGGTGGCCTTTTTTATTTATTTAGAATATATATATTCACTGTTGAAAGGTGTTTAGGACTATCCCCATCATGTATATAGTACCTGTCAAGTTCGCTTACTAGTTCATTTTTTCCATGTTTTTGTCAAAATAATTTATTGTACTACGTAGTAGTCTATCTGCTGTTGTTTCTATGTATGTGTATTTATGTATGAATTCTGATGATGTTGTTCTGGGTACTTTATAAGCTATTGTGAGTAGTGTATTCTGTAATGTTTGTAGTTTGGTTTGTAATTGTTTTTCATTTACATTGATCCATGTAGGACCTACATAGTCTATTACAGGTCTAATGTATGTCTTGTATATTTTAATGATGTTTTCTGGTGTTGTTCCGTGGTTTTTACCACTTAGACTCCTAGCATAGTTTATTCCTCGCCAAATTTTAGTGTTTATGTTATTTACATGTTTTATCCATGTAAGTTTTGAATCATATGTTAACCCTAAACATTTTGCAGATGTAGCAGTTTGGAGAAGCTTTCCGTTCATGTAGATCTGAGGTTGAACTTTTTGATGTTTAGTTGATTTTAAAAATATTACTAATTGTGTCTTCGCTGTATTTATTTTAATTATATATTTTTCACAATATTCACACAATCTATTTAGTTGTGGTTGTAAGTTAGTGGCTGCTATTTCTGGTGTAGGGGCACTTTTCCAGATTGCTACATCTAAATGAGACGCGTATCCATGGTTTGGGTCTTTCAGTGGCATATTATTTACATACATGATGAAGAGAATAGGACTAACCACCCCTCCTTGAGGGACACCAACTTCTGGAGTGAAGAACTCCGAGAAAATTCCCTCTACGTTTATTCTACATTTTCTATTTTCCAAAAAGTTGGATAACCAGCGAATAATTCCTCGCGGTAGTCCCATTTCACACATACAGAACCGAAGACCATTGTGCCATATAGTGGTAAGTAGTTTTAATTAAGCTACAAAACCCACATATATATCTGTTTATAAAGGTTTTTTTTTTTTTTTAATTTCGCGCAAAGCTACACGAGAATTATCTGCGCTAGCCGTCCCTAATTTAGCAGTGTAAGACCACAGGGAAGGTAGCTAGTCATCACTACCCACCGCCAACTCTTGGGCTACTCTTTTACCAACGAATAGTGGGATTAACTGTCACATTATAAGAGCCCCACGGCTGAAAGCGCGAGCATGTTTGGTGCGCGGGGATTCAAACCCGCGACTTTCAGATTACGAGTCGAACGCCTTAACCCACTTGGCCATGCCGGGCCATTTATAAATGACTTTATAAACTGTTAATTGGTACCAAATAGTCAAAACACGAGCCTAATGAACAAGGAATTCGCATCTACAAATCTACCTTCTACTCTCTGATCGTGTCCAGTATGGCCAGGTGGTTAAGGTACTCGATTCGTGATCTGAGGGTCGCAGGTTCGAATCCCCGTCACACCAAACACGCTCGCCCTTTCAGCTATGGGGGGCGTTATAATGTGATGGTCAATCCCACTATTCGTTGGTAAAAGAGTAGCCCAAAAGTGGTGAGACTAGCTGCCTTCCCTCTACTCTTACACTACTAAATAAAGGACGGCTAGCGCAGATAGCTCTCGTGTAGCTTTGCGCGAAATTCAAAAACAAACAAACTTTCTGATCGTGAAGAAAAATATGTTCTTTCTTCTTTATTCACTATATGCAGCATTTTAGGTTTCAACTCTGGTTAAATGTGTGCTATTCCGAGACTGGTTGTCCCTCGTGTCCAAGGTTACACAAAAATAATAGGGGAATTTATTACATTTACACATAATAATCTCAAAATTCAACTATTATCAGGTCATCCCTTAAGTAGTGTCCAATTTTAGGTTTAGAAAAAGAGAGAGGATTTCAAACACTTTTAATGTTATTTAATCAATAATGGACGTTCCATTGTTATTAATTACTTCCTGCCAACGACTCACAAGCTTCTGAATGCCACTTCCATAAAATTATTGGGGTTTGGAGGAAAAAATGTAAAGAGGGTAGTTTTGACATCTTCATGTGTTTCAAGCTCTTTTCCATCAAGATAGTTCTGTAAACTTTGGAACAGATGATAATCAGATGGGGCAAGGTTTGGAGAATAAGGAGGATGTGGAAGTTTTTCCCAATCTAGTTCTTCAATCTTTACAGATGTGATCCTTGCTGTATGGGGCCGTGTATTATCATGATGTAACACAACACCTTTATGACTGGTCAAAACAGGCCTCTTTTCTTTTAGTCCAACATTCAAACACTCTAACTGTTAACAACAGAAGCCTGATGTAATCATTACATTGAGTGACAGCAACTCAAAGTGGATCACACCAATAATATCCCACCATATGCTTAACAAGAATTTCCTAGGGTGGAGGTCCATTTTGGGCTGTGGTTTAGCCAGTTTATCTGCAATGAGCCATTGTCTGCGGCGCTTAACATTTTTATAATGTATCCATTTCTCATCTCCAGTCACTAACCTGTCCAAAAAAGGTGAGTAACGTTCACGAGAGTGTAGAGAAGTGTAAATGACCACTCTTGCTCTAACGTTGGTTTCTGTCAAATCATGTGGGACCCATTTTCCAAGTTTTGACACCTTTCCAAGCTGTTGCAGATGACGGTGAACTGTTGAATAGGTTGAATTAAGCTTCTGTGCTAGTTCTTCAACTGTTACAGCACAATTTCCATCAAGTGCAGCCAGCAGCAAGTCATCATTTAACTCAACAGGATGACCTGAACGTGACACATCACTTAAGCTGTAGTCACCTTTCATTAAGAGACTCCACACCATAAACACCTTGAATGTTTCGTGTAGTTTCTGCTTCACTATTACCTTTTTTAAACTCATAAATCATTATATGCCTAATGTGCTCCTCAGACACATCCAGATTTATAAGGGTTTGTTTGATTAATGATTTGAAAAAGTAGAGTTGGGTTACTTTCTTTTATTTGTCTGAACATTTTTATATTTTATATTTTTATATGTTAACATTTATATACTAAATATTTTAGTCTTTAAAGCTTCTACAAAGACAGAAATGATGATGGACTTTCTGTATTAAATTTTCGGACATTACTTATGGGATGACCTGATACTTAACCTTAATAAAGCATTATATTTCAGGCTACATTACTGAGAACTGAAACTTAACCCTAACAAAACAATGTGTATAGTGCTCTAACAATTTTACACGTTTTATAATTTCGAGTGTCTGAAGCAGTCTCTCATAACACACTAAATTTTCTAGGTGAGGACAAACCCCATCATCATTATTAATACCAGTGTTCCATCTTGTGCTCTATTGTGACAGAATTCAGTCAAAAGACAAGACAGATATTGATCTAAATACGTAACTGAAAACATGTTAACAACTTATGTGGCTACTGGAATATTTCAAATTAAACCGAAGTTTTGATTGGATCGAGACTGCGCCCCCCACACTGAGTTTCAAAAAAAACTATAATAAAATAAGCTTGCTTATAAGTAATTGTAATAAGTAATTGACAAATTATGAACATGGTTCAGACAGTATCGCACACGTGAAACCCACGCCACTACCTGGTCTGAAATGAAACCCAATGGATATTCTGAGAAATCTGTCGAGGACTGTAATGGTTGAAACAATGGTTTATTCACTGTATACTTTATTTATTTATTTTGCATGTGTCCAAAGAGCACCGATACAGAACTTCCGAGGTTTTTGAAATCGATGGCAAAATTGTTCCTGTAACGTCACGCGCAGAGATAATGTACACCAGGCCCCGACACCAACATTCTGTCTTCCTTAAAAAAATTATTTTTGTCCAATGACCTGGCCCGGATATTCGGGTCTCTTAATGCAATGCTTCCTGATAATAATAATAAAAAGGTACAACTTCCCGGCAAAGCAAAGACGAGGCAATAGAACAATAGAAGCGCGGGAAACAGCATGTGGCGCATCAACAATGCGCTTCCGGAGCTGCAGAGTCCGTATTGGCACGTGCACAACAGACGTGGAAGTTATGCTGTGAGACACCAACTACACGTGATCTCCGGCAGTGCATACTTTAAAAGAAACTGTGTGTATATATATGATGTAATATAATAAACCACTAGGGTACCATTCACCTGTCCGATCGACTTGGTCACGTGGATTTTATAGGATTCTACAAAGGAAGTAAAATGAATTTTGCAAAACAGTAAAAACAAAGTCACTCAATAATGCCTGTCCGTATTTCCGTGTACACGTGCCTAACAAGTCATTTCATACATAGGTACATGTTATATATTTGTTTATCTATTATAACCAGATACTCTGGCTCCCAGGTTTCCCCTGATTTCTGAGCTTTCGACAGTTTACTGAATCGCTCATTTGAACTCAAACCCTGGCTCGGCATGGCCAGGTGGTTAAGGCGCTCGACTGGCAATCTAAGGGTCGCGAGTTCGAATCCTAGTCATACCAAACATGCTCGCCCTTTCAGTCGTGAGGGCGTTATAAAGTGACGGTCAACCCCACTATTCGTTGGAAAAAGAGTAGCTCAAAAGATGGTGATGACTAGCTGCCTTCCCTCTAGTTTTACACTGCTAAATTAGAGATAGCTAGCGTAGATAGTCCTCGTGTAGCTTTGCGCGAAATTCAAAACAAACAAACAACTAATTACACAATTTATACTGATCAGACTCAGTAACGTGTTTGTAAATTCAATAAAAAAATACATTATGCTTTACGTAAATGGTCAGCTGTAGCACAAATAATATAGAACAGGTGTTCTACTGTTGTTGGATGAACTCAAAGGGAAAAAAACCATTAGACGTAAGTTATATCCAACTTTATAATAGGCTGAGGTAGCAGCCAACTGTAAATGTTTATTGTCATAACTTGCAGTAAACATTTTTTTTACTATACCTGTTTAAATTAATATTGAGTTCTATCCGAATACGTTCTTTTTTATCATTCACATTAAGAATATCTTTAGAACGTTTTCACTGACAGAATATTATAAACATTTATAAATTATAGTCTCTGTTCAATCACAAGGGTTCTGTCGTTGGAAAATGGGGTCGAGTATTGTATACTGGTTAGCGTTGTCGGATTGAGAATCTGTGAATTCAATGTCCGAATCCCACGAATTAGGGACAGGCATGCGCATATAGTACTCGTGTATCTTTGTGCGAAAGTTCTATTGTATTCATCGAAAAACAAACAAACAACACACGTGACAGTTGCTAATATAATGCTGATTCTAGAAACATCTAATCGATATTTAACTTATTATAAATGCCTCATTTGTCGAATTTGTTTGGCGGCTACTGTCAAGCCAAGATGTTTCAAGTTCTTTCTTCCCTTTCTGGTTTTTATTTCTCATGTATGTTCGATAAAAGTCGCTTTAAGAAAAATTAGTTTTCCTACGAAAAGAGGAAAAAACTGATATTATGATCTGATGTTATGATCATGTCAAGTGGAAAAACGAAGGCAGACCAAACGTACGTACATCGCAATTCTTTGTCAGACAGACTGCATATTTATTTTACCAATTTTACATAATAGGTGAAAGAAACGTTTGCAGATTTATAGCGCCATCTACTGGAAATAAGAACAGAAATATTTTACAATACTTCGTTAAACATACGGCATGTTTATTTTACCACTTCTGCATAGTATGTGAAATCGAGCATATGCAGAGTTATATCGCCATCTATTGGAAACTTAAAACATTAACACGAAAACACTGTGATACTGAATAGTTAGTTTTTGAATTTCGCACAAAGCTACACGAGGGCTATCTGCGCTAGCCGTCCCTAATTTAACAGTGTAAGACTAGAGAGAAGGCAGCTAGTCACCGCCACCCACCGCCAACTCTTGGGCTACTCTTTTACCAACGAATAGTGGGATTGACCGACACTTTATAACGCCCCCACGGCTGAAAGGGCGAGCATGTATGGTGTGATGGGGATTCGAACCCACGAACCTCAGATTACGAGTCGAGTGCCTTAACCACCTGGCTATGTCGGGCCAAGAGTTTGGGAATATTTAGATCCATAATGTGTGGTTATTAAAGTTTCTTAAAAAAACATCGGCTCACATGTTAACGATTTTCTATCCACCTGTCGTGCATGAATGTATGGATTTTAGAGATTAAGAGGATAATCACAGGATGCACAACTGACCACACAATTGGTTGATAGTCAACATACAACTCTTGACAAAATTGGTGGACAGTCAGTACAACTCTGTACAATACCAGTAGAAGGTCAGCACAAATCTTGACAAGACTGGTAAAAAACCTAGAATACGAAGAATGATCTATTAGAGAGCTCTATCAACTATATGCAAGTTATTTAACTTTCTAGTAAAGTGTAATTCTTATTTTAGTTATTATTTCTACTTCTAGAATACTTAAGCTATAAGTTTGAGTACTCACTGAACATTTCAGCTGTTGTTAGTGTGGTCATGTTTGTTGACATGCTGTAATGTAAACTGTAGTTTCACGTGTGAATGATACGACTTTGTTAGTTATGTTTGTCTAGATCTGATTTTGGGTTCGTTACCAGATGACTTCATAAGGACACTCTGTTAGTTATCAAGTAGGTTGATACAAGACTTCTGGTAAGTTACCAAGTAGCCTAATACAGGACTTCTGGTTAGTTATCAGGTAGCCTGATACAGGTCTTCTGGTTAGTTATCAAGTAATTTGATACAAGACTTCTGGTTAGTTATCAGGTAGCCTGATACAAGGCTTCTGGTTAGTTAACAAGTACCTAGGTACAAGACCTGTTAGTTTTATAATGTGTTTTAACTGAATGGATACCTGGTGACTTTCATATAACACATTCAATCACGATAAAAACTGGTCCACTTAACATCCACATCAGAAGGCTGTTTTACGATACGTAATCATGGGATCTCCTTCCCCAATCACGATAAAAACTGGTCCACTCAACATCCACATCAGAAGGCTGTTTTACGATACGTAATCATGGGATCTCCTTCCCCAATCACGATAAAAACTGGTCCACTCAACATCCATATCAGAAGGCTGTTTTACGATACGTAATCATGGGATCTCCTTCCCCAATCACGATAAAAACTGGTCCACTCAACATCCACATCAGAAGGCTGTTTTACGATACGTAATCATGGGATCTCCTTCCCCAATCACGATAAAAACTGGTCCACTCAACATCCACATCAGAAGGCTGTTTTACGATACGTAATCATGGGATCTCCTTCCCCAATCACGATAAAAACTGGTCCACTCAACATCCATATCAGAAGGCTGTTTTACGATACTAATCATGGGATCTCCTTCCCCAATCACGATAAAAACTGGTCCACTCAACATCCACATCAGAAGGCTGTTTTTACGATACGTAATCATGGGATCTCCTTCCCCAGTCAGTGCTATATTTTATTATTGACCTAAACTGTTTTGTTTTTTTCACATCTTACAATGGAAAATATTTGTGCCTGTACGTCACGTCATCTAGTATTAAGATACAGAGCTTATAACAGGAAAACTCGAGATTGGATACTTAGAGAGGAAAAAGCCTATTCTATAGCTTAGCAACAAAACTAACAATTGTTATGAAATCTTATTTTCTTAACCAGATTCTATTGGATTATTAATTTTCTGTTAATCTTTCAGTGTACACATCCTAAATCCATGTATATTATGGACTGATTTCTCATTACCAAATTCTAGTTTATGTTGTTTTACAACAAATTATCCAACACCTTACTACATCTGAAACACTTGAAAAAAACGCGTTCACTAAGTCGAGTAGTTTCCGTAATGAAAGACAGGGGTGGACATGCATAATTATGGGAAATGACTGACAGTTTGGACAATAAATATATTGTTGTAGCAACAAATGACAGTTGGGACAATAAATATGTGGTTATAGCAATGATTGACAGTTTAGACAATAAATATATGTTTGTAGCAGTGACTGAAAATGTGGTTAATATACATGTAGTTTTAGCAGTAAGTGAGAGTTTGGACAACAGGTTGCTGCAGTGCAATGAAGTAATCTATACTATATTACTCCTACAAAATTTATATTGACTGTTATAGTTTAACTGTACATTAACTCTTCAGACAAAAGGTTATCGTTCGAATGTCAAAATTCAATCACACGTCGATAGGTGTTATTTTCATGAATGTTTTAGGGGTTCGTAAATCGCTACTTCAGAGTGACAAAATGAGAATAGTTCCATGTAATTCCACAAGAGAGCGCTGTCGTGTTACTTTAAAATACGTTGTTGCCAAAAGTCAGCAAAGTAGCATTTATCAAATACATTATCAACCATACAGGATATTTAGTTAGGAGAGTATGTGAAGTTTATCACTGATCACGTATAATATACGTAGTTATTGTTTCAGTTGTATTTGATCAAAAAAACAGATGAATGAAATGTTAGTGATGGCTCATATTTGACCCATGTTAAAATGATTCCAGACTCTATGAACTTCCAATGTGATAATACTTGGAAAAAAGAACTGTGTTATCGATCTAACTTCTCTACAAAGACTTTCAGACCTTTATCCTGTTCACATTATTACTTTTTGAGATGTGAACTAATCGGATTAATACCACTCCTGTTGCCAGTAATAAATTGCGGCTCATTCACTAGTTAATTAGTCTGATCTACAGCTAGAAAACAAAAAGTAACCTTAATCTTTATAGGTGGAAGTTACAATAGTGAAGAACAGTCAATAACACACGACAGAAAAATTCGCCCTTATGGTTCAATCTCTATCAAGTGGAGAAAACAACAGCTGCACAAATCCAGTTTCTTCTTTAAAATTATCAAACGAAATGTTTACTTCTATGCATTGAATCCTTGATAAGACAAATACAAAATACTGATGGTTCAGAAAACAGAATCATAAAACATAATTTGTGGTTAATATAAATTGTTTGATCTTTAAATAATCTTTTGGTTAATATAAACTGTATGATCTTTAAGTAATATCCAGCAAAGATGTGGTGAAGCCGTATCATGCTCAGCTGCTAATAATAATAATCATTATATATATTGAAAGTAATTCATTAAGAACTTCCGTTAGAAACTGTACAGTAATAATAGTAATTAATGTTGAATAGTTTGGTTTGTTGTGAATTTTGCACAAGACAACACGAGGGCTATCTGCGCTAGCCATCCCTAATTTAGCAGTGTAGTAAGACTAGAGGGAAGGCAGGTAGTCATCACCACCTACTGTCAACACTTGGGGCTACTCTTTTAACAACGAATAGTGGAATTGACCGTCACATTATAATGCCACCACGGCTGAAAGGGCGAGCACGTTTGGAGTGACAGGGATTCGAACCCGCGACCCTCATATTACGAATGAGCGCCTCAACCAACTGACCGAGACGGAGACTAAAAATGATTTGATTCATTGCTTTAGTCCAGTATTGTTAAAGTACAGGAGTATTGGATGTACGAATTATTGAAAGACACGATTAGTTTTTATTCTGGTGATTGTGTACCTGAGGAGATAAAAATAGAGAAAGGGGTCGACACTAACTAAACCGTCCTCTTCCTTCTTCTAGTCTGCTCTTTCACCCAAATTGTCCACCTTATTTTTCACACACAAAAAGGTTTGCACAGTGAAATCGATAATTTAACGTTAAGGTAAACATTTTGTTCAACGCCCATTTTTGTAATCACAAATTATTTTGGAGAAGAAAAAAAAGCAAAAATATTGACTATCTGTAAATAATACCAGACACTAATTTTATACTGAACAGACTTACCTAAAGGTTTCGGTCCTTATTCCAAAAATCACAAAGATGTCTCAGTGTAGAATTTCATCTCCATGAAAATCGAAAAGGCTGTTTACATGTAGAAGTTCATCTCGATGTTACCACTGATTTCCACCAAAATCAAAAGGATGGCTCCATGTAAAATTTAATCTCCATGTTACCACTGATCCCCACCAAAATCAAAAGGATGGCTCCATGTACAAATTTAATCTCCATGTCACCACTGATCCCCACCAAAATCAAAAGGATGGCTCCATGTACAAATTTAATCTCCATGTCACCACTGATCCCCACCAAAATCAAAAGGATGGCTACATGTACAAATTTAATCTCCATGTTACCACTGATCCCCACCAAAATCAAAAGGATGGCTCCATGTACAAATTTAATCTCCATGTTACCACTGATCCCCACCAAAATCAAAAGGATGGCTACATGTAAAAATTTAATCTCCATGTTACCACTGATCCCCACCAAAATCAAAAGGATGGCTCCATGTACAAATTTAATCTCCATGTTACCACTGATCCCCACCAAAATCAAAAGGATAGCTACATGTAAAAATTTAATCTCCATGCTACCACTAATCCCCACCCATGTCATAGAGAATACACCTAGCTTGCTAGCGACAACAAGTTGTCATGCTCTGGCGTCTTCGTAGAAACGAAACAGGGCACTTTCTACTTTGATCTCAAATCTAGGGTTGGATAATGTTTCGGTAGCCATGTCCTTATAACTGCCTTGAAGTTCCCTCCTTGGGACAGCGGTAAGCCAACTAGCAACGCTAAAATCCAGGGTTCGATTCCACGGTAGAAACAACAGACACCCAAATGTGGCTTTGCTCTAAAATAAACAAAAAAAAACTGTCTTGAACATGAATAACTAGGAGCAGTTAAAATCTGTGACAGTAACACGTTAACAATTATACAGGGTGTTCGGAAAGTCACTATGCAGTTTTGTAATCATATGTCTATCCAGTTTATTTCAAGCCAGCAACTGATAGTGGTGTTTAAAAACAAAATAAGAAGGATCCAGGCCTGTATTGATGCCAACGGGGATCACTTTCAACATTGTTTATAATTGTCATTCATATTTACCTCCTGTATTCTACATTGAAACATGTCTGAACACCCTGTAGACTTGTGTGTGGTTGGATGGGTGTTTCAACAACAAGGGTGCTATTACCAAACTTTCTTAAAGTAAGTAGACTGCCTAAAGATTAAGAACTCCTCTCTAATCTCTGACACTTCCTTATACTAGCTTGAAAGGTGTTCAAGTGATTAGCTGTAAACCTTCAATGTCTACAATAAAACTAACATTATCCCAAATGTGCAGAGACGTATCCTGTACCATCATGGGGGAAACTGTCTCTCATGATTCGTCTAAATCAGTCCCTTTCACACCCCTGATCCATTTACGTGTGTAACACACTAATTCTACATTTTACAGTAAATCAAAGTCCACATTTCATTAGTCCATCGACGTCTATTTACTGGACTTGTCTCATTCACCTAAACTTGAATCACGACTAAAGGTACACACCTCGATCCACCTAAGTCAGTATCTCGAGTGATTGTATGTCCTGTTTCAGAAGATGAATTACGAACAGTTAGTAAATCATTTGTAAAATAGGTCATTAAAGTATGTTAGGGAGAGTAATGGTAACTAACAAACACATTACGAACATATATTTTAGTTTTGACATAACTGGTAACGTGATTAGCGCATCCTTTCTATAAAATCAAATAAAGCTTTTTCTCCCATATAAATTAATTATTTTTTTATATAAATGAGATTCAACATTGCGGCTTTCCCCTCACGGTCCCGCGTGTAAGTTTTAAGGCTTATAACGTTAAAAATTGAAGTTAGATATTTGTGGTGGGCAATTAGCTTCTTCTGTAACATTGCGCATAAATATACAAACAAATAAAAACCTGTTCATTGCAGCGACAGGATAGAATATTGATGAATTAAAGACAGCGTGCGAATTAATGAAATGTTTATTTAGTTTGATCATAACATAATAGAAGGCGCTAGAGTACATTATTATTATTATTACGTTTTTCAACGCTAAGAGAACTTGATTTTGACTATAACAACACGAAGCATTACTTCAGTCTTTTCTCCAAATAGTTCTGAGTACAAAACGTTGATAAAAATTGTTGATAGGTGAATTATAAACGAATAAAATAGTTTCCAGGAAAATGAAAACGTTTATGGGAGCAGTGTGTTTCGTTCTTCAAGAACTGCAATTATGACACACTGCCATCTATCAGCAAAACACACAAGATTTAGTTTAATATTAATTTCAGCTGAATTTTGTTCAAAATATTACATCTCTTGCGGGTTCACAAACAATTATTTAAAAATGTCTTCACATTCCAACAAGAAATAACACTTTTCAACAAGAAATAACACTTTCCAACAAGAAATAACACTTTTCCTGATAATAAACTCTCGTGGAGTTTTCTGTGAGAAATTTTGATTGGAACGTCACCACTGTGACGTGTCAACTGTCTCTATAACAGATTCCATAGTTTGTTTGTAAAGAAAAAAAGTAGAAAAAGGAATATTGAACTACGGATAAATAGAGGGGTGGCAGCTAGGAGAGGGAGATAAATCACAAGAGTTGAATAAGAGAGTTAGACAGAGAGTAAAGAGAAAGTGTGTTGAAATAACAGATAGAAAGGGTTAGACACTAGTAAAGAGAGAAGTCAGTAACGGGAACAGATACAAAGAGTTAAACACGAGTAAGGAGAGAAGTCAGTAACGGGAACAGATGGAAAGGGTTAAACACGAGTAAAGAGAGAAGTTAGACAGGACAATAGATACAAATAGTGAAACATGAGTAAGGAGAGGCAAGTTAGACAGGAGAACAGATACAAAGGGTTAAACACAAGTAAAGAGAGAAATTAGACACGAGAACAGATACAACGAGTTAAACACGAGTAAAGAGAGAAGAAGGCAGACACAGTAACAGATACAAAGGATTAAACACGAGTAAAGAGAGAAATTAGACACGACAACAGATACAAGTGGTTAAACACGAGTAAAGATAGAAGAAGTTAGACACGTGAACAGATACAAAATGTTAAACACGAGTAAGGAGAGAAGTTAGACACGTGAACAGATACAAAGAGTTAAACACGAGTAAGGAGAGAAGTTAGACACGTGAACAGATACAAAATGTTAAACACGAGTAAGGAGAGAAGTTAGACACGAGAACAAAGAGTTAGTCACGAGTAAAATGTTTGGCGAATTATTTCATTGGTAACTCTTGGTTTCAGTTTTGTGAACTGGTCACGAATGCAATGAAATATTGAAGGCACATGCACAAAAACACAAAATAAGTTAATTTCATATCCTGGAATTCTGTGTTGTTGTTTTGTTTGCGAATGCATTGCTTTAGATATAGCTGGAAAAGGATTAGGATGCTATTCAACTCGTCAAGTTATCGTGTCTAAATAAATATTATGTTTATATGTACTTTAATTTGATATAATTCAAAAGCTAAGTGAAAAACAAAATCTGTGTTTGTTGAAATCACATAACACAATCAGCGGGAACTCTCTACCTGCTTTCTTAACAGTGCTTCGTCCTATTCGCGAGAGACACTGAGAGTAACGCTAACAGTCATTGGTTTCGAGATTATAACATACGTCGTTCAACACCTTCCCCAGAGTCTCGGCTTTGTCATCACCCTACAAGTTTCTCTTAGAGATTTGCCTCTACGGATAACATCATGAAGTGATGAAATTGATGCTCTGTCGGTTATCTGCATAGATGAGACAACCTGAAAAGAGATGTCTAAACTTTTTTTTTAATTATAACTTGACATTTTACATACAAACCTCACAAGTCTTATGTTGTAAGTGGAAAAATTAAAGTTATATCGCATCAAGGGAAATCATGAAAATATAAGTTGTTTTTAAAAAAAAAACACATTTAATTTACATTAAAACCTACGTACGAATTTCATTTGAGGAGACACTATCTCTAAAGACACGTTTGAAACGTCATTTGAGATACTAAACATACAAAAGCCATGTCTATTTATACGTTTTCAAGTGTTTGATATGAGTTGGAAACATCTGTTTTGTTTCAACAATAATCAGTTGTATCTAATGCCAGTAAACTAGTTTAGGTTTTGGATGAGTTTGTATCTGATGACGACGTAAACTTATCAAAACCTTCTTTCATTTCCCATTCTCCAAACTTTATTATCTGGATAAACCTTGTGGTTGAACTTCTGCAGTTATACGAGCAGCTCTCGCGTTTATTGTTTAAAACTCATTAAAAAGTATCTTAAGTCATGAAATGTCAGTCCTGAAACCAACAAGTATCTTCACTTCTTTCACCTCAACGAGCAGTGGAACACTTTGACCTCATATCTCCTTCAACAAGCAGCAGAGCACGTTTCTGTATACATCACTTGTAAAACGGGAAAGTCCGTTTTCCTCCTAATTTATTGGAAACACCAAACAACAGAAGTACCTCGGATGGATTTTATACATGACACTATGAAAATACCTAGTGACTTTGAGAAGCTATCAGTGATAGTACCACGGTACTCACAGTATAGTTGATAGTTTAAAGTTGAGTGACGAAGTTCGGTTGTCATATTTCCCTTTGAACAAAACTCTGGTAATAGAAGACATATATATGTCTCTGGTATCAAGACATTTCAATACCTCGGACATTCTCACTCAGACATTCCGACATCTAAACATTCAAACAACTCAGACATCTAGAAACTCGAATATCCAGATATCTTGGACATCCAGGCACTTGAATAACCAAACATCTCGGACATGAATAATCGGGTACTACGAACGTTCAGACACTCAAATATCCAGACATCTCGGACATGCAGGCACTTGAATATTCGGATACGATGAACGTTCAGACCGTCAAATATCCAGACATTTCGACGATCCATACAACTACAAAGAGTGAAGACAACAGGTACTGCAACGTAAGAGTTTCATGATCACTCACTTCTGTGTATTTAGAGTCACGTCCTCTGTCAGTGTTTTTAACAGCTAACAACAGTAGTAACACATGTTGATTTTTAAGATGCGACTACATTCCCTTCAGTTGAAGGGAACAACACTTTCAGTGGAAGCAATCGAAACAGTGAATCTTGGACTGACTGTAGTTGTCAACAGTGTTTTCTCCGTGATGGACGGTTTGTTTGTTTTGGAATTTCGCACAAAGCTACTCGAGGACTATCTGTGCTAGCCGTCCCTAATTTAGCAGTGTAAGACTAGAGGGATGGCAGCTAGTCATCACCACCCACCGCCAACTCTTGGGCTACTCTTTTACCAACGAAAAGTGGGATTGACCGTCACATTATAACGCCCCCACGGCTGGGAGGGCGAGCATGTTTGGCGCGACTCGGGCGCGAACCCGCGACCCTCAGATTACGAGTCGCACGCCTTAACGCGCTAGGCCATGCCAGGCCATGTGATGAACGGAGTATGGATATCGGGCTGCACATCGAAGATCTGGAGTTCGATCCCGCAAAATGTAGTAAAACACGCCTCAAGTTTTCTCGGCTGTAGGCGCGTTATAAAAGTAACATTTCGTTCTCTTTGAGAAAACTAATTATCTAGCAAAGACCTTTTAATAAACGTATTATTCCACTTGATATGTTCTCCTCGAGCTGTACAGTAGTAAGACTTAGACTTATAACGCTAAAACCCGAGATTCGATACGTGTGATAGGCAAAGCATGGACAGCTCATAGCGTTGTAAACTCTAATATATCATCTTGTTTTCCTTCTCTTCCACTTAAGTCCATCTTCAACCTTTTCTGGATGATGCCCCATCTCATTTCTATCATCTTCCAGTTAATCATCATAACCTACTTTCGTCGGTCGGTTCAACTTTATTATATTATGGAGACCAGTTCTCATTTCTACTCCTCAGGTTTCTAACATCTTTCAGTATACAGTCTTAGCTTCTTTCCACCTCTCAGGTTCGACTCATCTTCCAGTTTGATAAAGAGCGGATCGCTCACCAAATCTACAATCACTAACATTTGTGTTTTCTACTAAATATGAAGTTATGTGGATGGGAAAGTGTTTTTTGTTTTGATTCATAAAATGAACTGAAAGAAACTTCTGATGGTACTAGGCCCTGGAAGCTCTGTTCATTTCATAACACACTTAAATGTGATACCACGAACTACCAAGTATGTGCCATATCACGAACTGTAAAGGTGGTAATGTTGACGTGACCAATTAATCATACCACGAACTACTAAGTTGGTAGTGTTAGCATGACCAATTAACCATACCACGAACTACCAAGTTGATAATGTTAACATGACCAATTAACCAAACCACAACCTATCAAGGTGATGATGTTGAAATGACCAGTAAGTCATACCAGGAACTACCAAGTTGATAATGTTAACATGACCAATTAACCAAACCACAACCTATCAAGGTGATGATGTTGAAATGACCAGTAAGCCATACCAGGATATATCAGTAAACTTTTTATGTGAAAACATATTGAAAGTTGTTCAAACTTTTGTTGATCATTCAGAGAACTTAACCAATCAACGTCCGAGCATCAATAATTGACATTGTTCTGTGTCTTCCTTCAAAATGATATTGTGGTCACTTTTAGTACTAAGACGTTTTACAAATCATGTTACAAGTTTAATATCGCGTTATCAAAGACTAATAAGTGTCTTGAGGTATCTTTAAGAGTTAATATCATCTTGTTTATGATAAAGTTAACTGCTGCTACGTGCGTATCTTAAGTATATATCTAAATTTGAACATCAATGTTTAATTCGATATCACAAATAGTGACATTAAAATAAAGCTAAGCCTATTTTTCTAATAAATTACCCGCGGTTGTTGAAATATCTTAATAGATGTATCAGATAATCCAAAAAACAGCAAATAAAGCGCCCCCGCTTCACTACGGACACGTATTTGGGATGAATAATATAATTTGATATTAGCGTTTAAATATTTGATAAAAAGGCCTAAATATTTTCTGTTATGGGATTTGTAAGCCTTTCGTGCTATAACACCCACACTGTAAATCATTATAATGGTTTCTATCCTACTGGTATTGCTGTGGACCAGTGTTTCAAAGTTTCATATTTATTCCTAGATAAAGGAATCATCAACTTTTCTCTGTGAGATTATATTAAAAACGAGGTTTGTATTTATATCAGAAATCATTTCAGAATGTTAGCATCATAACGTTGATAACCGTTACGTTTTAGATTCAATTGGTACAGCTATAGGGTAGAACAGGGATCTCCAAACTACAGCCCGCAACTTCGGTTTATCCGGTCCGCCAACAGTTTGTTAAAGTAATAACATAATTATTTAATATTATATATATACATATATAATATACATAAACATAATTGAGCAAAAGCCAATCAAATTACGATACAATTTTCTATTTACCGGGAAACGTCGTGACTTAGTACTACATCATCTCACGTATCGATCTCAGCGTCCTGAAGTAGCGTTTCTTTCTACGCATGCCCATGTACCTCGGTGTGTGTCAGTGAATGCTGCTGTTTACGTTATGTTCGAGTTCATAGCTATTGCTAGTTATTATATCGGGACAAGAGAAGAAGGTAAAAGTTGACTCTGAATGTCGTGTTTACAAAGAACAGACAAGTGTGGACTACTTCGTTCTATCCGCTAGAATCTTAACTTTTGAGTAGAGCAAAATACTTTCTATATATAAACAGCAAAAATTAACTCCACAAGGAGAATAGCTAAATTAACTTTACTTCTCTTACGTTTTTATTCAAAATATTAGAATGCGTTGTTTCATCAGTTGGGTATCCTCGCTGTTAACGATATTTTCGGCAGTAAACCCAATAGTATCTCGCGAATTACGGCCATCTTAGTAGACTTGGTTAGTCTTAACCGTATATTTAGCTAATAATAACAACCAGTCTTTATAATGAAAAGTAGGGTAATAAAAACTGAATATATTATATCTAATACTATTAATGAAAGTAACATTACGAAATATATAAAATATAACTTAATGATGGAACACGCAAAGAATAAGTGTTAGCTTCAAGTACTGTCGTACATTTAGTGTTTTTTGAACAACCTAACATCACTGTGACCGTGTTCATTTCATCGTTCAGAAAAGGAAATATAAAATTTATCCTTCAGTCCTCAAAGAACAAGCCGTTCATTTTTTTATGACGTCATTAATAAAATTACAGAACAATTATCAGTAATTATTTAATTTTATTATATATTCCTTTTTTAATATAGTATTGCGTAAACTTTTAGGAAAACCGATTTCAAGTACAATCAATATTTAGAACAATCAATTCATACATCAGTGACACCTACTGGCTGAAACTGCAAACGAAAATTGCAACCAACTATTCATAATATTAAAGAAAAAGCCTTCAACTTAAAATCGGAAACAGCTTTACAAAATACAAGTATGACATCCAGCTTCTTAGGTTTTCCACAATTACAAACTTGAAATTTAGTTCTGATTTGTAATGATTTAAAGTGGTAAAAACGTGGATATTTTGAGTCGTCTGATTTTGAACGAAAGTATCAAACCTAATTACTTTAAATTATCTGACTCTAAACAGACAAAAATGTATTGTCTCACTTTAAACAGATGACAAATGTAGTTACCCTGAGTGTTCTGACACCAAACAAGGGTAACATCCA
Organism: Tachypleus tridentatus; assembly: GCF_004210375.1. Lineage (NCBI taxonomy): Eukaryota > Metazoa > Arthropoda > Merostomata > Xiphosura > Limulidae > Tachypleus > Tachypleus tridentatus. The sequence continues at coordinate 34,883,523 of NC_134827.1, read as the reverse complement.
AATACTTACAATTGTCATTCTACACACAATGATAACATTTAGCCTGACATTAGACACATGTAAACCTTGGTTACTAGCTCTAGTTAAGGCCCAGCATGGCCAGGTGGTTAAGGTACTCGACTCGTAATCTGAGGGTCGCGGGTTCGAATCGCCACCATATCAAACATATTCGTCCTTGCAGCCGTGGAGGTGCTATAATGTTGCGATCAATCTCACTATTTGTTGGTATAAAGGGTACCCCCAAGAGTTGGCGGCGGATGTTGAATTCCCTCTAGCCTTACACTGCTAAATTAGGGACGGCTAGCAAAAGTAAAAAAACAAACTATAAGGTCAGATTTAAATGTAAAAAGTATTTACCCCCTATAAGGTCAGATTTAAAAATTTATTTGCTTTTCATTATTACACTCTGGCCATATATTTGAATAAAATTTTACGTGAACTGAACATAAGCATACCTTCAAAACCAGGTATTTGAATAGAGGCGTGTAAAATGTATCCTAGAATAAAAAAATATTTTTTTATAAGCTGATATCAAAAGTGTCAGAGTTCTGTACTCTCATTCTATGAAAAACTCAAAATCGAATGAAGCTTTAATTTGTTTTAATAAGGAATACGTTACAGACTTTTCATATCTCAGCAGAGGAGGCGGTGCCCTGTGAAATACTTATGGAAACTTTCCCGGATGTTTGTTTGCTCAGAATAACCGAGTTAATACTGTATTAGCAAATACGCTGAGCCAATAACGTGAATAGGTTGCTGTTTAAGCATTATATTGGTTCCCTCGGGTAATGGTGGTTTGATTACCATATTTTTGTAAACTTACACAACTTTTTTTTAAAAATTCATTTTCAAAATTTATTTTGCGTAAGGCAGAAAATCCATTGGTTGTTTTTTTGTTAGATCAAAAGAAGTTGTTTGCATTTATATTCTTTAGTTTAATGGTGTTTTTTGTTTGTTTTTGACTGTGTTGTTTAAAATCAAGTGGAGTTCTATTTTGAAAAGATATAGAAACAAAGCCCTCAACGAGAGTGGAGGTGGGTTACCATGGTAACCTTTGGGTGAACAAACTCTGAAATAAGCAGTTGTTGACATAATGTTGAATAGGAGCATTCATAAATTTAATGAACAAAGAAAGATCAAATTGTGTTCTCAAAGCTCCTGAGAAGAAACATAAGTGGAACAAAACAAGACACGGACTATAATAGCTCTTGCTGATTTAACGCCAATCCCAACTACCATTTCTCTTAAGATGAGACTATCCCTTGTTACTAAAAGGGACATTTCATGTTCAACAGTTATCGTTATATGAGGTAGGCCTAACGTTTACGCCTTTCTTCGTGCATGTGTGGCCAATCACAGTGAAATACATAACTGATACTGAATTTTTACTGGAAGGGAATGAGGGTCAAAGGTCAGAGCTTAAACAAACCCTGTGACCTGGAAGCAAAATGCTACTATGATCTAAATAATTTTACACAGAGGGAGCCACAGAAGAAAATAAATACGTTCGAATTTGTTACGAAAACGAGCATAGAAGTACTTAATCACATTAAAAAAATCTATACTCCCCACATGGTATACAACTTTATTAACTGTCAAACGGCGGAACCTATCTAAAAATGGATATCACGTTAGTGTAGCACTTACAAACCTGTTAACAACCGGACTACTACCGAATTGGTATGACTTATTTACGAGGATTGGACTTTTTTAAAGTTAAACCTAGGGTAAAAGAATAACATGCGATGATTGCCAAATGTTATTATTCAAAAGAAAGAGTTTAAATAAATCTAACAACCTTCAAAAGTCGCCACAGTTTATCATTGAGAAAGAGTTAACAACATCTCTTTAAAAAAAAACAACATTGGATAACTTTGATTAATCATTATATTCTCCAAGACAGTTAATCTAACAAAATTAATTTGTCAACAGAAAAGAACTCCCAGTAAGAGGTTGTCGTTTAAACGTAACTGTAATCGTAAAATAACAGTCCAAATAAATAACTCAAAACCTCTTCTTTTGTCTGAGTCAAGGAGTTTATATTTTGTTTCGAGACGCCATCTACATTGGTTTATCAAAATATTATTAAACAGACTAGTCTTTACGAAAAATAATAAGCTACTTTGATTGGTTTGTTTTGAATTTCGCACAAAGCTACGCGAAGGCTATCTACGCTAGCCGTCCCTAATTTAGTAGTGTAAGAATAGAGGTAAGGCAATTAGTCATCACCACCCACCGCCAACTCTTGGGCTACTCTTTTACCAACGAATAGTGGAGATTGACCGTAAATTACAACGCCCCCACGGCTGAAAGGGCGAGCATGTTTGGTGTGACGGGGATTTGAACCCGCGACCCTCGGATTACGAGTCGAATGCCGGGTCACTACTTCAAGCTACTATCTTCGTTCTTTAAATTTATTTCCCGACGCTAGGAGTAAAAACAAAATAAAAAAAAGACATATTTCACTTGTGACCGATCTCACGTGAAATGAAAATCGATTTAGTAATGTAATGTGTTCCGAGTTTAATATATCAATAACACAACAGCGAAATTTATTAGATATGTTTGTCGTAGCTACAATTCCTGGGAAATAAGACTTTCATTTATCAGTCTATACTACGAAGACCTTTCCCGAGGGAAAAGCATGCCTTTCAGTGGTGAATATATCTCCCACCCGCAGTGACATGGCGGTAAGTCTACGGACTTAGTGCCACAAAAATGATATATATAAAAACAGCTAGTACGGGTAGAGAAAGCACTGTGTAGAGGAGCGAAGAAGGTAAAAAGTTGTTCGCTCCTCTGCATAGTGCTTTCTCTATCCATACCAGCCGTTTTTACATATATAATTTTCTCTACAAGTGGGTTTTCTCGTCATCACGGATTAGTGCTAGAAACCGTGTTTCGATACCCGTGGTCGCCACAGCAAAGATATCCCTCTGTATAGTTTTGTGTTTAACTATAAAGAACAAACAAAGAACACATAGTTCATTGGACTTTACAACCTAAGTATAACTCTATCTCATGACGACGTGGTTAAGGCGCTCGACTCGTAATTTGAGGGTCGCGAGTTAAAGTCCCAGTAGCACCAAACATACTCGTCCTTTCAGCTGTGGGGGCATTATAATGTGACGGACAATCCCACTATTCGTTGGTAAAAGAGTAGCCCAAGAGTTGAAAGTAGGTGGTGATGACTAGCTGCCTTCCCTCTAGTCTTATACTGTCAAATTAGGGACAGCTAGCGCAGATCACCATGGTAATGTTTCGAAACCAAATTCCTGGACTGCCGATTAGTTCAATCAGAATTATAAAAACAAAAAGAAGAAACGAAATAAATAAGATATACAAGAGAGTATACCTGAAGCTATCTTTTATAGAGGGAATTATTAATACGTTCAACATATTTAAAGCAAAAAACGATTGACACGTTATGAGGAAACGAAACTATACACGGATACTGCAAACGGTTACCTAATTCGTTGACCAACAAGAACTAGTTATTAAAGCATACATAACACTAGCTTTCAGGTGCTTTGAGCAGGTCCTAAGTACCTGACAGGAATATTTGTTTCATGCCTTTTTGGCAACCATTTATATTCATATTTCTCGAACTGCAAATGGATCAATATTTAAAAAAATAAAATTACAGAGGACGAAATCGTCTCTAAGCCTGTGTCTCAAAAATTATTTTGGTGAAGTTTGAACCTTATTTAGTAAAACCCTTTGAGTTTAAAAAGGAAAGTAGTCTTTAAATATTGGAACACAAAACACAAACACTGGGTTTAAAGTAATAAATTTTTTTTTAATTATTGGAACACAAACACTGGGTTTAAAGTAATAATAGTCTTTAAATATTGGAACACAAAACACAAACATTGGGTTTAAAGTCACAACAGTCTTTAGTTACTGAAACAAAAACCTCGGGTTTAAAGTATCAATAGTCATTACACATTGGAATAGAAAGGACAAACCTCGGATTTAAAGTAGCAATGGTCATTATATATTGGAACACAAAGCACAAACCTTGGATTTAAAGAAACAATGGTCATTATAATATTAGAACACAAAGAACAAACCTCGGGTTTAAAGAAACATTTGTCATTATACATTGGAACATAAAGCGCAAACCACAAGTTTAAAGTGACAACTTTCTTTAATTATTGAAACACAAAGCACAAACCTCATGTTTAAAGAAACAATGGCCATTATACATTGGAACACAAAGCACAAACCTCGAGTTTAAAGTGGCAATTGTCTTTAATTATTGAAACACAAAGCATAAACCTCGGGTTTAAAACAACAACGGTCATTATATATTGGAGCACAAACCTAGGGTTTAAAATAACAATGGTCTTTAATCACTGGAACATAAAACACAAACCTCAGGTTTAATGTGACAATGATCCTTATGTATTGGAATACAAAGTACAAAAATCGGGTTTAAAAGTATATATATAGCCTATGAAGTTCTATCACTAGGAAAATGCGACGTAGGATAATTTATAACACTGTTCGATTGACATTTTTTTTCCTCTGATGATTTTAACCCAGCTTCGCTACATAAATGAAGTTAGTCACTGGTCCCTAAAATTACGTAGCATAATTCTGTGGGTGTCTTGACTTGTGAATAAATTAATTTATCAAGCTAAGCAATAACAACCCAATTACCTACCGGATCCACATTTCCGCCTACCCATCTCTAAGGAATTATATATACTGAGAACCTAAAAGAACAAATTAAATCATGTACAGTACATCCCACTCATTAATCAAACGTTTACCCCGTCCATTCCTATTTGGTGCACCTATAACTTGTATATTAATGTAACATTTCTTTTCTTGCACATTAAGCACTTTGTGTTCAAGTGTTACAAAAAAATGTCTACATGTTCTGTCTTAAAGTAAAAACTGATTAAATGAAAAGTAATTCACACAACGGGAAATGTTATTATAAACCTAGAAATCAGGTGTGACGCTGTTAAGTATCTCAATAGTTAGGCCTAGTTACATATCAGTAAACTAATGTACGATACCTAAAGTAAGCAGTGATAACAGATTATTCGATAATCTATGAAAACAAAATATAATTATCTTACGGTTGAGTGTCTTTTTAACTCCATCGACTCTGTTTAGGGTTAGTACAGACGTTAACTAAGTTAGTAACTACGAACGTAGTTAAAAAGGAACATTTTTAATTCAGGGAAGAAACTTTAGAGGATATGAAAAGCGTAAAACGTTAGTGTTGAGGTTTTATTTATTTGGTTTTAGTAAATTACAATTTTTTATCATTTCTATTTATTAAACCTGGATCATTTCTTAGTTTTCAAAAATTTCTCGAAATGCAGGCTATGAAGATTGAGCATAAGAATTAGAACTGTCAATAAACAAATAGAAATTTTTTTTAGAAATTATGTAGAACTTCATAGGACTTTAAAGTTATGTTTTAAAATAATAACATTAAAATCAAATTAAACTACAATTTAGGAGGTTGGAAGAATGTTATTTTAAAAATAGATTCACATCAATACGTATAAGATAACAATTTGCGAGTACTGATGTTACTGTTATCCAGTACAATGCTAGACTATTTATTTATTTATTTTTACAACTGGATGGTTATAAATGAATCACGCTGGGAATGTAAGACAACTTTTACAGTAAACAGAATTCTACATAAGCTATGGATTTCAGTCTTGCAAATTCGTTTATTGGCACTGTTCGAAAGAACCAATAGGATATAAACTTGAGAACCTAAAGTACGAATAATAAAATACCATTAGCAGAAACAAAATAAATTATACAGAAACCGACACTTTTCGAAGATATAATTACGGGATTATGACTGCTGAACAGGCTTAACAAACAAATACAGAAGTTGTGGAAACAGCCCACAAAAATGAAAACCGTATCACATATGTTTAATAAGATCATACTAAATACAACTGTCACTGAAGTTATGAGTTACTTCCATGCAATTGATGCCCAGAATGGACATAAACTTGGTAAGTATAAGCTAGTAAAAATTTCTTAAAACAACAAAATGCAACTCATGAAAATGAGTGGGAAAGAACTCGCCACAAACAAAAAACAATCAAATATTCACACACGTTACATACATGAGTTCTGTAGCTAAAGTTGCGAAGCAATTCACAATAATTCTCTAAGACCCATCATTACTTGCTTAAAGTTGATCAATAAATAATTTCTAATGGAATTTATAATGTAGAACTAATGAATTAGGATGCCTAACATCTGACACGAAAGATTTTGCACTAATTTTTCAATGCTTTAGATGTGTACTTTATTTTATCATAAAACAGAACATAAGGAAGCAGGAGATAATAAAACCAAGTACTAGAACTAATTATTGTTTTATAGTTCAAATGAAAAATGGACTTTCTTGTTTCGGCATTGATTACTGCAAAGTGGATAATTCTTCAAAATATTGATTCACTTTTTTGTATTTTGCCTATAAGAGTCAGTGAAAATAAATTTAAAAAAAATTATAATCACTTATACAATTCAGTGCACCAGCAGTTTTTGAAAGATTATTAGATTTCCTGGAAGAATCACTATTGAAATATTGTGACATTATAGCACAGTCCATGGGAAGAGTTTAACGTGATCTACGATGGCTTGAAGTTACTAGATATGTCATGGAAAAAAGAACTTCAAAGTTTATCAAAGCAAATAATCCTTAACAAGTTCTTTCTTTGGATGCGTTATAAGTTAGGCTTGATTTGTTTGTTTTGAATTTCGCGCAAAGCTGCACGAGGAGTATATGCGCTAGCCATCCCAAATTTAACAGTGTAAGACTAGAGGGAAGGCAGCTAGTTATCTCTACTCACCGCCACTCTTGGGCTACTCATTTACCAACGAATAGTGGGATTGACAGTCACATTATAACGTCCCCACGGCTGGAAGGATGAGCATGTTTGGTGTTACTGGGATTCTAACCCGCGACACTCGGATTACGAGCCGAGTGCCCGACCAGCTGGCCATTCCAGGTATATAAGTTAGGCAAGAGTGTTTATAAATCCAATTAAAGCAGTAAATATTTGACCAATGACACTACATTTCGGGTTAAACTTATACTACTAGAAATATGTTTGAAACATTTTATAACATGTTACGTCCGTTCAACAGATAAACTTTACAAGCTATTCAAGGTAAAATGTAACCAAACATTCACTGCTTTCAAAGAAAGTCTTGATCACAAGTATTAGCTATTCCAACTCCTAAAAATCCATTGCTTCTGGACGTTTTGTTATCATAATATCAAGCTTATATCACTTTACTGAACTCACAATAAAAATTCTGTCCAACTTGTACAACGTGATTAAGAACTGTCCAAATTGTAACTAGTTTCCATCACTAGTTATATAAGTGAAAGTTAGCCATCTATTTTGATAATATAGCACTGAGACGGTAAATACATTTTTGGAATTCAGTAGTCTTAATAGTAGCAAGGCTATAAAAACTATAGGAGTATGACTTTACTTTAGATTATTATTATGAACAGATTCATGGATATCTTACACTATGACGAAGGCTGTTGAGTGAAAATGGTTATAGGCATTAAGATTCTTGAAATCCCCTCATTCATGCCTCCTAGTGACACAGTCTGCAGCCTTATGACGTTAGAAACGGGGTTTTGATATCCAAAGTGAGTACAGCACAGATAGATTCACGTGTAACTTTTTACTTAACTCCCTCACTACAAATAACTGGATAGAACTAGATGATAAAGATAAATGGACCAGTTAATTTTGAATATCGGCGAGAACAGGGTGAGAACTTACATGAAGCGATTCCAAGACCGGTAGAGAACTAGGTGAGTCAGTATAAACGGTACAAATCATGTACCACACAGCTTTTACGTGATCCAGGGCAAGAGAAATGGCATACAATTCGGCAGTAAATACATAAATTGTAAAGGGGATTCTGCGTGCAACAACCGAATCACAACAAACCATGGCAGAGCCCACACAGTCACCTGATTTTGAACCATTTGTATAAATGGAAATGGAAAGATGGTTCGAAAGATGTTCGGCAAATAGAAGACAGTATTTCCAATCAGGAGTGTCTATTTTTTCAGATGACTCAAAGAAACGTCATACTTGGTGATAGTAATAAGCCACGGTGGGATAGGCTGACTTGTGGAGTCAACAACGTCATCCACGGACAGACCCAATTTAGCCAACTGCACCTGAATACGAATGGCAAAAGGAACAATGGCAGACTATATATTCTGAAAAATCATGGCTCACTGAGGAAGGAAAAGACAACTACAAGTGGGGTGCTGTGGTAAGGATCAATGTTTTGAAGAATACAGTAAAGACAGCTGCAAATGACGAAGATGTACAGTAGAGGAGGTTCATGAGGCTCAGTGTACAAACTCTGGACTGGAAAAGCGTGAAAAGTCCATGATGGTGAACAAGATCCAACACCTTCAAGGCTGAGATTCTGGCAGAGCTACTGAATAGAGACCCATAGTCCAGTTTCTATAGAATGACGGCACGGTAAATTTAAGCATAGAACATCGATCCACTCCCCAAGAGATGAAATAAAAGGGCACGGAGGATGTTCAGTGCCCTTGTACACTTGTGGCATAACTGCTTGATGTGTGGAATAAAGGTCGGCTTACGGTCAAACACAAGCCCCAAGAACTTTGCTTCAGGGATTACAGGAAGCACAACTTTACCGAGACGGAGCTCAGGATCAGGGTGAATATCCCGTTAGCGGCAGAAGTGCATGTGAATGGTTTTATAGAGAGAAGAGATAAAACCGTTTGCTGTAGTTCACTTCAGTATATAACTGAAGGCAGTCTGTTGCTACTGCTCAATAAATCTCACGCTTGACAACTGACACGAGATGTGGAAGTCGTTGAAATAGAGTATGTTTGCAACTGTAGGAGTAGAGTTGTCCAATAATGGCATTAATCGTTATAATGAAAAGTGTGACACTCAAGACACAGCTCCGAGGGACTCCAAGCTCATATCAAAAAAGAAGAGAAAGTGTTGAAATCACACAAGACTTCGATTTACCAATCCATTAAAAATTTTGATAAAAATGGGCAAATGACCATGCAACCCATATAAGTGGAGGTCTTACAAAGTGTAATACTTCCACATAGTAGCATAAAATTTTCAAGGTAAAGAAATAACAGAAACAAATTGCTGTCGCTTGAGAAAGGCTTCTCTGACTGACGTTTAAAGTCAAATCAAGTAGTACACGGTGGAGCACTGTTGTCAAAACCTACACTGGGTGGGAGAGAGGAGGTTGTTTGACTCGAAGGATCATATTAGACGAGCATTAATTATCATCTCAAAAATCTTTTTATAGAGATGGTAATTAAATGGTAATTTGAAGAAATCTTGGGATCCTTCTCGGGCTTGGAAAAAGAGAGTGCAACAGCTCTGTGCCAAGCATCAGGAAAAGCATTTTCCTGCCAGATCCAGTTACAACCAGAAGAACAACAAGAGAGGCAGGAGAGAGATGGCGCAGCATTTCGTAGTAAATATCATCAGGTTCAAATGATGTACCACCAGACAACTGAAGAGCAAGGCTGAATTCCACCAGTGTAAAGGGACGATTCACAAAGACGATCAGCCCATGGGAAAAAAGACAATTGTTCTGCCCGAGTCTTGATGCTAAGAAGAAGGGGGATGAAGGAGAAGTGCCGGATGAACGAGAAAAGATCTCTCCAAGAGAGTCGGTGATGCTGTGGTCATCAGCAACTTCCTGGCAGTTTAAAAACAAGATAAAGGGGTGGAAGTATACTGCCCACTGACTTTATGTCCTCCTTCCATATGACTTTCGAACTGGTGGTAGAAGAGATGTAACTGTATATAGTGTTGATATTTTGCAATTTTTTGGCAAATATTTTTCATTCTACAGTCTCTTCGAGTTCCGCAGATGGTCGATTTAAATTTACTACTGTGCACTTAGATATTTTTGTAGTATTAGATATTTTTGTAGTATTAGATATTTTTGCAGCATTAGATACTTCTGTTGTACCAGATATTTCAGTAGTATTAGATATTTCAGTAGTATTAGATATTTCTGTAGTATTAGATATTTCTGTAGTATTAAATATTTTTGTAGTATTAGATATTTTTGTAGTATTATATATTTCTGTAGTACTAGATATTTCTGTAATATTAGATATTTCTGTAGTACTAGATATTTCTGTAGTATTAAATATTGCTGTAGTACTAGATATTTCTGTAGTATTAGATATTTCTGTAGTACTAGATATTTCTGTACTACTAGATATTTCTGTAGTATTAGATACTTCTGTAGTATTAGGAAGATAGTTAAAGTTTCAAGTCGTCACTTGACTCTTTCAAGGAAGTCAACTTGTTTTTTCTTTCAATAAACTGTTAATTATTTAAAGCAGCTATGAAAAACAATATAAACATTGTATGTAATTGAAACAACTTAACTAACCCTAACATGTGACCTTCATATAATTAAGGTGACATTAATAAACACGTGAATGAATATTATTTTCCAAATACGTATATGGCCTGGTATGACCAAGTAGTTAGGGTGCTCGACTCGTAATCTGAGGGTCACGAGTTTGAATCCCTGTTACACCAAACATGCTCGCCATTTCAGCCGTAGGGGCGTTATAATGTGACGGTCAATCCCACTATTCGTAGGTAAAAAGTAGCCCAAGAGTTATCGGTGGGTGGTGATGATTAGCTGCCTTCCCTCTAGTCTTAGACTGCTAAATTGGAAATGGCTAGCGCAGATAGCCCTCGTGTAGCTTTGCCTGACATTCAAACGGAGCTACTTTACTGAAAGTACGTTGTTGTTTTGTTTTTTCCCTTTACAATACAAAAATAATTGCCCCCCCCCCAGTGGCTCAGTGGTATGTCTGTGGACTTACAACACTAAAACCCAGGTTTCGATACTCCTGGTGGGCAGAGCACAGATAGCCCACTGTGTAGCTTTGTGCTTAATTCAAAACAACAACAAAGATAATTTAGAGGAAGGCAAATCACCTTATTCTTAGTAAGTACAGAAATATAATGTTGCTCAACGCAAGGAAAAAGCTAATATTCTCTCTCTGGGAAACACTTGTGTAAAAAAGGCCTAACATAGCTTAGTGGTTAGGGTACTAGAATCGCAAACTGAGGACCGCGAGTTCGAATCCTCCTCATCGAACATGCTTGCCCTTTTAGCCTAGGAGGCGTTGTAGTGTAATGACCAATCTCACTATTCATTTGTAAAAGAGTAGCTCAACAGCTGATGGTGTTGACTTCCCTCCAATTTATTAAATTAAGAACGGCTCAAACAGGCTTCGAGCAAATCTACACGAAATCCAAACCAAACAAATGTTTGTATAAAGAAATGGTTTCTACTGCGTTCATCATTGGTTGGGTTTGTTTGTTTATTGAAATTCGCACAATCTGCGCGAGTTGTTCATAATTTTGAAGTGATAGACCGAAGAGAAAGAACTAGTCAACCAACTTACAGTCAACCCTTGAGTTATCTTTACCAAAGGTGATTATAATGCTACCACGACTGAAAAGGTGGGTATGTTCGGTGAAGGATTCGAATCCTCAATCCACAGATTGCTAACCGAGCGCCCTAACCATTAGGTCGTCCTAGGCGCTCCACAACGATGAGAAACAGGGTTTAATTGCAGTATTACTTATATTTTGGATTACTGATTAAAGGAAAGAATTATGGGCAGTCAGTAATACTTGCTGCCACAATGTCAATATTCACTTTTTCTTAAAAACCAAATAACGAAACGAACTTCACTTTTACAATGCATCAATAGCTGAAAGTGCGAAACCCGTTTAGCAGCATCACGTCTCGAGCCTTGGACCCTTCGATACACAGTCCAACGACGTCGCCCGCTGGACAACGCATGTTTCATTTTCTGAAAATATAAATCACACTTGGAATTGTGTAAAAGTTATATTTTTAAAGACACTGACATAAAACTTGCTACTGTTAAATAAAAGAATATTACAATATCTTTAGCAAGAGCATTTTATCACAGTCCAGAACATTCTTAGTTTTTTATTGAGATTAAAATATGAAGCGTTCTATTAAAATAATTATCTTGTTAAATAAGCACACAGCTACATAATGCTATGCTCGCTGCTGAGATAGAGCCTCGAACTTTAGCATTATAAGTATTCAAGCCTTTAGTGGACATAACACGAGTATGAAAATCATATATTGAATTAGTACAGTTTTTGTCTTCACTCAAGCAAATTCAAAGTTTAAAATAACATTTTGGGTGAGAATTCTAATAAATAACTTGACTGATTAATTTTAACAGCGTTCTGCCAATGTTGTTTAATGGTGCGTTTATTTACAATAAATATACTGTGTAACAAGCGTAGAATTATATACAACCAAGTCTTTGTAAGTCGTTGTCTTTAGCATCTCAAATGAAGAAGTCCATGCTTAGAATGCGCCGTCTAGTGAGAAAGGATACAATTCCATATAATTAACACTTGAAACTCCATAATTAAAGAACTGGGGAAACGATTATAATTGTACGTTTCACAAATAGCTCATTTATCACAACCACGGTTTCGCCTGATTATTCCTCTATTGTAATGCCATTTTACTTCAACCAATTTCTAGAACATTGATTCAACCAGCTGCCAGTGTCAGTTTCATCGAACAAGATTCGAAATACAGCACGTGGATAAGGATCTATAAATGGAACTTCAACACCCGGATTGAGATAAACACGGTTCAGTTTTTAGCTGTGCAGATACACCGATCAAATTATGTGAGTATTAATATTTCTATAAAGGTATTTTGAACCAAAACGACACATGTAATAGACTCGATATTTTAAGACTTCAAGTTTCAATTTTGGAAGGATAATAAAAAAATATTAATAATTTTTTTTCTTTCTGAAAATCTTAAATTTTGAAAAAGAACCAAACGTTAAAACGGTTCATTATTTAGACGTTTGAGTATCGTACAAGATATGTATAATGGATTGCTTGTTTGTTTTGAATTTTGCGCAAAGGTACACGTAAACTGTCTGCACTAGCCGTCCTTAGTTAAGCAACGAAAAACTAGATGAAAGGCGGATAGTCATCACCACCCAGTACAGTATCGAAACCCTGATTTTGGATTTGTAATTACACAGACTAACCTCTGTAATTACACAGACTTACCTCTGTAATTACACAGACTAACCTCTGTAATTACACAAACTTACCTCTGTAATTACACAGACTAACCTCTGCGTCACTGAAGAGCAGAAGAAATTGGAGAATAAAAAATACTGTTACAGTGTACGTTTATCAGCCAGATGTTTCTAGAGATCCATGTTAAACGAAGAGAGACTAACGTTTCTAGAGATCTGTGTTAAACGAAGAGAGACTAATGTTTCTAGAGATACATATTAAAAGAAGAGAGACTAACGTTTCTAGAGATCTGTGTTAAACGAAGAGAGACTAATGTTTCTAGAGATCTGTGTTAAACGAAGAGAAACTAATATTTCTAGAGATCTGTGTTAAACGAAGAGAGACTAATGTTTCTAGAGATCTGTGTTAAACGAAGAGAGACTAACGTTTCTAGAGATCTGTGTTAAACGAAGAGACTAACGTTTCTAGAGATCTGTGTTAAACGAAGAGAGACTAACGTTTCTAGAGATCCATGTTAAACGAAGAAAGACTAATGTTTCTAGAGATCTGTGTTAAACGAAGAGAGACTAATGTTTCTAGAGATCTGTGTTAAACGAAGAGAGACTAACGTTTCTAGAGATCTGTGTTAAACGAAGAGAGACTAACGTTTCTAGAGATCCATGTTAAACGAAGAAAGACTAACGTTTCTAGAGATCTGTGTTAAACGAAGAAAGACTAATGTTTCTAGAGATCTGTGTTAAACGAAGAGAGACTAATGTTACTAGAGATCTGTGCTAAACGAAGAGAGACTAACGTTTCTAGAGATCTGTGTTAAACGAAGAGAGACTAACGTTTCTAGAGATCCATGTTAAACGAAGAAAGACTAACGTTTCTAGAGATCTGTGTTAAACGAAGAGAGACTAATGTTTCTAGAGATACATATTAAAAGAAGAGAGACTAATGTTTCTAGAGATCTGTGTTAAACGAAGAGAGACTAATGTTTCTAGAGATCTGTGTTAAACGAAGAGAGACTAACGTTTCTAGAGATCTGTGTTAAAAGAAGAGAGACTAATGTTTCTAGAGATCTGTGTTAAAAGAAGAGAGACTAATGTTTCTAGAGATCCATGTTAAATGAAGAAAGACTAACGTTTCTAGAGATCTGTGTTAAACGAAGAGAGACTAATGTTTCTAGAGATACATATTAAAAGAAGAGAGACTAACGTTTCTAGAGATCTGTGTTAAACAAAGAAAGACTAATGTTTCTAGAGATCTGTGTTAAACGAAGAGAGACTAACGTTTCTAGACATCTGTGTTAAAAGAAGAGAGACTAATGTTTCTAGAGATCTGTGTTAAACGAAGAGAGACTAATGTTTCTAGAGATACATATTAAAAGAAGAGAGACTAACGTTTCTAGAGATCTGTGTTAAACGAAGAGAGACTAATGTTTCTAGAGATCTGTGTTAAACGAAGAGAGACTAACGTTTCTAGAGATCTGTGTTAAAAGAAGAGAGACTAATGTTTCTAGAGATACATGTTAAACGAAGAAAGACTAACGTTTCTAGAGATCTGTGTTAAACGAAGAGAGACTAATGTTTCTAGAGATACATATTAAAAGAAGAGAGACTAACGTTTCTAGAGATCTGTGTTAAACGAAGAGAGACTAATGTTTCTAGAGATCTGTGTTAAACGAAGAGAGACTAACGTTTCTAGAGATCTGTGTTAAAAGAAGAGAGACTAATGTTTCTAGAGATGTGTTAAACGAAGAGAGACTAATGTTTCTAGAGATCTGTGTTAAACGAAGAGAGACTAATGTTTCTAGAGATCTGTGTTAAACGAAGAGAGACTAATGTTTCTAGAGATCTGTGTTAAACGAAGAGAGACTAACGTTTCTAGAGATCTGTGTTAAACGAAGAAAGACTAATGTTTCTAGAGATCTGTGTTAAACGAAGAGAGACTAATGTTTCTAGAGATACATGTTAAACGAAGAAAGACTAACGTTTCTAGAGATCTGTGTTAAACGAATAGAGACTAACGTTTCTAGAGATCTGTGTTAAAAGAAGAGAGACTAACGTTTCTAGAGATCTGTGTTAAACGAAGAAAGACTAATGTTTCTAGAGATACATATTAAACGAAGAAAGACTAACGTTTCTAGAGATCTGTGTTAAACGAAGAGAGACTAATGTTTCTAGAGATACATGTTAAACGAAGAAAGACTAACGTTTCTAGAGATCTGTGTTAAACGAAGAGAGACTAATGTTTCTAGAGATCTGTGCTAAACGAAGAGAGACTAACGTTTCTAGAGATCTGTGTTAAACGAAGAGAGACTAACGTTTCTAGAGATCCATGTTAAACGAAGAAAGACTAACGTTTCTAGAGATCTGTGTTAAACGAAGAGAGACTAATGTTTCTAGAGATACATATTAAAAGAAGAGAGACTAATGTTTCTAGAGATCTGTGTTAAACGAAGAGAGACTAATGTTTCTAGAGATACATATTAAAAGAAGAAAGACTAACGTTTCTAGAGATCTGTGTTAAACGAAGAGAGACTAATGTTTCTAGAGATCTGTGTTAAACGAAGAGAGACTAATGTTTCTAGAGATACATGTTAAACGAAGAAAGACTAACGTTTCTAGAGATCTGTGTTAAACGAAGAGAGACTAACGTTTCTAGAGATCTGTGTTAAAAGAAGAGAGACTAACGTTTCTAGAGATCTGTGTTAAACGAAGAAAGACTAATGTTTCTAGAGATACATATTAAACGAAGAAAGACTAACGTTTCTAGAGATCTGTGTTAAACGAAGAGAGACTAATGTTTCTAGAGATACATGTTAAACGAAGAAAGACTAACGTTTCTAGAGATCTGTGTTAAACGAAGAGAGACTAATGTTTCTAGAGATCTGTGTTAAACGAAGAGAGACTAATGTTTCTAGAGATACATGTTAAACGAAGAAAGACTAACGTTTCTAGAGATCTGTGTTAAACGAATAGAGACTAACGTTTCTAGAGATCTGTGTTAAAAGAAGAGAGACTAACGTTTCTAGAGATCTGTGTTAAACGAAGAAAGACTAATGTTTCTAGAGATACATATTAAACGAAGAAAGACTAACGTTTCTAGAGATCTGTGTTAAACGAAGAGAGACTAATGTTTCTAGAGATACATGTTAAACGAAGAAAGACTAACGTTTCTAGAGATCTGTGTTAAACGAAGAGAGACTAATGTTTCTAGAGATACATATTAAAAGAAGAGAGACTAACGTTTCTAGAGATCCATGTTAAATGAAGAAAGACTAACGTTTCTAGAGATCTGTGTTAAACGAAGAGAGACTAATGTTTCTAGAGATACATATTAAAAGAAGAGAGACTAACGTTTCTAGAGATCTGTGTTAAACAAAGAGAGACTAATGTTTCTAGAGATCTGTGTTAAACGAAGAGAGACTAACGTTTCTAGAGATCTGTGTTAAAAGAAGAGAGACTAATGTTTCTAGAGATACATATTAAAAGAAGAGAGACTAACGTTTCTAGAGATCTGTGTTAAACGAAGAGAGACTAATGTTTCTAGAGATCTGTGTTAAACGAAGAGAGACTAACGTTTCTAGAGATCTGTGTTAAAAGAAGAGAGACTAATGTTTCTAGAGATACATGTTAAACGAAGAAAGACTAACGTTTCTAGAGATCTGTGTTAAACGAAGAGAGACTAATGTTTCTAGAGATACATATTAAAAGAAGAGAGACTAACGTTTCTAGAGATCTGTGTTAAACGAAGAGAGACTAATGTTTCTAGAGATCTGTGTTAAACGAAGAGAGACTAACGTTTCTAGAGATCTGTGTTAAAAGAAGAGAGACTAATGTTTCTAGAGATGTGTTAAACGAAGAGAGACTAATGTTTCTAGAGATCTGTGTTAAACGAAGAGAGACTAATGTTTCTAGAGATCTGTGTTAAACGAAGAGAGACTAACGTTTCTAGAGATCTGTGTTAAACGAAGAAAGACTAATGTTTCTAGAGATCTGTGTTAAACGAAGAGAGACTAATGTTTCTAGAGATCTGTGTTAAACGAAGAGAGACTAACGTTTCTAGAGATCTGTGTTAAACGAAGAAAGACTAATGTTTCTAGAGATCTGTGTTAAACGAAGAGAGACTAATGTTTCTAGAGATCTGTGTTAAACGAAGAGAGACTAACGTTTCTAGAGATCCATGTTAAACGAAGAAAGACTAACGTTTCTAGAGATCTGTGTTAAACGAAGAGAGACTAATGTTTCTAGAGATACATGTTAAACGAAGAAAGACTAACGTTTCTAGAGATCTGTGTTAAACGAAGAGAGACTAACGTTTCTAGAGATCTGTGTTAAAAGAAGAGAGACTAACGTTTCTAGAGATCTGTGTTAAACGAAGAAAGACTAATGTTTCTAGAGATACATATTAAACGAAGAAAGACTAACGTTTCTAGAGATCTGTGTTAAACGAAGAGAGACTAATGTTTCTAGAGATACATGTTAAACGAAGAAAGACTAACGTTTCTAGAGATCTGTGTTAAACGAAGAGAGACTAATGTTTCTAGAGATACATATTAAAAGAAGAGAGACTAACGTTTCTAGAGATCCATGTTAAATGAAGAAAGACTAACGTTTCTAGAGATCTGTGTTAAACGAAGAGAGACTAATGTTTCTAGAGATACATATTAAAAGAAGAGAGACTAACGTTTCTAGAGATCTGTGTTAAACAAAGAGAGACTAATGTTTCTAGAGATCTGTGTTAAACGAAGAGAGACTAACGTTTCTAGAGATCTGTGTTAAAAGAAGAGAGACTAATGTTTCTAGAGATCTGTGTTAAACGAAGAGAGACTAATGTTTCTAGAGATACATATTAAAAGAAGAGAGACTAACGTTTCTAGAGATCTGTGTTAAACGAAGAGAGACTAATGTTTCTAGAGATCTGTGTTAAACGAAGAGAGACTAACGTTTCTAGAGATCTGTGTTAAAAGAAGAGAGACTAATGTTTCTAGAGATACATGTTAAACGAAGAAAGACTAACGTTTCTAGAGATCTGTGTTAAACGAAGAGAGACTAATGTTTCTAGAGATACATATTAAAAGAAGAGAGACTAACGTTTCTAGAGATCTGTGTTAAACGAAGAGAGACTAATGTTTCTAGAGATCTGTGTTAAACGAAGAGAGACTAACGTTTCTAGAGATCTGTGTTAAAAGAAGAGAGACTAATGTTTCTAGAGATGTGTTAAACGAAGAGAGACTAATGTTTCTAGAGATCTGTGTTAAACGAAGAGAGACTAATGTTTCTAGAGATCTGTGTTAAACGAAGAGAGACTAACGTTTCTAGAGATCTGTGTTAAACGAAGAAAGACTAATGTTTCTAGAGATCTGTGTTAAACGAAGAGAGACTAATGTTTCTAGAGATCTGTGTTAAACGAAGAGAGACTAATGTTACTAGAGATCTGTGCTAAACGAAGAGAGACTAACGTTTCTAGAGATCTGTGTTAAACGAAGAGAGACTAACGTTTCTAGAGATCCATGTTAAACGAAGAAAGACTAACGTTTCTAGAGATCTGTGTTAAACGAAGAGAGACTAATGTTTCTAGAGATACATATTAAAAAAAGAGAGACTAATGTTTCTAGAGATCTGTGTTAAACGAAGAGAGACTAATGTTTCTAGAGATACATATTAAAAGAAGAAAGACTAACGTTTCTAGAGATCTGTGTTAAACGAAGAGAGACTAATGTTTCTAGAGATCTGTGTTAAACGAAGAGAGACTAACGTTTCTAGAGATCTGTGTTAAAAGAAGAGAGACTAATGTTTCTAGAGATCTGTGTTAAAAGAAGAGAGACTAATGTTTCTAGAGATCCATGTTAAATGAAGAAAGACTAACGTTTCTAGAGATCTGTGTTAAACGAAGAGAGACTAATGTTTCTAGAGATACATATTAAAAGAAGAGAGACTAACGTTTCTAGAGATCTGTGTTAAACAAAGAGAGACTAATGTTTCTAGAGATCTGTGTTAAACGAAGAGAGACTAACGTTTCTAGAGATCTGTGTTAAAAGAAGAGAGACTAATGTTTCTAGAGATTTGTGTTAAACGAAGAGAGACTAATGTTTCTAGAGATACATATTAAAAGAAGAGAGACTAACGTTTCTAGAGATCTGTGTTAAACGAAGAGAGACTAATGTTTCTAGAGATCTGTGTTAAACGAAGAGAGACTAACGTTTCTAGAGATCTGTGTTAAAAGAAGAGAGACTAATGTTTCTAGAGATACATATTAAAAGAAGAGAGACTAACGTTTCTAGAGATCTGTGTTAAACGAAGAGAGACTAATGTTTCTAGAGATCTGTGTTAAACGAAGAGAGACTAACGTTTCTAGAGATCTGTGTTAAAAGAAGAGAGACTAATGTTTCTAGAGATGTGTTAAACGAAGAGAGACTAATGTTTCTAGAGATCTGTGTTAAACGAAGAGAGACTAATGTTTCTAGATATCTGTGTTAAACGAAGAGAGACTAATGTTTCTAGAGATCTGTGTTAAACGAAGAGAGACTAACGTTTCTAGAGATCTGTGTTAAACGAAGAAAGACTAATGTTTCTAGAGATCTGTGTTAAACGAAGAGAGACTAATGTTTCTAGAGATACATGTTAAACGAAGAAAGACTAACGTTTCTAGAGATCTGTGTTAAACGAAGAGAGACTAACGTTTCTAGAGATCTGTGTTAAAAGAAGAGAGACTAACGTTTCTAGAGATCTGTGTTAAACGAAGAAAGACTAATGTTTCTAGAGATACATATTAAACGAAGAAAGACTAACGTTTCTAGAGATCTGTGTTAAACGAAGAGAGACTAATGTTTCTAGAGATACATGTTAAACGAAGAAAGACTAACGTTTCTAGAGATCTGTATTAAACGAAGAGAGACTAATGTTTCTAGAGATACATATTAAAAGAAGAGAGACTAACGTTTCTAGAGATCTGTGTTAAACGAAGAGAGACTAATGTTTCTAGAGATCTGTGTTAAACGAAGAGAGACTAACGTTTCTAGAGATCTGTGTTAAAAGAAGAGAGACTAATGTTTCTAGAGATCTGTGTTAAACGAAGAGAGACTAATGTTTCTAGAGATCTGTGTTAAACGAAGAGAGACTAACGTTTCTAGAGATCTGTGTTAAACGAAGAAAGACTAATGTTTCTAGAGATCTGTGTTAAACGAAGAGAGACTAACGTTTCTAGAGATCTGTGTTAAACGAAGAGAGACTAATGTTTCTAGAGATCTGTGTTAAACGAAGAGAGACTAATGTTTCTAGAGATCTGTGTTAAACGAAGAGAGACTAATGTTTCTAGAGATACATATTAAACGAAGAGAGACTAACGTTTCTAGAGATCTGTGTTAAACGAAGAGAGACTAACGTTTCTAGAGATCTGTGTTAAACGAAGAGAGACTAACGTTTCTAGAGATCTGTGTTAAACGAAGAGAGACTAACGTTTCTAGAGATCTGTGTTAAACGAAGAGAGACTAATGTTTCTAGAGATCTGTGTTAAACGAAGAGAGACTAATGTTTCTAGAGATCTGTGTTAAACGAAGAGAGACTAATGTTTCTAGAGATACATATTAAACGAAGAAAGACTAACGTTTCTAGAGATCTGTGTTAAACGAAGAGAGACTAACGTTTCTAGAGATCTGTGTTAAACGAAGAAAGACTAAAGTTTCTAGAGATCTGTGTTAAACGAAGAGAGACTAATGTTTCTAGAGATCTGTGTTTAAACGAAGAGAGACTAACGTTTCTAGAGATCTGTGTTAAACGAAGAGAGACTAATGTTTCTAGAGATACATATTAAACGAAGAAAGACTAACGTTTCTAGAGATCTGTGTTAAACGAAGAGAGACTAACGTTTCTAGAGATCTGTGTTAAACGAAGAGAGACTAATGTTTCTAGAGATCTGTGTTAAACGAAGAGAGACTAACGTTTCTAGAGATCTGTGTTAAACGAAGAGAGACTAATGTTTCTAGAGATACATATTAAAAGAAGAGAGACTAATGTTTCTAGAGATACATATTAAAAGAAGAGAGACTAATGTTTCTAGAGATCTGTGTTAAACGAAGAGAGACTAATGTTTCTAGAGATCTGTGTTAAACGAAGAGAGACTAACGTTTCTAGAGATCTGTGTTAAACGAAGAGAGACTAATGTTTCTAGAGATACATATTAAAAGAAGAGAGACTAATGTTTCTAGAGATACATATTAAAAGAAGAGAGACTAATGTTTCTAGAGATCTGTGTTAAACAAAGAGAGACTAATGTTTCTAGAGATCTGTGTTAAACGAATAGAGACTAACGTTTCTAGAGATCTGTGTTAAAAGAAGAGAGACTAATGTTTCTAGAGATTTGTGTTAAACGAAGAGAGACTAACGTTTCTAGAGATCCATGTTAAACGAAGAGAGACTAATGTTTCTAGAGATCTGTGTTAAACGAAGAGAGACTAACGTTTCTAGAGATCTGTGTTAAACGAAGAGAGACTAACGTTTCTAGAGATCTGTGTTAAACGAAGAGAGACTAATGTTTCTAGAGATACATATTAAAGAAGAGAGACTAATGTTTCTAGAGATCTGTGTTAAACGAAGAGAGACTAATGTTTCTAGAGATACATATTAAAAGAAGAGAGACTAATGTTTCTAGAGATCTGTGTTAAACGAAGAGAGACTAATGTTTCTAGAGATCTGTGTTAAACGAAGAGAGACTAACGTTTCTAGAGATCTGTGTTAAACGAAGAGAGACTAATGTTTCTAGAGATTTGTGTGAAACGAAGAGAGACTAACGTTTCTAGAGATCCATGTTAAACGAAGAGAGACTAATGTTTCTAGAGATCTGTGTTAAACGAAGAGAGACTAACGTTTCTAGAGATCTGTGTTAAACGAAGAGAGACTAACGTTTCTAGAGATCTGTGTTAAACGAAGAGAGACTAATGTTTCTAGAGATCTGTGTTAAACGAAGAGAGACTAATGTTTCTAGAGATACATGTTAAACGAAGAAAGACTAACGTTTCTAGAGATCTGTGTTAAACGAAGAGAGACTAATGTTTCTAGAGATACATATTAAAGAAGAGAGACTAACGTTTCTAGAGATCTGTGTTAAACGAAGAGGGAGTAACGTTTCTAGAGATCTGTGTTAAACGAAGAGAGACTAATGTTTCTAGAGATACATATTAAAGAAGAGAGACTAATGTTTCTAGAGATACATGTTAAACGAAGAAAGACTAACGTTTCTAGAGATCTGTGTTAAACGAAGAGAGACTAATGTTTCTAGAGATACATATTAAAGAAGAGAGACTAATGTTTCTAGAGATCTGTGTTAAACAAAGAGAGACTAATGTTTCTAAAGATCTGTGTTAAACGAAGAGAGACTAATGTTACTAGAGATCTGTGTTAAACAAAGAGAGACAAACGTTTCTAAAGATCCATGTTAAATGAAGAGAGACAATGTTTCCGACTCCTCTGTTTATTGTTCGGGGACCTTGGGGCTCCAAAGATTTTGAACCAAAATTACTATCAGGAATCAGAGAGAGACCTGCATTGTTGTTGGGCCAGAAGGAATTTGAGTTTGTGTGTTTGTTTTAATAGCAAAGCTATATCGGGCCACATGCTTTTTCACTGAGAGAAATCTAACCGCTGATTTTATTGTTGTAAATCATTAGTCTTACTACTGTTCCTCCGACGGACTAGTCAGGAGGAAGCTGGACATAAAGTAATGGAAAGGACCTGAAAGTCTGGAACTTTCTCCAAAGTGTTTTGAAAATTCTGGAACTAATCACGTGACAAGATTGTTCATTTCTAAAAATTTTAAATGTTGTGTAAGATAAATGATGTTTGACAAAGAAATGAAACAAAAATTATTAACATATATCTTATGTTAGATATGTTAATATATAGATCTTTTGTTAGATATGTAAATATATATATCTTATGTTAGATATGTAAATATATAGATCTTATGTTAGATATGTAAATATATATATCTTATGTTAGATATGTAAATATATAGATCTTATGTCAGATACGTAAATATATAGATCTTATGTTAGATAGGTAAATATATAGATCATATGTTAGATACGTAAATATATATATCTTATGTTAGATACGTAAATATATATATCTTATGTTAGATATGTAAATATATATATCTTATGTAAGATATGTAAATATATAGATCTTATGTTAGATATTTAAATATATAGATCTTATGTTAGATATGTAAATATATAGATCTTGTGTTAGATATTTAAATATATAGATCTTATGTTAGATATGTAAATATATAGATCTTATGTTAGATATGTAAATATATAGATCTAATATTAGACATTTAAATATATAGTTCTTATGTTAGATATGTAAATAAATAGATCTTATATTAGATATGTAAATATATAGATCTTATGTTAAATATGTAAATATATAGATCTTATGTTAGATATTTAAATATATAAATCTTATGTTAGATATTTAAATATATGGATATTTAAATATATAAATATCTCGTTAAATGTGTAAAGATATAGATATTTAAATATATCAATATCTGGTAAGATGGGTAAAGATACAGATATTTAAATATATCAATATCTGGTAAGATGTGTAAAGATACAGATCTCTGATCAGATACGTAAAGATATAGATATTTGAATATATAAATATCTGGTGAGATGTGTAAAGATACAGATCTCTGGTTAGATGTGTAAAGATACAGATCTCTGGTTAGATATGTAAACATATAGATATTTAAATATATCAATATCTGGTAAGATGTGTAAAGATACAGATCTCTGATCAGATATGTAAAGATATAGACTTTTAAATATATAAATATTTGGTTAGATTTGTGAAGATAAGATCTTTGGTTAGATATGTAAGCATGTAGATATTTAAATATATAAATATCTCGTTAGATGTGTAAAGATACAGATCTTTGGTTAGATATGTAAACATGTAGATATTTAAATATATAAATATCTGGTTAGATGTGTAAAGATACAGATCTTTGGTTAGATATGTAAACATGTAGATATTTAAATATATAAATATCTCGTTAGATGTGTAAAGATATAGATATTTAAATATAGAAATATCTGGTTAGATGTGTAAAAATACAGATCTCTGGTTGGATATGTAAACATGTAGATATTTAAATATATAAATATCTCGTTAGATATGTAAACATGTATATATTTAAATATATAAATATCTGGTTAGATGTGTAAAGATACAGATCTCTGGTTAGATGTGTAAACATATAGATATTTAAATATAGAAATATCTGGTTAGATGTGTAAAGATACAGATCTCTGGTTAGATGTGTAAACATATAGATATTTAAATATAGAAATATCTGGTTAGATGTGTAAAGATACAGATCTCTGGTTAGATGTGTAAACATATAGATTTTTAAATATAGAAATATCTGGTTAGATGTGTAAAGATACAGATCTCTGATCAGATATGTAAAGATATAGACTTTTAAATATATAAATATTTGGTTAGATTTGTGAAGATACAGATCTTTGGTTAGATATGTAAGCATGTAGATATTTAAATATATAAATATCTCGTTAGATGTGTAAAGATACAGATCTTTGGTTAGATATGTAAACATGTAGATATTTAAATATATAAATATCTGGTTAGATGTGTAAAGATACAGATCTTTAGTTAGATATGTAAACATGTAGATATTTAAATATATAAATATCTCGTTAGATGTGTAAAGATATAGATATTTAAATATAGAAATATCTGGTTAGATGTGTAAAAATACAGATCTCTGGTTGGATATGTAAACATGTAGATATTTAAATATATAAATATTTCGTTAGATATGTAAACATGTAGATATTTAAATATAGAAATATCTGGTTAGATGTGTAAAGATACAGATCTCTGGTTAGATGTGTAAACATATAGATATTTAAATATATAAATATCTGGTTAGATGTGTAAAGATACAGATCTCTGGTTAGAAGTGTAAAGATACAGATCTCTGGTTAGATGTGTAAAGATACAGATCTCTGGTTGGATGTGTGAAGATACAGATCTCTGGTTAGATGTGTAAAGATACAGATCTCTGGTTAGATGTGTAAAGATACAGATCTCTGGTTAGAAGTGTAAAGATACAGATCTCTGGTTAGAAGTGTAAAGATACAGATCTCTGGTTAGATGTGTAAAGATACAGATCTCTGGTTAGATGTGTAAAGATACAGATCTCTGGTTAGATGTGTAAAGATACAGATCTCTGGTTAGATGTGTAAAGATACAGATCTCTGGTTAGATGTGTAAAGATACAGATCTCTGGTTGGATGTGTAAAGATACAGATCTCTGGTTAGATGTGTAAAGATACAGATCTCTGGTTAGATGTGTGAAGATACAGATCTCTGGTTAGATGTGTAAAGATACAGATCTCTGGTTAGATGTGTAAAGATACAGATCTCTGGTTAGATGTGTGAAGATACAGATCTCTGGTTAGATGTGTGAAGATACAGATCTCTGGTTGGATGTGTAAAGATACAGATCTCTGGTTAGATGTGTGAAGATACAGATCTCTGGTTAGATGTGTGAAGATACAGATCTCTGGTTAGATGTGTAAAGATACAGATCTCTGGTTAGATGTGTAAAGATACAGATCTCTGGTTAGATGTGTGAAGATACAGATCTCTGGTTAGATGTGTAAAGATACAGATCTCTGGTTAGATGTGTGAAGATACAGATCTCTGGTTAGATGTGTAAAGATACAGATCTCTGGTTAGATGTGTAAAGATACAGATCTCTGGTTAGATGTGTGAAGATACATATCTCTGGTTAGATGTGTAAAGATACATATCTCTGGTTGGATGTGTAAAGATACAGATCTCTGGTTAGATGTGTGAAGATACATATCTCTGGTTAGATGTGTAAAGATACAGATCTCTGGTTAGAAGTGTAAAGATACATATCTCTGGTTGGATGTGTAAAGATACAGATCTCTGGTTAGATGTGTGAAGATACATATCTCTGGTTAGATGTGTAAAGATACAGATCTCTGGTTGGATGTGTGAAGATACAGATCTCTGGTTAGATGTGTAAAGATACAGATCTCTGGTTAGATGTGTAAAGATACAGATCTCTGGTTAGATGTGTAAAGATACAGATCTCTGGTTAGATGTGTAAAGATACAGATCTCTGGTTAGATGTGTAAAGATACAGATCTCTGGTTAGATGTGTAAAGATACAGATCTCTGGTTAGATGTGTAAAGATACAGATCTCTGGTTAGATGTGTAAAGATACAGATCTCTGGTTAGATGTGTACATTTAATTTTTGCTTCTTTTTCCATTTCGTTTTTTCTTTACTTTGCACAGTAGTCACCTTCACACAAATATCTGCAGGCAGTGAAGGGTGATATAGATGTGGGACGTTGTAGGCTTGATCATCCACATCTTGCTCTCCTAATTTCTATTTCTATATTTCTTGCTACTCCTTTATTTTATTTCTTTACGTGAGACTGTTGAATGGAGGTTAAGACTAGTAGACAGTATATCCCCACCACAGTATGGGTTCTACTTCCACAGTCACCTCCACAACTCAGGGTACATTTTATATCCCATATTATAACCTGTACCCTGGGATCCTTTCAGCTAGTGGAGCATTTTGTATTATTGTTTGAGCTTGTTTTTGGTTATAATAAACTATAGATCTTTGATTATATCTGCAGATATATATATATATATTTCGTTATATCCATAAATATATGTATCTTTGGTTAGATATGCAAATATGTTGATATTTGGTTAGACATGTCAATATATAAATTTTTGATTATATCTGTAAATATATAGATCTGTGTTTAGGTTAGATGTGTAAAATATGGACGATGGTGACATGTTCCTATATTGAAAAATATTGAACATTAATTGTTTATTTCCGATATTGAGAAATATTATATATTAATTGTTTATTTCCGATATTGAGAAATATTAAATATTAATTGTTTATTTCTATGACACAAAATGTGTTTGTAATACAAATTGAAAACTCGTTGGTTTTTTTGGAGGGGGTGTTTTTCGAGGTCAGACTGCACTACTAATAAACAAAGAAATTACTAATTACATCGTATAGTTTATGTAGTTGTTATTTGCTATTGTAGGAACCACCTGGCTATTGGAAGCAATGTTGATTTTGGCCCAGTAAAGAGATAACTGACTCGTTCCTCGCTCAGGAACCGGTTATACAGCAAATAAATGTACCTCTACATATAGGAATAGAATATAGGCTGGCCAACAATTTCCCTTGCTTCTGTACGGATGGAAACGGATGAAACGATGGCATGCCATCTTGTGAAACTCCGTAACCCATGCGTTAAGTGGTGCTGTGCTGCGCACGTGTAAGGGTGTCACTAGGTTAGCTCGCCCACCACACGACGGCGAGAGTCACTGAGAGAAGCTGACATGTAAGACAGCGGATCTTGAGGCCGCAGGTTGTCAGTTTCCGAAGTGAAATCGACTCGTTTTCTTCCTATCCACGATAAATCCTGAAACTGAACGTTAATTCTCGAGTTTTGGTTATCATCTACCGGTTTTACCAGGCTGGAAGTTGTCTTGTCCAGTACGTCATGTTGTAGGCGTTCGAATAATCGAGGTAAGAAGTGTATTAATTTATTCCTAAAATAGAGTTTACACTGGACCCTAAATTCTCGTAGCCCACGAATTTGTTTCTCTGTTGTTAAGTGAGCTGCACTGTCTACAACTTTTATTTCTTAAAAGCATAACATTTTTGTCGTCAACACATCTGATTATTCTAGTGTTGAAAATGTTAGAAATCGCCTGGTTCGAGGTTAAGAGTTTGTCACTCGTGTAAATTCTGCAGTAAACCTAAAACTTTAAACATCAATGTTTTTATTTGTATCTGTCTGTCATTTTTCGCTCTGTTTGCCTATCTGTTGTTCCTTTTATTCTTCTCTGTATTTCTTATACTTGTCTGTCTTATTTGTTATTTATCTATCCGTTTATTTTCCGCGTTATTTATATTTCTATCTGTCACTTTTTTTTGTTTTTCTATCTATTTTCACCTGTTTCGGTAAATACATATGTATTTTTATTCAGATTATTTACCGAAGTGTGTTTTTCATGTGTTCACGTATTATCTGCCTCTCTTATTTCTGTCTATTCCTTTCTATACAACTTCCCTTTCCACGAGTATTTCTTCACGTGTTCCTATTTTTTTATTTTCCCATGCTTGTCTTTCTCTTCTTTTCTTATCCCATTTTCTCTCTTTCATTCCAGTTATATATAACCATACATATATCTGTCTCTATATTTATACATTAATCAGAATTTCTTTCGTCCATTTATTTACATATATATCTGTTTATTGTTGCGCATGTTTATGACGAGCCTGCTCACCCTTGTTCTCTTGTTTATCTGTTTACTTCAGTTTACTTTATATATTTCACCTGATTTGTCCATCTTTCTTTCCTTTTATTTATCAATCTGTCTATTTATACTTAGAATGAGAATGTTGTTGATAATAATATATCTCTGTTTCGATGTCCATGTTTATCTTTCTATATGTTTATCGGTTTATTTATTTTACTATATCTGCACGTTTTTCCCTCTCAAACAGTTTATATATCTTCTAGTGTGCCAAAATACCTGTTTGTATCTGTGTATTTATCTTACAGTATTTGTAACTAGTTTTCCACTATTTTTACATGCTAAACTCTCTTGTTAGTTTGTACTAGTCGCTGTTCACCTTATATCACATTATCCCTTTCCCTTTCATTCTGTTTATGTGTCCAGTAGTCTGTCTCGGTAGTCCCTCAGCAACTTGTTTATCTCGCGCGTATCTGTATGAATTATATTAGGTCCACCTTTCTTTTTAAACTCTTTATGTAGCCCGCAAGTTTATCTCGGAAACTGTTTACTTTCCGTGTATTTTTTTTTATCTTTCTGTGTATACACGTTCACGTGCATACGAAGTGCTTTCCGTCTGTCTATTGAATTATCCACCCTCGGACTCAGAGCCGTTCTGTTTATTATTGATTATATGGAGAGAGAGTATCGATTACAACACAAGGAACGTTCTTTACCTTTCAATAACCTTAACAACTTGGAAATTACTGTTAGAGAGACGTCTAATATAGAACTCTGGTAAACACTTACATGTTGTTAGCACATATATCCATCTTCGAGACATACGTGCACATAAAGAGTTATATACACATACATACAAGAGACATATGTACACATAAAGAGTTATATACACATACATACAAGAGACATATGTACACATAAACAGTTGTATACACATACATACAAGAGACATATGTGCACATAAAGAGTTATATACACATACATACAAGGGACATATGTACACATAAAGAGTTATATACACATACACACAAGAGACACATATACATATAAACAGTTGTATACAGATACAAGAGGCATATGTACACATAAACAGTTGTATACACATACATACAAGAGACATATGTACACATAAACAGCTGTATATATATATATATGTGTGTGTATATATACAAAGGACTATGTACACATACACAAAGTTATATATATACACACACAGAAATACATACATTAGAGGTTAGTAGTTATCTGTGTGTATATTTGTTATATTACAAGTTGATAGTTGTCTGTGTGTATATTAGTTATATTACAAGTTGGTAGTTGTCTCTGTGTATATTAGTTATATTACAAGTTGGTAGTTGTCTGCATGTGTATTAGTTATATTATAAGTTGATAGTTATCTGTGTGTATATTAGTTATATTACAAGTTGGTAGTTGTCTCTGTGTATATTAGTTATATTACAAGTTGGTAGTTGTCTGCATGTGTATTAGTTATGTTATAAGTTGATAGTTATCTGTGTGTATATTAGTTATATTACAAGTTGATAGTTGTCTGTGTATATATTAGTTATATTACAAGTTGATAGTTGTCTGTTAGTATATTAGTTATATTACAAGTTGATAATTGTCTGTGTGTGTATTAGTTATATTACAAGTTGATAGTTGTCTGTTAGTATATTAGTTATATTACAAGTTGATAGTTGTCTGTTAGTATATTAGTTATATTATAAGTTGATAGTTGTCTGTGTGTATATTAGTTATATTACAAGTTGATAGTTGTCTGTGTGTGTATTAGTTATATTACAAGTTGATAGTTGTCTGTTAGTATATTAGTTATATTACAAGTTGATAGTTGTCTGCATGTGTATTAGTTATATTATAAGTTGATAGTTGTCTGTGTGTATATTAGTTATATTACAAGTTGATAGTTGTCTGTTAGTATATTAGTTATATTACAAGTTGATAGTTGTCTGCATGTGTATTAGTTATATTATAAGTTGATAGTTGTCTGTGTGTATATTAGTTATATTACAAGTTGATAGTTGTCTGTGTGTGTATTAATTATATTACAAGTTGATAGTTGTCTGTTAGTATATTAGTTATATTACAAGTTGATAGTTGTCTGCATGTGTATTAGTTATATTATAAGTTGATAGTTGTCTGTGTGTATATTAGTTATATTACAAGTTGATAGTTGTCTGTGTGTGTATTAGTTATATTACAAGTTGATAGTTGTCTGTTAGTATATTAGTTATATTACAAGTTGATAGTTGTCTGTATGTATATTTGTTATATTAGAAGTTGATAGTTGTCTCTGTGTATATTAGTTATATTACAAGTTGGTAGTTGTCTGCATGTGTATTAGTTATATTATAAGTTGATAGTTGTCTGTATGTATATTAGTTATATTACAAGTTGGTCGTTGTCTGATTGTATATTAGGTGCATTACAAGTTGATAGTTGTCTGTGTGTATATTAGTTACATTACAAGTTGGTCGTTGTCTGATTGTATATTAGGTGCATTACAAGTTGATAGTTGTCTGTGTGTATATTAGTTATATTACAAGTTGGTAGTTGTCTGCATGTGTATTAGTTATATTATAAGTTGATAGTTGTCTGTATGTATATTAGTTATATTACAAGTTGGTCGTTGTCTGATTGTATATTAGGTGCATTACAAGTTGATAGTTGTCTGTGTGTATATTAGTTACATTACAAGTTGGTCGTTGTCTGATTGTATATTAGGTGCATTACAAGTTGATAGTTGTCTGTGTGTATATTAGTTACATTACAAGTTGGTAGTTGTCTGCATGTGTATTAGTTATATTATAAGTTGATAGTTGTCTGTGTGTATATTAGTTATATTACAAGTTGGTCGTTGTCTGATTGTATATTAGGTGCATTACAAGTTGATAGTTGTCTGTGTGTATATTAGTTACATTACAAGTTGGTCGTTGTCTGATTGTATATTAGGTGCATTACAAGTTGATAGTTGTCTGTGTGTATATTAGTTACATTACAAGTTGGTAGTTGTCTGCATGTGTATTAGTTATATTATAAGTTGATAGTTGTCTGTATGTATATTAGTTATATTACAAGTTGGTCGTTGTCTGTGTGTGTATTAGTTATATTACAAGTTGATAGTTGTCTGTTAGTATATTAGTTATATTACAAGTTGATAGTTGTCTGTTAGTATATTAGTTATATTATAAGTTGATAGTTGTCTGTGTGTATATTAGTTATATTACAAGTTGATAGTTGTCTGTGTGTGTATTAGTTATATTACAAGTTGATAGTTGTCTGTTAGTATATTAGTTATATTACAAGTTGATAGTTGTCTGCATGTGTATTAGTTATATTATAAGTTGATAGTTGTCTGTGTGTATATTAGTTATATTACAAGTTGATAGTTGTCTGTTAGTATATTAGTTATATTACAAGTTGATAGTTGTCTGCATGTGTATTAGTTATATTATAAGTTGATAGTTGTCTGTGTGTATATTAGTTATATTACAAGTTGATAGTTGTCTGTGTGTGTATTAGTTATATTACAAGTTGATAGTTGTCTGTTAGTATATTAGTTATATTACAAGTTGATAGTTGTCTGCATGTGTATTAGTTATATTATAAGTTGATAGTTGTCTGTGTGTATATTAGTTATATTACAAGTTGATAGTTGTCTGTGTGTGTATTAGTTATATTACAAGTTGATAGTTGTCTGTTAGTATATTAGTTATATTACAAGTTGATAGTTGTCTGTATGTATATTTGTTATATTAGAAGTTGATAGTTGTCTCTGTGTATATTAGTTATATTACAAGTTGGTAGTTGTCTGCATGTATATTAGTTATATTACAAGTTGGTCGTTGTCTGATTGTATATTAGGTGCATTACAAGTTGATAGTTGTCTGTGTGTATATTAGTTACATTACAAGTTGGTCGTTGTCTGATTGTATATTAGGTGCATTACAAGTTGATAGTTGTCTGTGTGTATATTAGTTATATTACAAGTTGGTAGTTGTCTGCATGTGTATTAGTTATATTATAAGTTGATAGTTGTCTGTATGTATATTAGTTATATTACAAGTTGGTCGTTGTCTGATTGTATATTAGGTGCATTACAAGTTGATAGTTGTCTGTGTGTATATTAGTTACATTACAAGTTGGTCGTTGTCTGATTGTATATTAGGTGCATTACAAGTTGATAGTTGTCTGTGTGTATATTAGTTACATTACAAGTTGGTAGTTGTCTGCATGTGTATTAGTTATATTATAAGTTGATAGTTGTCTGTATGTATATTAGTTATATTACAAGTTGGTCGTTGTCTGATTGTATATTAGGTGCATTACAAGTTGATAGTTGTCTGTGTGTATATTAGTTACATTACAAGTTGGTCGTTGTCTGATTGTATATTAGGTGCATTACAAGTTGATAGTTGTCTGTGTGTATATTAGTTACATTACAAGTTGGTCGTTGTCTGATTGTATATTAGGTGCATTACAAGTTGATAGTTGTCTGTGTGTATATTAGTTACATTACAAGTTGGTAGTTGTCTGCATGTGTATTAGTTATATTATAAGTTGATAGTTGTCTGTGTATATATTAGTTATATTACAAGTTGATAGTTGTCTGTTAGTATATTAGTTATATTACAAGTTGATAGTTGTCTGTTAGTATATTAGTTATATTATAAGTTGATAGTTGTCTGTGTGTATATTAGTTATATTACAAGTTGATAGTTGTCTGTGTGTGTATTAGTTATATTACAAGTTGATAGTTGTCTGTTAGTATATTAGTTATATTACAAGTTGATAGTTGTCTGCATGTGTATTAGTTATATTATAAGTTGATAGTTGTCTGTGTGTATATTAGTTATATTACAAGTTGATAGTTGTCTGTTAGTATATTAGTTATATTACAAGTTGATAGTTGTCTGCATGTGTATTAGTTATATTATAAGTTGATAGTTGTCTGTGTGTATATTAGTTATATTACAAGTTGATAGTTGTCTGTGTGTGTATTAGTTATATTACAAGTTGATAGTTGTCTGTTAGTATATTAGTTATATTACAAGTTGATAGTTGTCTGCATGTGTATTAGTTATATTATAAGTTGATAGTTGTCTGTGTGTATATTAGTTATATTACAAGTTGATAGTTGTCTGTGTGTGTATTAGTTATATTACAAGTTGATAGTTGTCTGTTAGTATATTAGTTATATTACAAGTTGATAGTTGTCTGTATGTATATTTGTTATATTAGAAGTTGATAGTTGTCTCTGTGTATATTAGTTATATTACAAGTTGGTAGTTGTTTGCATGTGTATTAGTTATATTATAAGTTGATAGTTGTCTGTATGTATATTAGTTATATTACAAGTTGGTCGTTGTCTGATTGTATATTAGGTGCATTACAAGTTGATAGTTGTCTGTGTGTATATTAGTTACATTACAAGTTGGTCGTTGTCTGATTGTATATTAGGTGCATTACAAGTTGATAGTTGTCTGTGTGTATATTAGTTATATTACAAGTTGGTAGTTGTCTGCATGTGTATTAGTTATATTATAAGTTGATAGTTGTCTGTATGTATATTAGTTATATTACAAGTTGGTCGTTGTCTGATTGTATATTAGGTGCATTACAAGTTGATAGTTGTCTGTGTGTATATTAGTTACATTACAAGTTGGTCGTTGTCTGATTGTATATTAGGTGCATTACAAGTTGATAGTTGTCTGTGTGTATATTAGTTACATTACAAGTTGGTCGTTGTCTGATTGTGTATTAGTTATATTATAAGTTGATAGTTGTCTGTATGTATATTAGTTATATTACAAGTTGGTCGTTGTCTGATTGTATATTAGGTGCATTACAAGTTGATAGTTGTCTGTGTGTATATTAGTTACATTACAAGTTGGTCGTTGTCTGATTGTATATTAGGTGCATTACAAGTTGATAGTTGTCTGTGTGTATATTAGTTACATTACAAGTTGGTCGTTGTCTGATTGTATATTAGGTGCATTACAAGTTGATAGTTGTCTGTGTGTATATTAGTTACATTACAAGTTGGTAGTTGTCTGCATGTGTATTAGTTATATTATAAGTTGATAGTTGTCTGTATGTATATTAGTTATATTACAAGTTGGTCGTTGTCTGATTGTATATTAGGTGCATTACAAGTTGATAGTTGTCTGTGTGTATATTAGTTACATTACAAGTTGGTCGTTGTCTGATTGTATATTAGGTGCATTACAAGTTGGTAGTTGTCTGTGTATATATTAGTTATATTACAAGTTGATAGTTGTCTGTTAGTATATTAGTTATATTACAAGTTGATAATTGTCTGTGTGTGTATTAGTTATATTACAAGTTGATAGTTGTCTGTTAGTATATTAGTTATATTACAAGTTGATAGTTGTCTGTTAGTATATTAGTTATATTATAAGTTGATAGTTGTCTGTGTGTATATTAGTTACATTACAAGTTGGTAGTTGTCTGCATGTGTATTAGTTATATTATAAGTTGATAGTTGTCTGTATGTATATTAGTTATATTACAAGTTGGTCGTTGTCTGATTGTATATTAGGTGCATTACAAGTTGATAGTTGTCTGTGTGTATATTAGTTACATTACAAGTTGGTCGTTGTCTGATTGTATATTAGGTGCATTACAAGTTGGTAGTTGTCTGT
Source organism: Tachypleus tridentatus (assembly GCF_004210375.1). Lineage (NCBI taxonomy): Eukaryota > Metazoa > Arthropoda > Merostomata > Xiphosura > Limulidae > Tachypleus > Tachypleus tridentatus. The sequence goes on along the minus strand of NC_134827.1, from coordinate 34,848,346 downwards.
GTATATATTAGTTATATTACAAGTTGATAGTTGTCTGTTAGTATATTAGTTATATTACAAGTTGATAATTGTCTGTGTGTGTATTAGTTATATTACAAGTTGATAGTTGTCTGTTAGTATATTAGTTATATTACAAGTTGATAGTTGTCTGTTAGTATATTAGTTATATTATAAGTTGATAGTTGTCTGTGTGTATATTAGTTATATTACAAGTTGATAGTTGTCTGTGTGTGTATTAGTTATATTACAAGTTGATAGTTGTCTGTTAGTATATTAGTTATATTACAAGTTGATAGTTGTCTGCATGTGTATTAGTTATATTATAAGTTGATAGTTGTCTCTGTGTATATTAGGTGCATTACAAGTTGGTAGTTGTCTGTGTATATATTAGTTATATTACAAGTTGATAGTTGTCTGCATGTGTATTAGTTATATTATAAGTTGATAGTTGTCTGTGTGTATATTAGTTATATTACAAGTTGATAGTTGTCTGTGTGTGTATTAGTTATATTACAAGTTGATAGTTGTCTGTTAGTATATTAGTTATATTACAAGTTGATAGTTGTCTGCATGTGTATTAGTTATATTATAAGTTGATAGTTGTCTGTGTGTATATTAGTTATATTACAAGTTGATAGTTGTCTGTGTGTGTATTAGTTATATTACAAGTTGATAGTTGTCTGTTAGTATATTAGTTATATTACAAGTTGATAGTTGTCTGTATGTATATTTGTTATATTAGAAGTTGATAGTTGTCTCTGTGTATATTAGTTATATTACAAGTTGGTAGTTGTCTGCATGTGTATTAGTTATATTATAAGTTGATAGTTGTCTGTATGTATATTAGTTATATTACAAGTTGGTCGTTGTCTGATTGTATATTAGGTGCATTACAAGTTGATAGTTGTCTGTGTGTATATTAGTTATATTACAAGTTGGTAGTTGTCTGCATGTGTATTAGTTATATTATAAGTTGATAGTTGTCTGTATGTATATTAGTTATATTACAAGTTGGTCGTTGTCTGATTGTATATTAGGTGCATTACAAGTTGATAGTTGTCTGTGTGTATATTAGTTACATTACAAGTTGGTCGTTGTCTGATTGTATATTAGGTGCATTACAAGTTGATAGTTGTCTGTGTGTATATTAGTTACATTACAAGTTGGTCGTTGTCTGATTGTGTATTAGTTATATTATAAGTTGATAGTTGTCTGTATGTATATTAGTTATATTACAAGTTGGTCGTTGTCTGATTGTATATTAGGTGCATTACAAGTTGATAGTTGTCTGTGTGTATATTAGTTACATTACAAGTTGGTCGTTGTCTGATTGTATATTAGGTGCATTACAAGTTGATAGTTGTCTGTGTGTATATTAGTTACATTACAAGTTGGTCGTTGTCTGATTGTATATTAGGTGCATTACAAGTTGATAGTTGTCTGTGTGTATATTAGTTACATTACAAGTTGGTAGTTGTCTGCATGTGTATTAGTTATATTATAAGTTGATAGTTGTCTGTATGTATATTAGTTATATTACAAGTTGGTCGTTGTCTGATTGTATATTAGGTGCATTACAAGTTGATAGTTGTCTGTGTGTATATTAGTTACATTACAAGTTGGTCGTTGTCTGATTGTATATTAGGTGCATTACAAGTTGGTAGTTGTCTGTGTATATATTAGTTATATTACAAGTTGATAGTTGTCTGTTAGTATATTAGTTATATTACAAGTTGATAATTGTCTGTGTGTGTATTAGTTATATTACAAGTTGATAGTTGTCTGTTAGTATATTAGTTATATTACAAGTTGATAGTTGTCTGTTAGTATATTAGTTATATTATAAGTTGATAGTTGTCTGTGTGTATATTAGTTACATTACAAGTTGGTAGTTGTCTGCATGTGTATTAGTTATATTATAAGTTGATAGTTGTCTGTATGTATATTAGTTATATTACAAGTTGGTCGTTGTCTGATTGTATATTAGGTGCATTACAAGTTGATAGTTGTCTGTGTGTATATTAGTTACATTACAAGTTGGTCGTTGTCTGATTGTATATTAGGTGCATAACAAGTTGGTAGTTGTCTGTGTATATATTAGTTATATTACAAGTTGATAGTTGTCTGTTAGTATATTAGTTATATTACAAGTTGATAATTGTCTGTGTGTGTATTAGTTATATTACAAGTTGATAGTTGTCTGTTAGTATATTAGTTATATTACAAGTTGATAGTTGTCTGATAGTATATTAGTTATATTATAAGTTGATAGTTGTCTGTGTGTATATTAGTTATATTACAAGTTGATAGTTGTCTGTGTGTGTATTAGTTATATTACAAGTTGATAGTTGTCTGTTAGTATATTAGTTATATTACAAGTTGATAGTTGTCTGCATGTGTATTAGTTATATTATAAGTTGATAGTTGTCTGTGTGTATATTAGTTATATTACAAGTTGATAGTTGTCTGTTAGTATATTAGTTATATTACAAGTTGATAGTTGTCTGCATGTGTATTAGTTATATTATAAGTTGATAGTTGTCTGTGTGTATATTAGTTATATTACAAGTTGATAGTTGTCTGTGTGTGTATTAGTTATATTACAAGTTGATAGTTGTCTGTTAGTATATTAGTTATATTACAAGTTGATAGTTGTCCGCATGTGTATTAGTTATATTATAAGTTGATAGTTGTCTGTGTGTATATTAGTTATATTACAAGTTGATAGTTGTCTGTGTGTGTATTAGTTATATTACAAGTTGATAGTTGTCTGTTAGTATATTAGTTATATTACAAGTTGATAGTTGTCTGTATGTATATTTGTTATATTAGAAGTTGATAGTTGTTTCTGTGTATATTAGTTATATTACAAGTTGGTAGTTGTCTGCATGTGTATTAGTTATATTATAAGTTGATAGTTGTCTGTATGTATATTAGTTATATTACAAGTTGGTCGTTGTCTGATTGTATATTAGGTGCATTACAAGTTGATAGTTGTCTGTGTGTATATTAGTTACATTACAAGTTGGTCGTTGTCTCATTGTATATTAGGTGCATTACAAGTTGATAGTTGTCTGTGTGTATATTAGTTATATTACAAGTTGGTAGTTGTCTGCATGTGTATTAATTATATTATAAGTTGATAGTTGTCTGTATGTATATTAGTTATATTACAAGTTGGTCGTTGTCTGATTGTATATTAGGTGCATTACAAGTTGATAGTTGTCTGTGTGTATATTAGTTACATTACAAGTTGGTCGTTGTCTGATTGTATATTAGGTGCATTACAAGTTGATAGTTGTCTGTGTGTATATTAGTTACATTACAAGTTGGTCGTTGTCTGATTGTGTATTAGTTATATTATAAGTTGATAGTTGTCTGTATGTATATTAGTTATATTACAAGTTGGTCGTTGTCTGATTGTATATTAGGTGCATTACAAGTTGATAGTTGTCTGTGTGTATATTAGTTACATTACAAGTTGGTCGTTGTCTGATTGTATATTAGGTGCATTACAAGTTGATAGTTGTCTGTGTGTATATTAGTTACATTACAAGTTGGTCGTTGTCTGATTGTATATTAGGTGCATTACAAGTTGATAGTTGTCTGTGTGTATATTAGTTACATTACAAGTTGGTAGTTGTCTGCATGTGTATTAGTTATATTATAAGTTGATAGTTGTCTGTATGTATATTAGTTATATTACAAGTTGGTCGTTGTCTGATTGTATATTAGGTGCATTACAAGTTGATAGTTGTCTGTGTGTATATTAGTTACATTACAAGTTGGTCGTTGTCTGATTGTATATTAGGTGCATTACAAGTTGGTAGTTGTCTGTGTATATATTAGTTATATTACAAGTTGATAGTTGTCTGTTAGTATATTAGTTATATTACAAGTTGATAATTGTCTGTGTGTGTATTAGTTATATTACAAGTTGATAGTTGTCTGTTAGTATATTAGTTATATTACAAGTTGATAGTTGTCTGTTAGTATATTAGTTATATTATAAGTTGATAGTTGTCTGTGTGTATATTAGTTATATTACAAGTTGATAGTTGTCTGTGTGTGTATTAGTTATATTACAAGTTGATAGTTGTCTGTTAGTATATTAGTTATATTACAAGTTGATAGTTGTCTGCATGTGTATTAGTTATATTATAAGTTGATAGTTGTCTGTGTGTATATTAGTTATATTACAAGTTGATAGTTGTCTGTTAGTATATTAGTTATATTACAAGTTGATAGTTGTCTGCATGTGTATTAGTTATATTATAAGTTGATAGTTGTCTGTGTGTATATTAGTTATATTACAAGTTGATAGTTGTCTGTATGTATATTTGTTATATTAGAAGTTGATAGTTGTCTCTGTGTATATTAGTTATATTACAAGTTGGTAGTTGTCTGCATGTGTATTAGTTATATTATAAGTTGATAGTTGTCTGTATGTATATTAGTTATATTACAAGTTGGTCGTTGTCTGATTGTATATTAGGTGCATTACAAGTTGATAGTTGTCTGTGTGTATATTAGTTACATTACAAGTTGGTCGTTGTCTGATTGTATATTAGGTGCATTACAAGTTGATAGTTGTCTGTGTGTATATTAGTTACATTACAAGTTGGTAGTTGTCTGCATGTGTATTAGTTATATTATAAGTTGATAGTTGTCTGTATGTATATTAGTTATATTACAAGTTGGTCGTTGTCTGATTCTATATTAGGTGCATTACAAGTTGATAGTTGTCTGTTAGTATATTAGTTATATTACAAGTTGATAGTTGTCTGTATGTATATTTGTTATATTAGAAGTTGATAGTTGTCTCTGTGTATATTAGTTATATTACAAGTTGGTAGTTGTCTGCATGTGTATTAGTTATATTATAAGTTGATAGTTGTCTGTATGTATATTAGTTATATTACAAGTTGGTCGTTGTCTGATTGTATATTAGGTGCATTACAAGTTGATAGTTGTCTGTGTGTATATTAGTTACATTACAAGTTGGTCGTTGTCTGATTGTATATTAGGTGCATTACAAGTTGATAGTTGTCTGTGTGTATATTAGTTACATTACAAGTTGGTAGTTGTCTGCATGTGTATTAGTTATATTATAAGTTGATAGTTGTCTGTATGTATATTAGTTATATTACAAGTTGGTCGTTGTCTGATTGTATATTAGGTGCATTACAAGTTGATAGTTGTCTGTGTGTATATTAGTTACATTACAAGTTGGTCGTTGTCTGATTGTATATTAGGTGCATTACAAGTTGATAGTTGTCTGTGTGTATATTAGTTACATTACAAGTTGGTCGTTGTCTGATTGTATATTAGGTGCATTACAAGTTGGTAGTTGTCTCTGTGTATATTAGTTACATTACAAGTTCGTCGTTGTCTGTGTGTATATTAGTTACATTACAAGTTGATCGTTGTCTGATTGTATATTAGGTGCATTACAAGTTGATAGTTGTCTGTGTGTATATTAGGTGCATTACAAGTTGATAGTTGTCTGTGTGTATATTAGTTACATTACAAGTTGGTCGTTGTCTGATTGTATATTAGGTGCATTACAAGTTGATAGTTGTCTGTGTGTATATTAGTTACATTACAAGTTGGTAGTTGTCTGCATGTGTATTAGTTATATTATAAGTTGATAGTTGTCTGTATGTATATTAGTTATATTACAAGTTGGTCGTTGTCTGATTGTATATTAGGTGCATTACAAGTTGATAGTTGTCTGTGTGTATATTAGTTACATTACAAGTTGGTCGTTGTCTGATTGTATATTAGGTGCATTACAAGTTGATAGTTGTCTGTGTGTATATTAGTTACATTACAAGTTGGTCGTTGTCTGATTGTATATTAGGTGCATTACAAGTTGGTAGTTGTCTCTGTGTATATTAGTTACATTACAAGTTCGTCGTTGTCTGTGTGTATATTAGTTACATTACAAGTTGGTCGTTGTCTGATTGTATATTAGGTGCATTACAAGTTGATAGTTGTCTGTGTGTATATTAGTTACATTACAAGTTGGTCGTTGTCTGATTGTATATTAGGTGCATTACAAGTTGGTAGTTGTCTCTGTGTATATTAGTTACATTACAAGTTCGTCGTTGTCTGTGTGTATATTAGTTACATTACAAGTTGATCGTTGTCTGATTGTATATTAGGTGCATTACAAGTTGATAGTTGTCTGTGTGTATATTAGTTACATTACAAGTTGGTCGTTGTCTGATTGTATATTAGGTGCATTACAAGTTGGTAGTTGTCTCTGTGTATATTAGTTACATTACAAGTTCGTCGTTGTCTGTGTGTATATTAGTTACATTACAAGTTGATCGTTGTCTGATTGTATATTAGGTGCATTACAAGTTGATAGTTGTCTGTGTGTATATTAGTTACATTACAAGTTGGTCGTTGTCTGATTGTATATTAGGTGCATTACAAGTTGGTAGTTGTCTCTGTGTATATTAGTTACATTACAAGTTCGTCGTTGTCTGTGTGTATATTAGTTACATTACAAGTTGATAGTTGTCTGTGTGTGTGGTAGTTATATTTCACGTTGATAAATGTGTGTATAAAGGTCAGTTACATTACGTGTTGGTTGTTGATTGTTTATGTACATAAAATCAAGGGTTTCCCTTTCTTTGGTTTTGTAAGACGACAGATTGGTTGTCTATAAACTACTGTGAGTGAAATAAATGTATTAACTGGTTGTCTGTATGCTTCTGTAAATGAATTAAGCGTTATTGATTGATAGTCTCTATGTTACTGTGAATAAATTATTTTGATTAGTTGTCTGTAAGCTACTGTGAGTGAATTAAATATATTGATTGGTTGTCTGTAAGTTACTGTGAGTGAATTAAGTCTACTGATTGATCGTCTATAAGATACTGTGAGGGAATTAAGTGTATTGATTGGTTGTCTGTAAGTTACTATAAATGACTTAAGTGTGTTGATTGGTTGTCTGTAAGTTACTATAAAAGAATTAAGTGTATTGATTGGTTTTCTGTAAGCTACTGTGAGTAAACTTAATACGCTGAACTAAGCAGGTCTTACTCACATCCTGACAAAATACGGGCTTGTCAGTTGTTCAAATATCTTGAGTCATTTGTTTAGCATCAGAAACCGAAACGTTAAAAATGATGGTGACACAACAGCGTCACTAACTCCTAAATGTAACTGGATGTTACACATCTGTTTGGCATTTTTTCGGGAATTGTTTGAATGGTAAAATAAACCTTAAAAATAAACAAGAGAAAAAAAATGAAACTTTGTGATATAAAAAACTGACTGACTACAACTTTAAATATGTAACATGAGTATCAGACTACAACTGTAAAGATGTAGCATCAGTATCAGACCACAACTGTAAACACATAACATCAGTACCAGACTACAATTTGAAACATGTAACATCAGTACCAGACTGACTACAACTTTAAACATATAACATCAGTATCAGACTACAACTGTAAACATGTAGCATCAGTACCAAACTACAACTGTAAACACGTAACATCAGTATCAGACTACAACTTTAAACATGTAGCATCAGTATCAAACTACAACTGTAAACATGTAACATCAGTATCAGACTACAACTTTAAACATGTAACATCAGTATCAGACTACAACTTAAAACATGTAACATCAGTATCAGACAACAACTGTAAACAGGTAGCATCAGTACCAAACTACAACTGTAAACATGTAGCATCAGTATCAGACTACAACTGTAAACATGTAGCATCAGTACCAAACTACAACTGTAAACATGTAACATCAGTAAGTGTAGTCTAATCAGTACCAAACTACAACTGTAAACATGTAGCATCAGTACCAAACTACAACTTTAAACATGTAACATCAGTATCAAACTACAACTTTAAACATGTAACATCAGTATCAAACTACAACTTTAAACATGTAACATCAGTGTCAGACTACAACTTTAAACATATAACATTAGTAGCAAACTACAACTGTAAACATGTAACATCAGTGTCAAACTACAACTGTAAACATGTAGCATTAGTACCAAACTACAACTGTAAACATGTAACATCAGTATCAGACTACAACTTTAAACATGTAACATCAGTACCAAACTACAACTGTAAACATGTAACATCAGTACCAAACTACAACTTTAAACATGTAACATCAGTATCAGACTACAACTTCAAACATGTAGCATCAGTATCAAACTACAACTGTAAACATGTAACATCAGTATCAGACTACAACTTTAAACATGTAACATCAGTATTAGACTACAACTTTAAACATGTAACATCAGTATCAGACTACAACTGTAAACATGTAGCATCAGTACCAAACTACAACTGTAAACATGTAGCATCAGTATCAGACTACAACTGTAAACATGTAGCATCAGTACCAAATTACAACTGTAAACATGTAACATCAGTAAGTGTAGTCTAATCAGTACCAAACTACAACTGTAAACATGTAGCATCAGTATCAAACTACAACTTTAAACATGTAACATCAGTATCAAACTACAACTTTAAACATGTAACATCAGTGTCAGACTACAACTTTAAACATATAACATTAGTAGCAAACTACAACTGTAAACATGTAACATCAGTGTCAAACTACAACTGTAAACATGTAGCATTAGTACCAAACTACAACTGTAAACATGTAACATCAGTACCAAACTACAACTGTAAACATCTAGCATCAGTATCAGACTACAACTTTAAACATGTAACATCAGTACCAAACTACAACTGTAAACATGTAACATCAGTACCAAACTACAACTTTAAACATGTAACATCAGTATCAGACTACAATTTTAAACATGTAGCATCAGTATCAAACTACAACTGTAAACATGTAACATCAGTATCAGACTACAACTTTAAACATGTAACATCAGTACCAGACTGACTACAACTTTAAATATGTAACATAAGCACTAGGCAGACATGAGCAAATTTCATGTTGAAACGAACTTTCATTATCTCTCAGGATATAAAGTCCACGTATCCAGGTTACTTTATGATAATAGACTAAACGCCCAATCACAAGACAGTTCATCATACTCGATAGGCATAAATATTATGTGATGGAGTGATTGATATAATTTTATATCACCAATTTAACTTTGCCCTAACTCTAACGTTAATAACTTTTAATAAGTAAAATACCTTAAATATTTTCGTCTTATGAAGAGGCCTGTCATGGCCAGGTTGATTAAGACGTTCGACTCGTAATTTTAGGTTCGAATCCCCGCCGCACCCAACATGCTCCACCTTTCAGTCGTGGGTGCGTTATAATGTTACAATCAATCCCACTATTCGTTGGTAAAAGAGTATCCAGAAAGTTGGCAGTGGGTGGTGATGACTAGCTGCCTTCCCTCTAGTCTTGCACTGCTAAATTACAGACGGGTAGCACAGATAGCCCTCGTGTAGCTTTGCGCGAAATTCAACAAAGAACCAAACGGTTCATGAATGGCTCCCGGAATTTGTGAAAGACTTGATATTTTAATAACATTTTTTTATTTACTAATAATCTCTTTCGACAAGAATATAATCTCGTTGGTTAAAGTAAATAATTACGTTTAATAAAGATATAATTTCGTTGATTAAGAACATCCTCTTAAAAAAACTTTACCTGGACTATAATCTTTGTTTGTTTTGAATTTCGCGCAAAGCTACTCGTGGGCTATCTGCGCTTGCCGTCTCTAATTTAGCAGTGTAAGACTAGAGGGAAGGCAGCTAGTCATCACCACCCACCGCCAACTCTTGGGCTACTCTTTTACCAACGAATAGTGGGATTGACCGTCATATTGTAACGCCCCACGGCTGAAAGGGCAAGCATGTTTGGTACGACCGGGATTCGAACCCGCGACCCTCGGATTACGAGTCGAACGCCTTAACCCACCTGGCCATGCCATGCCCATAATCTTCACCAGCACTTTTAGTATCATCACTTAATTAGCCCTTCACTAACTCTTCATTCAATATTCCTCCACTAACTCATCACTTGCTGCATCCTCTTCCACTAATGTTTCAGTAACTCATCACTCACAAAATTATCCTTCAGTATCTCACTTTACCCCACTACGTCATCGTACACTAATCCTTTATTAATACAACACTAAGTAATCCTATTAGATTATTCGACACAGATGTAAGAATATTTTCCAATACAGTTTAATAGAAAGAAGACATTGTCTCAGCCGCAACCTTTAGTCAAACTTGCCAAACCTTACATCATTGATGGAATAATTTACACAGAGCGCAACAACAGAATATGTTATCCAGCAGAGCGCAACAACAGAATATGTTATACAGCAATATTGCGTATCGTGGAATAAAAAATATCACACTTTTATTTATTTATTTCGTGCGAAATTATATATTATCTTGTCTTTTTCATAATTTTATTATTGTTAGGTATAATTAGTACGTAAGAAATAACTGGAACTAAATGACATTTCTAACTTAAAAATCAAAAGTTCTGTGGTTGGGTTTTTTGGAATTTTGTGCAAAGCCGTCAGAAAGTTATTAGTGGTAGAGAAATCACAAGTATTGTCACAACCACCTTTCGCTAGTGTTTTAGTGGTACCATCACATTATAAAGTTCTGATATGATGAAAAGGCGAGGATATTCAGTGAGACAGGATTCAAACCCGTGTCCCTCAAAATGCGAGTCGAGTGCTCTAATCATCAGGCCTAAATATTAGTTAACATTACATACACGATTTACTTTATGTCACTTAGTTACCAGATTAACAATATTATTTATATTTTAACATCACGTTTCCGAGGTTAACAATCCCCTATATTATCTTTTTAAACGTAAACAATATTATATTTTGACACATATCTTCTCTAATTACAACATTTCGTACATTCGTGACATCTTAACATTGATTCTTCGCCAGTAATTTATTATTCGCATCTCTTCTTTGTTCCCTTGGTTACAGGATTGTTACTTTACCCTGTATTGTGTGTGATAATGCGTGGGCAGAAGCCATGTCTAGCTATCGTATTCACTCTCTCTCATCTGGCTTAACCTGAAGTGATTTCACTACCCACGTAGAAACGTAAAATATCGAGTGTTAAGTTCCAGTCTAGACGTGACTATATCGATAGCATCTGGTGTTAAATATTCGAAATAATGTATATTGCTTATTCTTGGAGATATACACAGAAATGATATAAATCGCCTTTAACCGTCAAAAGTAAAATAACACATTCTTAATATACATTCGCTTTGTTTCTTGGAGAGTATTTGTTTAATTTATTATTATTTTTTGGCGGTGTAAATCCAGAGGTTTTATTATTTTCAGAACAGTTGGAAACAATCGACGCTAGCACTAGTTTTATTACGTATATAAACAAACCGTATGTTGCAGACTACAGCTCTCGTACGAGGGAAGTCAAATGGTCTATCTTTGTTTCGTTAAGAGTTAATACGATTTCTGAATTACATATACAAGTTCGCCACGCTCTGTTGAGTAATATAAAATAGGGGAGCTTCTCTGTGTGTAGGCGGGCATTACTCACGTATATTTATTTCCTTTATGCAGTTCACGAATGTCTTCAAGATATACTTTATACTGAGAAGGAAAAATAGGCAAAGGTGAGCAGTTGTGTCACGTGCTTCCTGTGTAGGTGCACCATTATATATTATTACCATCACCGGACCATAAAGTGTGGCACGTCAGTTTCCGTGGAAGCTGTTTACGTCCTGCATAATTGTTTTTTTTTTTTATAAAAAAGAGGGGTGGGGTTATACACTCGAACGAGTAAACAATTACTATCGAAAGTTTTTTTTATGAGTAAAATATGGTAATTCAGGCTTTATGTTTAATCTAAATATTCTAATTTCAACCTAAAGGTGAAGCCAAAGCCCACCAGGGGCATGTCTGCTGGATTACAACACAAGAAACCTGATTTCGAAAAGTAGCCGTGGTAAACAGAACAAAGATAGCCCATTGTGTAGCTTTGGGGTTAACCTCAAACAAACAGTGGATTTAAGATATAGAGAATCAATATCGAAGTATGCATTCAACGAATTTACTACGAAGTTCACGAAAAACTGAGGAACGCATTATATCAGTGTTGGCGGCAAAAAACAACAACAGAAAACCAGAGATTGTTGGCCTGAACGAAGAAATCATTCAAACCACGTGCTTACCTTTAACAACAATATGAATAACGTAACTAAAGCAAAACAATAAAGTAAAATGTTAGTTCAACGTTGTAGTTAAAACCACAAGTATAACAGAAGAAACTACTGGTTACTTGTTCAGTTTTATAATTAAAGCTATATCTACAAAAGAACAAAAAATGTACAATTTCAAATAAAATTTATAACGCAAAATTCAGTAACAAAAGACAAAATACAATATTAATGTGCCCCCTAGTGGCACAGTGATATGTGTGCGGATTCGCACTGCCAGAAACCGGGTTTCGATACCCTTGAGGGCAGATCACAGATAGCCCATTGTTTACCTTTGTGGTTAATTCTACACAAACAGTGTTAATTCATTCTTATGGTTAATGTTACAAACATACAACATCGAGTATTAATATATATTTCAAGCTTTAAACAATGTCATAACTAAGTCACTGTAACAAGAATGTTCCGTTCTTCTCACTGCTTCATTAAACTTCATTGTTTTATTAATTATTTTTCATGTTAGACTCCAAACGATGAAGCCTGTAAGAACTACCGCATTCATTTAGTTAAAAACAAACAACTGAGATACGGTTTGGCAAAATTTATAAAAATAGACTGTTAAATAGCCTTCCTCGTCACGTGCAAGATAATTTGACTTAAGCAAAAATCGTTTTTATTTTATTTTTTTCCACTGGTTTTGAAGGTTTTTGTTGTCAGCTGTACTCTAGCTTTATTTTCGTACTTCAGGTTTATGTTTTCACCCAAATATTCTAGTCATATTGTTATTGCAAGATTTTGTCTCGCAGTCTGTATGTATGTTTGTTTGTTTTTAATTTGAGCAAAGCTACACGAGGGCTATCTGCGCTGGCCACCCTTCATTTAGAAGTGAAAGACTAGAGGGAAGGCAGCTAGTCATCACCACCCACCGCCAACTCTTGGACTACTCTTTTACCAACAAAAGGTGGGATTAGCCGTACTTTATACCCCCCCCCCCAGAGCTGAAAGGGCGAGCATGTTTGGTGTGACGAGGAATTCGAACCTGCGCCCCTCAGATTAGGAATCACGTGCCCTAACCACTTGGCCATGCCCGGCCTCTGTCGTAGTCACGACGTATCATCTTGTATCTGTGCTGTTAAGTATAAAATAATAATGTCAGGTTTTCCTCGTTCTATCAGGTACGTGATGTATAGTTGGTTTCAACAGTCGTTGTTGTAGTGGTCCATCTAAACACTTTTTTGTTGTTGTAGTGTTATGAACAGTATCAACAGTCAGTGTTGTAGTGGTCCATCTAAACACTTTGTTTTTGTTGTAGTGTTATGAACAGTATCAACAGTCAGTGTTGTAGTGGTCCATCTAAACACTTTGTTGTTGTTGTAGTGTTATAAACAGTTTCAACAGTGAGTGTTGTAGTGGTCCATCTAAACACTTTGTTGTTGTTGTAGTGTTATGAACAGTATCAAGAGACAACTGTTTCTTATCACAACTCTTTCATCTCTCCTGTAATCTAGCATTGCCTCTGTATTTTTTTTTATCCTATATACTTATTTAGCAACAGGAGGTATAAGCAACATCCAACAGGATGAGGTATTAGACGGGAAACACCCACATGTTACTTATGTATGAAAGTGAAAGGTGGAAGACACTTATAGATGTCTCTTCGATCGAGAAGTGATTGCCTGATGGTTTTCACAATCTGACTCAGCGACTAAATATTACGAAACAGTACCAGGAAGTGAAAGAGATGAAAACACAGCTTGTCATTGGCTTGGACAGGTTTACCAAGTTCCAAATAACATGGGTGTGGTGACAAGCACAGCTGTTGTTTGAAATTATTTGGTATTAGCACACATGAGTAGATAGTGCAATTACTTATCTGATCCCACAGAAATAGGCCTGGCAATTGAGGTGCTCGACCTGCAACCTGAGAATCACAGGTTCGAATCCAGTCACCGCACCTGCTCATAATTTTAGCTATGGGGTTATTATGACTCTATCTTCCTTATAGCCCGTCACAACTAAATTAGGGACGGCCAGCGCAAGTAGTCCTCGTGTAACTTTATGAAATTCGAAAAACAAATACACACTGTCCTTCGAACACCAACAGTTCAGAAGGAGTGAAGAGGGGTGGTTAACACCTGACCCTCCTAGGCATTCAAGACTTAAATCCCGATGTTGGTTTGTTTCGAATTTCGCACAAAGCTGCACGAGGGCTATCTGAGCTAGCCGCTCCCAATTTAGCAGTGTAAGACTAGAGGAAAGACAACTAGTCATCACCACCCACCGCCAACTCTTGAGATACTCTTTTACCAATGAATAGTGGGATTGACCGTAACATTATTACGCCCTCACGGCTGAAAAGGCGAACATGTTTGGTGTGACGGGGATTCGAACCCGCGACCCTCAGGATTACGAGTCGAGTGCCTTAACCACCTGGCCATGTTGGGCCTGACCGAAACGTAGCGAAACTTTGAAGCTCACGTTCCTTCCTATATCACAGTTTAATCAAATACCTTTTTGTGTTTGAAATTCGTAAAGCTAAGTATCACTGTTATTATTTACTGAACTACAGTCTGTTCTCTGTTGTATTAGTAATGATAGTTTTCTACGCATTTATATCAATTTATTATTTAATAATTTAAGTTTGTTTACTATATCTTTCAGTTTCCCATCGCATACTCTAAACCTGTTCTTCTTTAGGCCCGGTGGCCTTCTCTAAATTTCAAGTCCCGTTTTTCTATTGTTCCTATTTTCGATTTTTTTTACTATACAGTTTCTTTGGTGTTTTCGTTTTCGTATTTCCAGCGCTTTTGTTAGAAGAAACCAGAGTATTTTGAAATTATGTACAAATTATGAGACATAAAACCATTTGCAAAATCACTTCCACTACAGATACGAGACTATTTCTTATTAAATTTTTAAATGAATTCTTTTTGGATTAAGACATGGCCGAAAGATTTACAGATACGCGAAAATTGGGGGATTTGTTAGAAAAACAGTTTTCAAGCCACTCTCTTACTTGTTTTAAAACAATTTCGACTATTAAATAAGTAAATAAATAAAAAAGAGAAAAATTACGATTTTAAAGACTGTTTTATTTTAAAATTAAATGAATGAAGGACACTTCTCTCACAGCCAAAGCCCCTAATGGCACAGCGAGGTGTCTGCGGACTTACAACGTTAGAAACCGGGTTCCGATATCAGTTGTAGGCAAAACACAGATAGCCTATTATGTTACTTTGGACTTAATTACAAACAAACAAAACGCACGCTCACCCCTGAGCCCCCTGCTAGTACAGCGGTATGTCTACGGATTTACCACCCTAAAATCAGGGGTTCGATTCCCCTGGGTGGGCTCAACAGATAGCCCAACGTGTCTTTGCTATAAAACACACACACACACACACACACACACTCACCCCTGACTATATTGCACTCTCTCTCTCACGTGCGCGCGGTGGAGCCTGGACAACTGCTCTTTCAGCCCATTGGATAAAACGGTCCCTAAACCTAAAGCTACGAAGGTAAGCAAAACTATAACGTAGAGTTAGCTTGGCCGATAATGGAATCGTTAAACATGATTATAACAACATCTGAACAGCAGCTTTTTGAGATAGCAGATAAAAGATAATAAACTGACGTATCTGGACATTTTTTACAGTTTATTTTCTGTGACGTTTTGAGCAGATGTCATTCGTCACTGAGCAAAGACCACATTGTTATTAAATCGGACTCATTCTGAGTGATTTTGATACATAATTACTTACTTTTATAATGCTTTCTATTGTATCTGTATCTATAAGCACGAATTTTCTCTCTCTATTTCTTTCCGGGTCCTTATGCACGGTCACATCTTTAAGGCTACAAACTCCAAAATCGTGGAGCGGCCTCAAGTTTGAGCAAGAAATAACGTAGGCTATGTGGCCGCGGCCGTTTTAAGACCGCAAATTAAAGCCAAGGTTACTAATATATCAGTTTTTGGCAAAAAGGGCTCCCGATTGGTTATAAGTTGAAAATGTATAATGTGTGACCAAAGGGAGTTTTAATCATTCTGTCCCTGATGAATTATGTGTTAAAACGAGTTGAAAACTTCATGTGTGCTCTTTTCCCCTCTGATTTTATTCTACACATACGCGTCTACTCTTAAATAACCCTTAACTAAAAAAGACTGATGCTTTTTCTCGAACATGCGCGCCAGTCCCTCAAACAAATACGCTTGCTTCAGCCATCATTTGTTTTGCTTGCGTTTACTCGAATGAATCACTCATTCGATAACTTTACAAAAACTTTTGGTATCGATAAATTTTCATGTATTTGTGTTACAACGAGAAGAGAAAAAAATGAATTATTCATTAAATTGTTTGTTTGTTTTTAATTTCGCACAAAGCTACTCGAGGGCTATCTGCGCTAGCCGTTCCTAATTTTGCAGTGTAAGACTAGAGGGAAGACAGCTAGTCATCACCACCCACCGCTAACTCTTGGGCTACTCTTTTACCAACGAATAGTGGGATTGACCGTCACATTATAACACCCCCACCGCTGAAAGGGCAAGGATGTTTGATGTGACAGGGATTCGAACCCGCGACCCTCGGATTACGAGTCCAGTGCTTTAACCATCTGACCATGCTGGGCCCTTTGATTTGTTAAAGGTTGGCCTATTATACACATTGTTTAAAGCCGTAACCTCTGTTGATTGAAATTACATTACTGTTAATTATTGTTTGTTGGTTTTATTGTCAAACACAAAATTATACACCACGGATATTAAACGCTTACTTTTTATTTTTATAACGCTATAAGCCCTCAAGCTGACCACTGAGTCATCTAGAGGTAATGTTAATTTGATAGGGTATGCTGATGTAAGATATTATTATCTAAAGTAGAAGCATGCACAACATATGCAGTGAATTTAGTATATTTATTGCAACAATACGTCTTTAAATACACGATTTATAGAATAATACAAAAGCATCCTAATCGCCGACACCGAAATCTGTAAGTCCATTTGTCTTAGGCCTAACATTAGTTAAGCCTTTATTATGTACGGCCTATATTCGATAAAAAGATAAATTAACACTGTAATTTGTGTACATTTCTTCCTGTAATTTAATTAGGGTTAAGCTTTATCGTACTTTATACTATCAGTAAACAAACTTATAACGTTATTCTTTTTAAAAACTTTTATTATATTTTAACAAGTCGTTATACAAAATGTCTACTAAAATATATTTATATCAAGTTTGTTTTGGTCTTTTTTTCATTTCCATTGAAATGCTCAGCAGATGGCCAGCCTGATGTGACTTTGCTATAAGAAAAACACACACACTTCATTGAAATGAAGTGCGTTCATATATTAATTAAATAATTAAATAAGACTTTAAACTAGAAAAAAAAACTGAATAATTGGTAGTTTTTGATGGTTTAGGCAAATCAAGTTAAATTTGACACCTGTTATTGGTACAGTGCTTGAGAAGTTAGCCATATTTAGTTAGTCACTTTTCCTTTCCACCGGTAGGTGGTGTTCTCAATAGTTATGTTGTAAATGCAATGCGATAGTGACAGGAATAGTAGGTCAGTATCATTAATTACATAGTTCTCTTTTGTAGTTCAATGGCTACAGTGTGAGATAGTTTAGTTCTACTAACGATTCATACAATCTAGGACTAATTGTAGACTCAGTGTATGCTGTTCTTGTTGCTATGTGGCTTTTCTCAGAACAAAATACAAGTGATTATTAAATCTTTATATATGTTTCAGTTCCTCAGATCTGAAGTTAAATGTAAATCAAATATTCTCTAGCAAAGCTGTTACGAAACTTCGCAGCTCTGGAGTTCGAGGCAAATATTTCTTTAGAATTCTCTTACAAAATTTGCTTATTTCTGAAGTTATATGTCATTCGAGCGATAAGTCTAATTCGAATGTTTTTTTTTTTAGAAATTTATTTGTGGAAGTTTGAATATATCAGCACTTCACACCATAATGTAAATTTTTCACGTGCACTATAGCGTGTTTCTTAGAACTTGCTTTGTTGATTAAAAATTCACAGTTTGAAAAATAATATAATCGACTTTTTTCTTTTTTTTTTTCGTTTCTTCCCCTGCTAGTTATCCATCGCTTAGTTACAAATGACACATCATTCTGACGGACGTCAAGGACTAATCCATTTCTTTAGAGGTTGTTGAATGTGATGCTCATTTGGAAGTAAAAGAGCAGTTTAACAGTCCAACAAATAAAGAGCCGTGTTCTTTCTGCATCTGTCGTAGCATGAGAACTGACTTTTATTATTTCTACCCAAGCTTGTTACAACTTGACTGTTGGGCTCATATATAAACACACATAAAGAGTATTTTCGCCAAGAGAGAGTAGAACCGTGGATTGCTTGGATCAATATAACGGTTTACTGTGTAATATGTACAATACATTATTAACGGTGACTCACAGTACCTACGGGTGTTCGGGATGCTTAGCGGTAGTCACTCAGTGAAACTTTAGACTGCCATTATAAACTGGGTACCCTCGTGTTTAGGATTACCCTATGAATTCGTTTTAGTCTTTATCTAAAGGGCAAGTTTTGGGTCAATGATTAACCTGAATATCGTATATTTATATCCCCTAGTTAACAGTGTGTGTAGTCTCTCATGTAGGCCAATGATAAACCTGAATATTGTATATTTATATCCCCTAATTAACAGTGTGTGTAGTCTCTCATGTAGGCCAATGATAAACCTGAATATCGTATATTTATTTCCCCTAGTTAACAGTGTGTGTAGTCTCTCATGTAGGCCAATGATAAACCTGAATATTGTATATTTATATCCCCTAGTTAACAGTGTGTGTAGTCTCTCATGTAAGCCAATGATAAACCTGAATATCGTATTTTTATTTCCCCTAGTTAACAGTGTGTGTAGTATCTCATGTAGGCCAATGATAAACCTGAACATCGTATATTTATTTCCCCTAGTTAACAGTGTGTGTAGTCTCTCATGTAGGCCAATGATAAACCTGAATATTGTATATTTATTTACCCTAGTTAACAGTGTGTGTAGTCTCTCATGTAGGCCAATGATAAACCTGAATATCGTATATTTATTTCCCCTAGTTAACAGTGTGTGTAGTCTCTCATGTAGGCCAATGATAAACCTGAATATCAGCTAGTCAGCTAGTCTTGTTATCTCTCGGCTTATGGCAACTTGAGTCTGCTAGTCTTGTTATCTCTCAGCTTATGAGAACTTAAGTCTTGTTATCTCTCAGCTTATGACAACTTAGGTCAGCTAGTCTTGTTATCTCTCGGCTTATGGCAACTTAAGTCTGCTAGTCTTGTTATCTCTCAGCTTATGACAACTTAGGTCAGCTAGTCTTGTTATCTCTTGGCTTATGACAATTTAAGTCTGCAAGTCTTGTTATCTCTCAGCTTATGACAACTTAAGTCTTGTTATCTCTCAGCTTATGACAACTTAGGTCAGCTAGTCTTGTTATCTCTCAGCTTATGACAACTTAAGTCTTGTTATCTCTCAGCTTATGACAGCTTAAGTCTTGTTATCTCTCAGCTTATGGCAACTTAAGTCTTGTTATCTCTCGGCTTATGACAACTTAATTCTGCAAGTCTTATTATCTCTCAGCTTATGACAACTTAAGTCTGCTAGAGTCTTGTTATCTCTCAGATGTGTTTATGTTAATTGCAAGCGTGATTTCTGTGTTTAAAAGAAATAACTATTAAAAGCAGTATAATGTTTCTTTTTAAAGTAACATTTATAGGGGGCAGTATTAAAACGAATTTTAGTTTCCATTTTAACATTATATTATTATTTGCTGTGCTTGAGAGTTCACAAGCCTTGTCTGTCCTTTTAACTAGATGAAGCGTCAGCAAGTCTAACGATGACCGGAAGATAAGTCACAAATCGATTTCTGAAAACGTGCAAGATGACTTCCGCTGAAACAGAATCAACTTGTAAACCAGTTACGATAGAGACCACCACGCTGAAGAAGGGGTTACTATGGCAACAGAGGGATAAATTCTTCAGTCGCTGGAAAGAGCGGTATTTCATGTTAACGCTGGACTACTTAGCTTGTTTCAAAAGAGGTTCAAAAGTAGGGACTTCAGAGATGGGAAGTTTTCTTTATAAGGTAGGAGGAGCCCCCCACCACGTGTTTTGTGTTTTCTTGCAGTTCTCAGATTCTTTAAGCACGTGAAAATAGCTTAAAGCACATAATACGTGCCAAGGTTATTAGAAACATAAATTCAATTTATTTATACAACGTGAGACAAATCATGGATAACTTTATCAATGTATTTAACTGGACTGTGGTCTTCAATTCCGTTACTTGAAATAAAGCTATTTTCTCGTACAATTATCTTACAAAATAAATTCTTATTAATTTCAAACTGATTATTGGTATTATTCTAGATTGCTGAAATATTAACAAAAAGTGATAGACTCTGAAATTATTTATCTCACTAGATGGCGATTTTATCGATGGGAACAAACATTTTCCCGCTATTCCCCTCGGGCTGACATGTTTACAAAGATGTTACTAAAGCTATTTCAAACAATATGTTCTAAGATGTTTTTTATTGGAAATTTAATATTGTAAACTCATTGTATTTGTAATATATAAAGCAGATAAAACGTTTATTCTGCTTCATACAATTATTTTATAGCCGCAGGTGCGAGCCTGCTGAAGCGATTAAACAAGTTAATAATTTATTTAACGACCCCCTTATTTTCAAACACTAACGGACCTTAACGCCTCGAAGCGCCCAAAACTGTAAGGGTTAACCGTATATCATAATGCCTCAGATTTAGAACATCTTTCTCAGCTCTTTTTCATAAGAAGTAGTTTAAATATGCTATTCAGAAGAAAAAAAATCCATCAGTAGCAAATTAAATAAAACGTATTTATGAAGCAGTAATAGCAAACTCATCTTTAATGTGTATACGGGTACGTAACAGTGATACGTGTATTTAATAAATTAACGTATACAGATAGATAGATATTAAACATTTTCAACGTTTTATACATGACAAAATCATAAATATTAGATAATTATATCGCGTGGATGTTAGTAATTAAACATATCTGTTTTAGTTTTAACTTTGCTAAATAAACATCGACTCTTAAACACAAGTACTTTTTAATTTTATTCTTAATAAATAAACATAAATTATAACATTTCGAATTTACCAATTAGTCCAAGGAATGTAGGCTTAGCTTATATACAGAGAGGCCCGTAAGTCATTCATCCATATGCTATATTCATTTATGCATGTATTATAAATTTGTTTCTTTTATTTTTTAGAAATATAGCCGATGTAAGCCCATTTACACTTGAAGAGCGTATTGTGACATAATATTATACAGCGAGAATGACGGACAGCACACAGATGCACTGGATACATAAGATATATGGATTGGTAGGGTTTTAAGAGCCATCCTGTATGTTGGCAGATTTAGAGCATATAAAATCTAGATCACCGATAACAACAGCCATATTATCAGTGGTTTAAATAATGGTTAATCGGGTTAAATATTCAAATTAGACCTAAAAATAAAACGCCTTTTGTGAATGTTGTAGCAGTATTTTTACCAAGGTTAATTTTTGATACAATTATCTACATTGGTAAATAACAAGAAATGAAAAAAAAACAAAAAACGTTTACTAGGAAAGAAATAATCTGATAACAATGTCCACGAAAACCAAGAAGCTGTTCCTTCACATTAGTGAGAAATCTTGAAGTTTTACAGAAAGATCAGCGTTGCACGTTTCTTTAAAAGAGAGAGAGAGAGAAAAAGCTCTGAGAGACACCACTAACGTGGTGATGTTAACCAAGGGAAATAAAACCTGTCGAAACAGTGTTCGTTCATTTTGTATGACAACTAGCGCCATTTGTAGCTTAGGGGAAATAAATCAGTTGGAACCAGAGTTGTTGTCAAAATTGTTGTTATTTGAAGGCTAATTCTTTGG
Source organism: Tachypleus tridentatus (assembly GCF_004210375.1). Lineage (NCBI taxonomy): Eukaryota > Metazoa > Arthropoda > Merostomata > Xiphosura > Limulidae > Tachypleus > Tachypleus tridentatus. The sequence goes on along the minus strand of NC_134827.1, from coordinate 34,826,217 downwards.
CACACACAAACATTTATATAGACCTATTTCATACAAGTTATTTTGTATTGAACTTTAACATGTAATTAAATTTCTGCAGTCTAATGTATTCGAATATATACGTGTTTTATTTCAAAAATTTGCTCAAATCTACACAAGGTTTAATTAACTGTGCTACCTGTTCCTAATTTTGAACTGAGAGACTACAGGAAAGTTTACTAGTCAACATTACCCATCACTAACTCAGAAGGATATTCCTGTCTGACTGAATAGGAGGATCTGACTATCACTCTTAAAGAGCACTCACGGCTCCAGTTAACGGGGCGCTTTCCTGTAGCAAAGGATCGCTAACCTTGAAGTCTCAGATTTACAGCCTTTGATATAATAACCACTAGATAACACCCTGAAGTAAAATCACGTGACAAATACATAATTTCAGTTTTAGAAGTTTCTAATCAAAGAGATTTTGCATTTCCGCCATTGTGTCCCTCACTGGCTCAGCGGCAAGTCTGTGGGCCTGTGGTGTTAAAAGTTGGGCTTAGACATGCGTAGGGCATAGCTCAAATAGTTAATTGTGTAGCATTCCGCTTAATGACAAGCAAACCTAAACATTCCAATATTGGGTGCATCTGCTTTAAACTGAAAAAAAACCAAAAAAAAACCAGCGACATTTAAATAAGTAACAATAACCATTACATTTTATTAACCAGGAATTACGTGGTTACAAAAGAAACAACTAGAAATACTTAACGTAATATTTTTGTACTGTCATTGACAGGTTAATCTGGCAGATGTTGATGGTCTCCAGTGGGCAGACAAAAAACGAGATGGAGTCATTGCAATAAGGGTTGGTCAAGAAGGTCAGTTGCTGTTATGGTCACCTCAAGGTTTAGATGATTGGATGTTCTCTCTGCGAAATGCTATGAGTCGCAGTAAGGGGAGGCGGGAAGTCCTCCGAAAGTCACAGACTTTGGTGCCCCAACTGTCTGATGCTGGTTTAACAAGACGGTAAGATTATTTTTGTTTCCTTGGACACAAGGAATGAAGCACATCATTGTGAAAGTTCATACACAGGTAATTACAGTATAACTGTCCACTTGCTGCGAGCTTCACACCGAAATAGACTCTTTCCTATTATAAGTTATTTAGTTCAAAATAATCCATGTTAGCCTAGACTCTTGCGTTACGGAAATTAGCACTCGACTTTTGTTCTCCAACATACAATGCCAAATACATTAACAGGCGAGAATGTCAACATATTTCATATTACTATCAACTGCTGAGAGTACAAACACAAATTAAATAATAATATTGTAAAGCTTATAGATTTTAGTTAAGTTTTAATGTCTGAAAAGGGAAACTAAAATTGCGACACGACTTTAGGTTTGTTTCACACATACATAAACAAAAAGCGTTCCGTTGTCATTACATTAGGTAATTATATAGAGGGCGCTGTACTCGAATAAAATGTTGAAAAACGTTATTGAAATTTCTTATTTAAATATAGATGATTTATGCGTTATTTTACGTTATGAGTTTGAATTTTTTAAAACTAAATCAAACGGTCTTTTGTTTAAATCTATTTCTTCCTTTATTTTACTATATTTTTATTTTATTTTATTACTGTTTTTTTTTCATATTATTAATATTAAATATTGTAGATGGCTAGCTGGATTTCTAAACCGTAAGTCGTGTGAATGTATATTTGAATATACATCAGTAACGAAGAACCAACTTTCGTTTTATTTACTTAACGTCGGTTTCCTTTAAAAGTCAGTGCTGTAGTGACAGAGAATAATACAATGTTATTTATTTTCAACGTTGTTTTTATACAATACCTTTTTCAGATATTGCTACTAGTTAAAAACACTTAGTTAAAATTCAAAATAAGATTTAAATAACACAGCGATTTAAAAGCAAAGAAACTTGATGCGTTCGATACATATCGGCTACATAAACGTTGAAAGCATCAAAGTACTATATTGAGACCTCTAGCGATCAAACTTGAAACACTAATGTGAGTGGGAAATTTAAAGATATTTATATTTTAGAGAAACGTTATATATTTTCAAAAACTCACCTGAAGAAGGTGTTTATAAAATATTAATATATATATATATATTTAACTTTGTTATATAAACAGAATTATGTTTATAGACAGACAGTATTTTGACAGTGGATTCAACTTAACATATAACCGGTGAACAGGTTAGAATTTTTCTTCGTTGTAATTAACCGTTGTTTTAAAGCTTATTTCACATTGTGTACTTCATAAAATATGGTTTTGACGATTAAAGGTTTTACGACCTTACAAAATTAGGCTTAGCCAAACTTTCAGATTTTCTCTGTATTGAAATTTAATTTAAATTAAATATTTTGAACAAATAACATATAGAGTTAGATAGGACACGCTTTGTATAAGCATTCTTTTGAGTGTTTGTGTTCATATATTAAAACTTTGTGTTATTTAGTATATAAATGAAATTGAATTTCTGTTTCTGTAATTTTCGGTTTGAAACGGTTTCTGTATAGTTGTGTTTATGAGGCTGTGACTACTCAAAAGAAGAAAAATATGATTGGTAGGTTGTTTTTTTTGGGGGGGAGATGTCATTTTAAGTACAACTCGAAGTTTACTGACACAAAAATTACAGTAGCTAATACCATCTAAGAAGGGCCTGGCATGGCCACGTGGTTAGGGCGCTTGACTCGCAATCTGAGGGTCACGGGTTCAAATTAACGTCCTACCAAACATCTTTGCTCTTTCAGCCGTGGGAGTATTATAATGCAACGATCAATCCCACCATTCGTTGGTAAAAGAGTAGCCCAAGAGTTGGCGGTGGGTGGTGATGACTAGGTACCTTTCCTCTACTCTTACACTGCTAAATTAAGGAACATTATACGCAGGTAGCCTGCGTGTAACTGCGCGAAATTCAAAATAAACAAAACTAATTATCCAAGAAAGCTTAATAGCTATAATAAACTGTTAATGAATAATTTCACTTTCAGAACCTACATGGAGCCAATGGTCATTAACCACCTTCAAGCATGTTTAACAACGAGAGCTGACTGGCTTGTGTGAAATTAAAATATAATAATAAATACCATATTTACTCTAGAAAACATAATAAGAGTCGAGACTTACTGTCCATTGTCTTTCAGCCAACTCTTCACGCTGCAACACACACTGTCTGAGAGCTCTGTAGACTCTCCTATAATGCGTCGGCGCAACACCAGCATGGACCTACATCGTTTAAGTGACCTGCGTCCTGTAGCAGAGAGACAAGTGATACCACAGACCGCAAGATACTTAGATGAAACTAGCGGTGAGTGTATTGGCCTTTTCATTACAGCTTGTTGTACCGTTAAATTTTTGTACTATTTAATCCTACCACCAATTTATATTTGAAAAATAAAACAGTATTATCATAACTGCCAAGAACAGTGTTTCTTAAAATATACTTAAATTCTCTTTTATTAAATGAACTTTTATAGATATATAATGTCCACAGAAGTGTTGGAGATGGATAAAGACATTCGTTTTCCTCACTGTAAAAGCTGTAATCGTTTTTTTATCACACTACAAGACATATTGCATTACTGTATACCTGAATCGTGTTTGAATAGTTTCCTTAAAGCCCTCTATTGGTGCTAGTGTTGAGTACATATAGGGTTAGTTGTTCTTTTGAATTAATCACAAAGCTACACAATGGGCTATCTGTGCTCTGCCCACCACGGGTATCGAAACCCGGTTTTTAGCGTTGTAAGTCCGCAGACATATCGCTGAGCCACGGGGGGCACATATAGGGTTAGAGAAAATTGGTAAGTTAACTTTTATAACAGACATTTTTTGGTGTAGGTTAACAATTATATTTGTTTCAAAGAAAAGTGATATTGTATACTGTTACCAAAATTTAGGTTATTTTGTGGGAAAATAGACAAAACTTTAAGTTAAAGTTTAACAATGCAGTAACTTAGTAAGAGCTATAAATGTTGAACTTTGTTTTATCGTAAACGGTTTCAGTTTTGTTTTTCTAATGTTGACTTTTCATATACTTTAGATTTGAGGATAAATATTCATATGCTGTAGCTGATCCACTAATGGAGCCAATGTTTAGCTATAACTGTTGCATATTTTCTGAATTATGCGTTTCATATTTGCTTTTGTGTTCATTGTATTTCACAATTTACTAACAAACTAATGAGGTTTACCATATGTTCAATCTTTTATATTACACGAAGATGTTGGACAAAAACGTTAGGGAAAGAATTACCTTTACTTTCCAGAAAATAATAAAAAAAATATATCAGCCAACATTTTGTGGTTTCATCAGGGCTAGTTTCACAGTTCTTGCAAAATTAACTTTCGTGAAGCCACAAGGCTGAAACGTTGGCTGAAATAAAGATTTTTATTATTATCTTGAGAGTAAAGGTCGTGTTTCTTCTCTCTATCTTTGTTACCATAATGTCTAAATCTCTCCAGTATGCAATACAAATTTTGAAAAACAGCAAAATATTATTATTGAATTTATATTCTATAAATACGCTTCACAAATATCAAAAGAATAAAATATGTATTGTGTTCTACTTCCATACTTGTTATTGATGTCCTTCTGGTGCATCTTAGCTGTCCTCCAGTGGTGTTGCATCACGTCTGCAGACTCACAACACTAGAAACTGGGTTTTGATACCTGTGGTGCAGATAACCCATTGTGTAGCTTTGTGTTTAATTACAAACAAGTATTTTAGCTCCATAGTCATCAGCGACACCTGTTATGTTTTGAAACTGCTGATTGTCATCTGTTTTATGTTATCATTACTGTTGACTTTAAGCAGTGCATCTTGCTCTAATTATTGCCTCTAGTATAAACGTCTTATGTTTCTTAGGTACTAATGACATTGAGTCTATGGACGAGAGCAGTCTTAGCATTCCTTTTGAACTGGACTATCAGTCTCCATCTCGTCTCATCCTTGCGCCTCGACTGGCACCTCAGTGTTCGGGTGGTTCCCACTCTTCACTTATCTCGCTCGGACGAGGATCCTTGGAGCCACTTGGACAGATCCTCTCCACGTTCCTTGCAGGTGTCACCGGCTCTCTCCCAAAGATCCCTCTATGCCCAACATATACTCTCCAACCCAGAAGTCCCTTCTCTCCCAGACTCCCGACTTCTGAAGACTGGGGTATCTTCAGCCACTTCAGAATTTTCATTTATTCATCCAGATTCTCCTCTGACTAGTGTGTTCAACAGAGGGAGTTTCAGTCAACTTCAGCAAGACAAAAATGCAATAGTGAGTGGAAAGAAGGAATACACCCATCTAGTCTCCTGTTCTTCAAATGAAACATCTCGGACTGAAAGTTCTCGAAGTACAGGACCTCCTGGAGAAGAATGTCGACCGTGCAGCATCCATGGCCAACCTTTACTGACCATTGAAAAATCTGCGTTTTCTACTCAGCCTCCTGACATAATACCCCTAACAGTGAATGGACAGCCAGTGTTCAAGCAGCCATACAAACGTAGGATAAAAGCTTACAACAGTGTTAAATCTGACTCCCCGTTTTTAATGCTAAACTCACAGTAAGCAACAGCAGTCCTTTGAAAGGGTCTTTAGGAATAAGGTGATATCTGAGATATAAAGATGTCGTTGTTACTGGAAAACTGAGATATACCAATGTTTAAATAACATGACATGGCAAGCTCTGTTGGGCATGTCACTGGTTAGTCTGTAACTTTCCATACCAGGGTTTCACAGATATGAAACTTTTGCAGATAAATGAATATCAAATTTTTATGGAATGGTATTTGAACGAAATTTATAAAGAGCCTATTTGAAATCTAAACACGTTTTTGCCATTAAGATTAAAAGGTAATATTCATTATCTGAATGTTATTGTTATAGGTTGTTAAATATTTTACATAATATAGTAAAGGTGTCTAAATATAAGAACTCGGATGCACATACCACCTGCTGCAAACCGAAGAAATCTGTTAAGTTATTCCTCCATAAAATCTTTATACTTCCATGTTTATCATATAAAAAGGGTAGAGAAATGATCTATGAAAATGGTGTTTAATGATTATTAGAATTGTGTAATTACTTGAACTCTAATACAACAGTGTTCGTTTTTTTAACAAAAACTCTAATAATCTTTATTATCTTTTATCTCGGCACTCCAGGAATCTTTAAGTGTTATCATTACCTTCAGTGTCTGTGATTTGATTTTCTTAGCCTTCTGGACACTTGTAGCTGACCAGTGCTTGTGTCCATAACAGTAGTTTTTAATGTTTACTAATCTACCAGTTTTCTCGCTCTTGTTTATGTAACCAGAATTCCGTGGCACTCAGAGAATTTTGTACCTGGCCAACTCTTGTGTTGGTGCTCCAGGTACCTAACTTTTGTTGACATTTCTTTCTTAAACCGAGGTTCTCTTAACACTCCAAAGATCTTTTAATGACATCAGTTAAGCTATTGAACGTCAAAGTTGTTTCATGTATCTCAGAACGGCTGGTATGGGTATTAACACTTTTACTGATAAGGAGGGAACAACGTTTCGACCTTCCTAGGCCATCTTCAGGTTAAGAACCATACCAGCCATTCTGAGATACATTTTTATTTCAAGTGGGTTTCTCGTCCTGAAGAAAGTTGTTTCATATTCCACGAGTCTTCGAGCTCGTCGCGCCACCTACTTTGTTAAATTCTTTAAATTAATAATATTTACAGTAGTTTTATTATAATGTTGTTATGGTGTCTTACCAGAGGTAGTCAGAAAAAGAAAATATTATAACCTTAACAAAACACTTGTAACTGATGTAACATCCGTGCAAGCATGTAACCTCCAAAACAAATTATTATGTTCATAATAAGATATAGAAATTACTAGAATTATTTGTGACATGTGAAGTTTCTCTTAACTTAAACACAGTCACATGTTTGGACTAAGGGAGTTTCTGATATTAACTTGATGCTAGTTATGTGTGAAATTCAGAGATGATCAGGCTTCTTCTTTATCTTCCATACAAATTTATATGGTGAAGATTATAATTAGTTGGTGTTACCCTAAAATATGGAACTGGTGATTTAGGGGTTTCCATATGTTGATATCAGTATAGAAGGAGATTGATGGTATGTGTGGAAACATTTCCAACACATCATGATAAGCCAGTAATATTTCTAACAGATCACAATAAGAATGTAGGATGATGTAAGAGATGTAACTATTTCTAGGTCACCATGTCAACATGACGTTAGGTAGAATGATGTAAGAGATGTAACTATTTCTAGGTCACCATGTCAACATGACGTTAGGTAGAATGATGTAAGAGATGTAACTATTTCTAGGTCACCATGTCAACATGACATTAGGTAGAATGATGCAAGAGACGTAACTATTTCTAGGTCACCATGCCAACATGACATTAGGTAGAATGATGTAAGAGATGTAACTATTTCTAGGTCACCATGTCAACATGACATTACGTAGAATGATGTAAGAGATGTAACTATTTCTAGGTCACCATGTCAACATGACATTAGGTAGAATGATGTAAGAGATGTAACTATTTCTAGGTCACCATATCAACATGACATTACGTAGAATGATGTAAGAGATGTAACTATTTTTAGGTCACCATGTCAACATGACATTAGGTAGAATGATGTAAGAGATGTAACTATTTCTAGGTCACGATATCAACATGACATTAGGTAGAATGATGCAAGAGATGTAACTATTTCTAGGTCACCATGTCAACATGACATTAGGTAGAATGATGTGAGAGATGTAACTATTTCTAGGTCATCATGTCAACATGACATTAGGTAGAATGACGTAAGAGATGTAACTATTTCTAGGTCACCATATCAACATGACATTAGGTAGAATGATGCAAGAGATGTAACTATTTCTAGGTCACCATGTCAACATGACATTAGGTAGAATGATGTAAGAGATGTAACTATTTCTAGGTCACCATGTCAATATGACATTAGGTAGAATGATGTAAGAGATGTAACTATTTCTAGGTCACCATGTCAACATGACATTAGGTAGAATGACGTAAGAGATGTAACTATTTCTAGGTCAACATATCAACATGGCATTAGGTAGAATGATGTAAGAGATGTAACTATTTCTAGGTCACCATATCAACATGACATTAGATAGAATGATGTAAGAGATGTAACTATATCTAGGTCACCATGTCAACATGACATTAGGTAGAATGACGTAAGAGATGTAACTATTTCTAGGTCACCATATCAACATGACATTAGGTAGAATGATGCAAGAGATGTAACTATTTCTAGGTCACCATATCAACATGACATTACGTAGAATGATGTAAGAGATGTAACTATTTCTAGGTCACGATATCAACATGACATTAGGTAGAATGATGGAAGAGATTAACTATTTCTAGGTCACCATGTCAACATGACATTAGGTAGAATGACGTAAGAGATGTAACTATTTCTAGGTCACCATATCAACATGACATTAGGTAGAATGATGCAAGAGATGTAACTATTTCTAGGTCACCATGTCAACATGACATTAGGTAGAATGATGTAAGAGATGTAACTATTTCTAGGTCACCATGTCAACATGACATTAGGTAGAATGATATAATAGATGTAACTATTTCTAGGTCACCATGTCAACATGACATTATGTAGAATGACGTAAGAGATGTAACTATTTCTAGGTCAACATATCAACATGGCATTAGGTAGAATGATGTAAGAGATGTAACTATTTCTAGGTCACCATATCAACATGACATTAGATAGAATGATGTAAGAGATGTAACTATATCTAGGTCACCATGTCAACATGACATTAGGTAGAATGATGTAAGAGATGTAACTATTTCTAGGTCACCATATCAACATGACATTAGGTAGAATGATGTAAGAGATGTAACTATTTCTAGGTCACCATGTCAACATGACATTAGGTAGAATGACGTAAGAGATGTAACTATTTCTAGGTCAACATATCAACATGGCATTAGGTAGAATGATGTAAGAGATGTAACTATATCTAGGTCACCATGTCAACATGACATTAGGTAGAATGATGTAAGAGATGTAACTATTTCTAGGTCACCATGTCAACATGACATTAGATAGAATGATGCAAGAGATGTAACTATTTCTAGGTTACCATGTCAACATGACATTAGGTAGAATGATGTAAGAGATGTAACTATTTCTAGGTCACCATGTCAACATGACATTAGGTAGAATGATGTAAGAGATGTAACTATTTCTAGGTCACCATGTCAACATGACATTAGGTAGAATGATGTAAGAGATGTAACTATTTCTAGGTCACCATGTCAACATGACATTAGGTAGAATGACGTAAGAGATGTAACTATTTCTAGGTCAACATATCAACATGGCATTAGGTAGAATGATGTAAGAGATGTAACTATTTCTAGGTCACCATATCAACATGACATTAGATAGGATGATGTAAGAGATGTAACTATATCTAGGTCACCATGTCAACATGACATTAGGTAGAATGACGTAAGAGATGTAACTATTTCTAGGTCACCATATCAACATGACATTAGGTAGAATGATGCAAGAGATGTAACTATTTCTAGGTCACCATGTCAACATGACATTAGGTAGAATGATGTAAGAGATGTAACTATTTCTAGGTCACCATATCAACATGACATTAGGTAGAATGATGTAAGAGATGTAACTATTTCTAGGTCACGATATCAACATGACATTAGGTAGAATGATGGAAGAGATGTAACTATTTCTAGGTCACCATGTCAACATGACATTAGGTAGAATGATGTAAGAGATGTAACTATTTCTAGGTCACCATGTCAACATGACATTAGGTAGAATGACGTAAGAGATGTAACTATTTCTAGGTCAACATATCAACATGGCATTAGGTAGAATGATGTAAGAGATGTAACTATATCTAGGTCACCATGTCAACATGACATTAGGTAGAATGATGTAAGAGATGTAACTATTTCTAGGTCACCATGTCAACATGACATTAGATAGAATGATGCAAGAGATGTAACTATTTCTAGGTTACCATGTCAACATGACATTAGGTAGAATGATGTAAGAGATGTAACTATTTCTAGGTCACCATGTCAACATGACATTAGGTAGAATGATGTAAGAGATGTAACTATTTCTAGGTCACCATGTCAACATGACATTAGGTAGAATGATGTAAGAGATGTAACTATTTCTAGGTCACCATGTCAACATGACGTTAGGTAGAATGATGTAAGAGATGTAACTATTTCTAGGTCACCATGTCAACATGACGTTAGGTAGAATGACGTAAGAGATGTAAATACTTCTAGCTAACGATGTGAACATCAAATTGTGTAGAATAATTTGAGATTTGTAAATATTTCTGAGAATTGGTTTTCAACTAATTGGTACAATTCATAGTAATAGAACATTTTTGATGGTTAGTGGTGGTGTTAAATCTTTTAGGCCTATCTGTGGAATGCATGATGTATTTTAGTTAGTACTAGCATGGAATTAGTCAAAATGTTGACATTAGAATAACATTGGCCAAAATCTTAACATAGCAATGGTCGAAATGATAACAATTGTCATAATGTCACATAAGCATAATAATGATCATAATGTTCATGTTTGAGTAAAACACGTATGAATAGTGTTAAAATAGTTGATTGAGTAAAACACGTATGAATAGTATTAAAATAGTTGATTGAGTAAAACACGTATGAATAGTATTAAAATAGTTGAGATGTCGCTGTTATGAGATAATTAATGAAGAAATTGAAATTAACACGGAAAATGTGAAAATAATATTATTATGGGATATTAATGTTAGAATAGAAGCTGGAACTTCTGAGGACAAGAGAAGTGAGAATGATGACATTAGGACATTGCTGACATAGTATAGTTTCTGAAGGTTTTGAGAGGTGATGTTTGCTTCACGGCAAGACATCTTTACTTCGGATTTACTGTTTACGTCATTACGAATCGATATAAACCAGTACACGTGTCTTTAAAATGGTGGAACACATTAAATATAATAAAGAAACTTGTGTTGATACTCCATTTACAGTAAATAGGAACATCAAACTACACTAGAAACTAATTTCTATATAACGAGTTACGTAAATAAACCACATGTAATATTCTAACACTCAGAGTCGAACGAACAAAGAAGGTAGGATGGCTCTAAAAACTGGTAGACTTATATACGTGTTTCTTAGAGAATGCGTAACAATTTTAAACACATTCGAAACAGAAAAATAGACCACAAAATAAAACGTGCTCGTTATTGTTCATACGAAAAGGTGTCTTTACTTAAATAACGTGCACTGTTTACTGTACACACTGTGTGTGTGTGTACATAGGCATTGGGACGAACAGTTTTATTTTAATTATTATTGTGGTCACAGTATGGTGCGGATGCTATATTTTAAAGGGTACACGTTTGATAAGCTAATAGCTTCTAATTAAGATTCTACAACTCTTTCGTAGCATGATTTTTCGTAGCATAACTAGAAACAAGTTATAGTTATAAGATAAACCGTTTACATCTTAACGTGTTTTACTGATACAAGATTACAATTTCTTTAGTTTATTCCAGAGAAAACATTCGATATTTAAATATATTTTGTGTGAATTTAATTACAAATTTTTTCATGCATTAAGCAAATACTGTTAAACTAAGTTTATGTTTTCCTATGTAACGTTTTAAGAAAATATAACGTAAGTATTCTTCGTAAAGGTAGGAGAAATATTAATTTACAAAACTAAAACAATCACCGATAGATGGCAGAAGCGAAAAATTTACAAACTGCTTTAAACGTTAATATTGATATATTTCTCTCAAACAGTAAATTTGTATGAAAGAAAACTTTAAGGCCATTGTAATCGTTATTTTGTTTAGTCTTATGCGATTAGAACAAAATTATATATGTATAAAAACGACTGGTATGGGTAGAGAAAGCACTATGCAGAGGAGCGAACAACGTTTCGACCTTCTTCGGTTATCGTCAGGTTCACAAAGAAAGAAAGAGGTAACTGACCGATAGCTGACCACACGTTTGAAGGGGGTTGTGTAATTGAGTGTAGGAATGTAGAGGGTGTCCTTAGATGTTTGATTATATTTATTAATATAGGTATAAAGGCTTTCCTTTATATTGGTTTATTTTGGGTTTAAGTTGTTGTATAAGTAAGGCTTCTTTAATTTTGCGTTTGTTTATGTTTGTTTCTTTATTTAGTATTTGAATGTTTTCTATGGTTATGTTGTGTTTATTTGACTTGCAGTTTTCGAAAACGTGTGAAGGTGACTTTTTATGTTCTTTAAATCTGGTTTCCATTTTTCTACTTGTTTCTCCAATATAGAAGTTGTGGCAGTTATCACATTGTATTTTATAAATAATGTTGGTGTGGTGTTTGTCAGTGTAGTTTTTACATAGTGTAGACCTTAGTTTTGTGCCTGCTTTAATACACTCAATTACACAACCCCCTTCAAACATGAGGTCAGCTATCGGTCAGTTAGCTCTTTCTTTCTTTGTGAACCTGACGATGACAGAAGAAGATCGAAACGTTGTTAGCTCCTCTATATAATATTTCCTCTATCCATACCAGTCGTTTTTTACATATATAATTTTCGCTGCAAGTGGGTTTTCTCGTCATCACGGAGAACCAAGTTATAGTTAATGAAAATTACATCGATTGGACCAATTCGAAATGCATTTTTTTCTTAACGAATATTTCAATGGTTAAACTAATGAAGTACAAACAGTTTCGCTTGTTGCCAAGTGTATATCTTCTAGTTTATAAATATCCAATGAAAGGCCAACACTGTTGTTTACTCGTAAAATATAGTTTACTTTTATTGTTAAACCAATACAAAGGGTACGATTGCAACAATTACGTGGTAAAGACAGATACTCTTCATATTCAGGACATGATATAAAAATAAACTCGTTAGCTATAAGGATTTCTTTAATGTGATAGATTAACAAACTGCTATCTTTCCCAGTGCGTTATTAATATAAATCAAATTAGTTTGTTTTATTAGAAAGATAGGATAAGGAGAAATGAAAAAAAAACACACTAAGAAAACAGACTAACATTCACTTAAGTTAAAATGCAGTGTTATGATTGATAACTGTTCAAGATAGAAAATAATGGACAAAAATTTGATTTAAACTGGTTAACAGTGTAAGACGAGAGAGAGAGAGTGTTTATTTTGGAATTTTGCACAAAGCTACACGAGGGCTATCTGTGCTAGCTGTCCCTAATTTAGCAGTGTAAGACTAGAGGGAAGGCAGCTAGCCATCACCACCCACCGCCAACTATTTTACTAACAAGTAGTGATATTGACTGTTAAATTATGACGCCTAAAAGGGCGAGCATTTTAGTTTGACGGGAAACCGAACACGTGTCCCTCAGATGACGATTCAAGCACCTTAAGCACATGGCCCTGTTAGAGAGATATTAGTTGTTTATGTATAAACATATTTCCGACTGATAGAAGTTCTTCTTCTTAAACCTTTGGTTCGTTGATAAATAAGTGTACTTTTTGTGTTACGTAATAAAAATTTATGACAGAGTTTCGTTATTTTCATTCAGTCGGTAAAACTATATAAATGCTGTGAAGCCAACACCATAACGCTGTTATAATAAAATAAAAGAACGACTGAAAATCAGAACCCTAAGTTTTATATTCTATTTTGTAAGAGCTGCATATTATTATTAAAATCCCGTGTTCTGAAAATTACATTTTTATCATAAGCTGCAAAAACTACAGTTCCAATTTCTAATGTCCTGTCGCTCAGAACAGAGAATTTTACTTACGAGGTTTGCTTTCATATTAGATTAAATATAAACACTTACGTGCTAACGGTGACTGTTCACCGTTTAATGTAGATGAGATAGAAAATCACACTTTCAGTTGCTCGTTGTTGACGGGATATGAAAGGTGAACTGTTGTTCATTCAGATAAGACTTGTTAGCAGCGACTAAGGCGGGTTCAAGTTTCATTGGCGAGATATAAAGAGCAAGCCAAACATAGATTTAACCTTACACTTCGCACATATCTAGATACATATGTTTATATTAACGGATTACAAATTGATTTATATGATAGTTGTTCAAGTTGAAGACTAGACCATTCTGAAAACTTAAACTGATATTAATATTATAAAGACGGTTTGGTTTGAATTTCGCGCAAAGCTACACGAGGGCTATCGGCGCCAGCCGTCACTAATTTAGTAGTGTGAGACTAGAGGGAAAGCAGCTAGTCACCACCACCCACCGTAACATTATAACGCCTCCACGGCTGAAAGGACGAGCGTGTTTCGTGTGATGGGGATTCAATCCCGCAACCCTCAGATTACGAGTCGAGCCCGCTAACCACCTGACCATCTAAAAACCCTAATAAAGAAAACAAAAACATACCAATACTTTTCAGTTTCAATCTAAGAAGAATACACTAACCAGTATAAATACACTACCAAATAAAAATACGCTATCCAGTACAAATTTACTACCGAATATAAGTACACCGTCTAATATGAATACATAAAAAATACAAATACACAATGCAGTATAAATACATTGCCAAATAGAAATACATTATCCGGTATAATTATATTAACAGATAGATGTACTCTATCCAGTATAAATACAGTTCCGAATACAATTACACTGCCCAGTATGAATATATTAACAAATAGATATGCAGTGTCCAAAATCAATTATAAATACAGTTCCGAATATAATTACACTGCCCAGTATGAATATATTAACAAATAGATATGCAGTGTCCAAAATCAATTATAAATACAGTTCCGAATATAATTACACTGCCCAGTATGAATATATTAACAAATAGATATGCAGTGTCCAAAATCAATTATAAATACAGTTCCGAATATAATTACACTGCCCAGTATGAATATATTAACAAATAGATATGCAGTGTCCAAAATCAATTATAAATACAGTTCCGAATATAATTACACTGCCCAGTATGAATATATTAACAAATAGATATGCAGTGTCCAAAATCAATTATAAATACAGTTCCGAATATAATTACACTGCCCAGTATGAATATATTAACAAATAGATATGCAGTGTCCAAAATCAATTATAAATACAGTTCCGAATATAATTACACTGCCCAGTATGAATATATTAACAAATAGATATGCAGTGTCCAAAATCAATTATAAATACAGTTCCGAATATAATTACACTGCCCAGTATGAATATATTAACAAATAGATATGCAGTGTCCAAAATCAATTATAAATACAGTTCCGAATATAATTACACTGCCCAGTATGAATATATTAACAAATAGATATGCAGTGTCCAAAATCAATTATAAATACAGTTCCGAATATAATTACACTGCCCAGTATGAATATATTAACAAATAGATATGCAGTGTCCAAAATCAATACAGTAACGAATACACATTACTTCTTTCCTTCGTTTTTGATTTTCGCGCAAAACTACACGAGGGCTATCTGTGCTAGCCGTCCCTAATTTAGCAGTGTAAGACTAGAGGGAAGGTAGCTAGTTATCACCACCCACCGCCAACTGTTGGGCTACTCCTTTACCAACGAATAGTGGGATTGACAGTAGCATTATAATGCTCCCACGGCTGAAAGGGCGAGCACGTCTGGTGTGAGGGGGATTTGAACCAGCGACTTTCGAATTACGAGTCGTATGCCTTAACCACCTGGCCATGCTAGGCCGACGAATATAAATACACTATCTAGTATAGATACACTACGGAATAGAAATACACTAATATGAATACATTACCGAATTGAAATACACTGCCAAATACAGATACACTATCCAGTATAAATACACTGCCAAATACAAATACATTATCCAGTATAAATATATTATCAAACAAAAAAATATGCAGATAAATTACAGTACCTGTTTCACCTGGTGGAGGATATGCGTACTAAATTTACACCTTTGTGATTATTAAACACAACAAAACATTTCCTATATAATCTCGCCAAAACTATAAACGTGTGTGTGTTTTTTCATACAGCAAAACCACATCGGGCTCTCTGCTGAGTCCACCGAGGGGAATCGAACCCCTGGTTTTAGTGTTGTAAATCCGTAGACTTACCTCTGTACTAGTGGTGGATAACTGTGAACGTTCACGTTTCATGGTTCTGAGAATTGTATACACTTCCATATCATTTGGCTCGGCATGGTTGGGAGGTTAAGACACTCGAGTCGTACTCTTATGGTCGTGGGTTCAAATTCCTGTCACACCAAACATGCTCGCCCCTTCAGCCGTGAGGGCGTTATAATGTGATGGTCAATCCCACTATTCGTTGGTAAAAGAGTAGCCCAAGAATTGGCGGTGGGTGGTGATGACTAGCTGCCTTCCCTCTAGTCTTACACTGCATATAAAACCTGAAGATGACCTAAGGGGATCGAAACGTTATTCTGTACTTTATTTTACCCATACAAGCCGTCTTTAGAATACGTTAATAAGTTATCTCACAATATCGCTTAAGTACAAAAAAGTATTATCTCTGTGATCGTTAGCGTGAATGCTAGCATGTTGGAAGCAAATATTAGGCCTAACTTCGTACGTGTTTTACCAACATATAAAATTACCCGTTGAACTTCTTTGGCGTAAATAAATAAATAAATAAGACCGCTATTTCTGAAAGGATTCACTGGAGAGATTCGATACCTGGGGCTTCAAAAGAAGCCATAAAAATATGTTTTTCCTTTCTTCTCGTAACCAACTTCTGACGAGCTAACTCCTTTTATTTTTAATACCTGGTAGTTAATCACAAACGGTTTCAGGTTTCTTCACACTGTAGGTGTTCAACGTAGAAGAATTATGGTTACAGTTACACGCTGGGAGAATTTTTTTTTAAATATCGGTCAAAACAATGTTTGTTTGTTATCGTGCACAAAATACACAATGGGCTTTATCTGCTGTGCCCAACATGAGTATCGAAACCGGTTTGAAGGGTTATAATTCTTCAGACTTACCACTCGGCCAGCGGAAGTGGGGGATGGACAAAGCACAAGCTATTTTCCTCCAGTTATGGAAACGTGTCACACAGCACGTTTTCCAAGGCGCATTCCGGATAGCGTGGTGCCGTCTATGTTGTTGAACCATGAACTACAGGAACAGCAACATACCATTTTTTTTATACACATGTTACATCTCCGAAAGGGATCCAAAAACCCCGTGGAAGAGTCGCCTGTTTTAATCACTCGAACCACTGTAAAGTAGTATGTCGTCTGTTTGTCAGTCAGTAGACAGTGAAATTAAGTCACACAGGGGACGCTTAACTTTGTAATTTGTACTGTTGTGAGGTAAGTAAAATATGCGCATGCCATGAATCACGAGAAGAATTATGCATTCGGTAGGCAACACAGCATGACATGAACTTCAAAAGCAAGAAATAAAAATATTTGTTACTGTCAATCCTGGTTTTATTTGTTCTTGAAACAGAAAGTTTTTTGGGGACCCTGTGCAACTGCATCTAATTTAACTATTCATTAATTCATTAACTTTTATTATTAATGTGTATCATTTATTTACATAAAATTCTCAGTGTAAAGCAATAAACAAAAGTACACTTTTAATATAAGAAAGTGGAGAGTGTTAAACATGCCATCTTAGGAGAAGAATAAATATAAATGATTTCAGAAATATGTTCAGTTTTCTTCAGCTTCATCCACTAAAACAGTTTCGTTTCTTTTTAACATAGTTTAACAGTATGAACTTTGTGGAACAACAGTTTGCGATTCGATTCTCATGAGAATTGTTTGTTTGTTTTGGAATTTCGCACAAAGCTACTCGAGGGCTATCTGTGCTAGTCGTCCCTAATTTAGCAGTGTGAGACTAGAGGGAAGGCAGCTAGTCATCACCACCCACCGCTAACTCTTGGGCTACTCTTTTACCAACGAATAGTGGGATTGACCGTCACATTATAACGCCCCCACGGCTCAATGGGCGGGCATGTTTGGCGCGAAGGGTATGCGAACCCGCGACCCTCGGATTACGAGTCGCACGCCTTAACACGCTTGGCCATGCCGGACCTCTCATGAGAAGAAGGGAGCACAATAAATGTTTTGCTGTTTAACACCTTGTGTGTAACAAGACGAAATACCACAGCTCTTGTCCAATCAGAAGCGCTGGTTTAGAGAACAGAGCGTTTAGTGAATGGACGACAACGTTAAGACCACGTGGCTGTGTGTGTTAAGGAAAAGCCACATTGAACCACCTGCTGTACCAACCAGGGAAAATCGAATCCCAGGTTTTAGTGTTATGAACTTACTGTTGTCTCATCAGGGGAGGCCTAATTGTGTTTAATGTTTGATCAGAAATTCAAACAATTTAATAATTTTTAAACAGACTTTCCTTTAATATTTTATGAACAGCAATATCAGGTAGAGATAGTTACAAATAATTTCCGTTACTACCGGTACAGCAATATTAGATATAGATAGTTACAAATAATTTCCGTTACTACCGGTACAGCAATATCAGGTATAGATAGTTACAAATAATTTCTGTTACTACCGGTACAGCAATACCAGGTATAGATAATTACAAATAAGTTCCGTTACTACCGGTACAGCAATATCAGGTAGAGATAGTTACAAATATTTTCCGTTACTACCGGTACAGCAATATCAGGTAGAGATAATTACAAATAATTTCCGTTACTACTGGTACAGCAATATCAGGTAGAGATAGTTACAAATAATTTCCGTTACTACCGGTACAGCAATATTAGATAGAGATAGTTACAAATAATTTCCGTTACTACCGGTACAGCAATATTAGATAGAGATAATTACAAATAATTTCCGTTACTACTGGTACAGCAATATCAGGTAGAGATAGTTACAAATAATTTCCGTTACTACCGATACAGCAATATCAGGTAGAGATAGTTACAAATAATTTCCGTTACTACCGATACAGCAATATTAGATAGAGATAGTTACAAATAATTTCCGTTACTACCGGTACAGCAATATTAGATAAAGATAGTTACAAATATTTTCCGTTACTACCGGTACAGCAATATCAGGTAGAGATAGTTACAAATAATTTCCGTTACTACCGGTACAGCAATATTAGATAGAGATAGTTACAAATAATTTCCGTTACTACCGGTACAGCAATATTAGATAGAGATAGTTACAAATTATTTCCGTTACTACCGGTACAGCAATATTAGATAGAGATAGTTACAAATATTTTCCGTTACTACCGGTACAGCAATATCAGGTAGAGATAGTTACAAATAATTTCCGTTACTACCGATACATCAATATTAGGTACAGATAGTTACAAATAATTTCCGTTACTACCTGTACAGCAATATCAGGTAGAGATAGTTACAAATAATTTCCGTTACTACCTGTACAGCAATATCAGGTAGAAATAGTTAAAAATAATTTCCGTTACTACCGATACACCAATATCAGGTAGAGATAGTTACAAATAATTTCCGTTACTACCGGTACAGCAATATTAGATAGAGATAGTTAAAAATAATTTCCGTTACTACCGGTACAGCAATATCAGGTAGAGATAGTTACAAATAATTTCCGTTACTACCTGTACAGCAATATCAGGTAGAAATAGTTAAAAATAATTTCCGTTACTACCGATACACCAATATCAGGTAGAGATAGTTACAAATAATTTCCGTTACTACCGGTACAGCAATATCAGGTAGAAATAGTTAAAAATAATTTCCGTTACTACCGATACATCAATATTAGGTACAGATAGTTACAAATAATTTCCGTTACTACCTGTACAGCAATATCAGGTAGAGATAGTTAAAAATAATTTCCGTTACTACCGGTACAGCAATATCAGGTAGAGATAGTTACAAATAATTTTCGTTACTACCTGTACAGCAATATCAGGTAGAGATAGTTAAAAATAATTTCCGTTACTACCTGTACAGCAATATCAGGTAGAGATAGTTACAAATAATTTCCGTTACTACCGGTACAGCAATATCAGGTAGAGATAGTTACAAATAATTTCCGTTACTACCTGTACAGCAATACCAGGTATAGATAGTTACAAATAATTTCCGTTATTACCGATACACCAATATCAGGTAGAGATAGTTACAAATAATTTCCGTTACTACCGATACATCAATATTAGATAGAGATAGTTACAAATATTTTCCGTTACTACCGGTACAGCAATATCAGGTAGAGATAGTTACAAATAATTTCCGTTACTACCTGTACAGCAATATCAGGTAGAAATAGTTAAAAATAATTTCCATTACTACAGGTACAGCAATAGTAGGTAGAGATAGTTACAAATAGTTTCCGTTACTACCGATACATCAATAGTAGGTAGAGATAGTTACAAATAATTTCCGTTACTACCTGTACAGCAATATCAGGTAGAGATAGTTAAAAATAATTTCCATTACTACAGGTACAGCAATAGTAGGTAGAGATAGTTACAAATAATTTCCGTTACTACCTGTACAGCAATATCAGGTAGAGATAGTTAAAAATAATTTCCGTTACTACCGGTACAGCAATATCAGGTAGAGATAGTTACAAATAATTTCCGTTACTACCTGTACAGCAATATCAGGTAGAGATAGTTACAAATAATTTCCGTTACTACCGATACACCAATATCAGGTAGAGATAGTTACAAATAATTTCCGTTACTACCGGTACAGCAATATTAGATAGAGATAGTTACAAATATTTTCCGTTACTACCGGTACAGCAATATCAGGTAGAGATAGTTACAAATAATTTCCGTTACTACCGATACATCAATATTAGGTAGAGATAGTTACAAATAATTTCTGTTACTACCTGTACAGCAATATCAGGTAGAGATAGTTAAAAATAATTTCCGTTACTACCGGTACAGCAATATCAGGTAGAGATAGTTACAAATAATTTCCGTTACTACCTGTACAGCAATACCAGGTATAGATAGTTACAAATAATTTCCGTTATTACCGATACACCAATATCAGGTAGAGATAGTTACAAATAATTTCCGTTACTACCGATACATCAATATTAGATAGAGATAGTTACAAATATTTTCCGTTACTACCGGTACAGCAATATCAGGTAGAGATAGTTACAAATAATTTCCGTTACTACCGATACAGCAATATTAGATAGAGATAGTTACAAATAATTTCCGTTACTACCTGTACACCAATATCAGGTAGAGATAGTTACAAATAATTTCCGTTACTACCGATACATCAATATTAGATAGAGATAGTTACAAATAATTTCCGTTACTACCGGTACAGCAATATCAAGTAGAGATAATTACGTAGAAGTCTAACAAAGTTTTACGTGTTTTTTTTTTTTTTTTGGAAAACCAGCGGTCGAAATGGACTGGTATGTCCAGGTCTTGATTGGCTTTTTGGTCGTGTTTTTCTGTGTTTTACAAACTGGCGTATGTTATTCAAAGTCCGCGTTTTTGTTCTGAGGCGACTCTTGTTTGAAAGAGTTTCCCTTCCAACATTTTTTAACGCGTTATAATATAAATTTGAATATTGTTCTCTGAAGGTCACATGCTATTGTTCATCCTTGATTCTCACCGTGTCACTGTCTAACCTGGAGCAATCCACAACAACAACAAAATATTGTTTACCTATTTTTTGAGCCTACTACGCCCTCACATCCACCCGACTCCAGCTTGCGTCTTCCACCAAATTGAATCATTTATCCACTTTGTTTTTATCATTATAATATGCTGCGAAAGTTACTTCTATAAGTACACACACACACATATCCCTTGATTTGATTACTCCCCAAGGTAGACACCTGCTGCTGATTACTCCCCAAAGGCAGGCACCTATTGCTTCGACTCCTCACTAACCAAGTTGATTGACAATGTTCAGTGGTGTTTCTGTCCAATAGCCTCATAGCTTTTACCGTGACGATGACATTAAAGTAATTGTTATAATTAAAATAAAATACACTGTGTAAGGAGACGACCCGATAAAATATACTGTCTAAGGAGATGACTCGTTAAAATATACTCTGACAGGAGATAATTTAATAAAATATACTGTGTAAGGAGATGACTCATTAAAATATACTCTGTAAGGAGATGACCAGATAAAAGATACTTTGACATAGAAGGAGAAAAGGTATTATTTCAGATGAATGACATTGAACAATAGGTATGTTGGTTAAAAGAAACTTAAAAGACCAATATATTATGTGGAAACTGTACATACTTACACGAGTAACCAACTTTAAAAATTTTCTATATTAGTTCAAGGATGTAGAAAATATGTGTTAAAAGGCAATGTGTAACTGTTCAACTGAAACACATGTGATAAAAGACGATGTGTAGCTCTTCAACTGAAATATTTATAGTGGGTATAAAAAATCTGCTTTATATTAATTGTCGTTATTCTTGCCATTGATAAAGCAAAACTTTTACTTCCAAACTTCATTCCCACTTCATACACACGTATTCCTTGTGGCTCATTGTGGTAATCAAAAGGGACATGGTTAGTGAACTATTTGTTGGATAAAAGTTGTATCCAACACATTAGATACCGTGGTAAGGAAAAGGGTTATTGTGCGTTAAGAAGTTGTTGGGTAAAAACTGGATCTAACGCATCAAATGATGTGGTGAGGGGAAGGGCTATTGTGGGTTAAGAAGTTGTTGGGTAAAAATTGGATCTAACGCATCAGATGATGTGGTGAGGGGAAGGGCTATTGTGGGGTTAAGAAGTTGTTGGGTAAAAATTTGATTTAACGCATCAGATGATGTGGTGAGGGGAAGGGCTATTGTGGGTTAAGAAGTTGTTGGGTAAAAATTTGATTTAACGCATCAGATGATGTGGTGAGGGGAAGGGCTATTGTGGGTTAAGAAGTTGTTGGGTAAAAACTGGATCTAACGCATCAGATGATGTGGTGAGGGGAAGGACTATTGTGGGTTAAGAAGTTGTTGGGTAAAAATTGGATCTAACGCATCAGATGATGTGGTGAGGGGAAGGACTATTGTGGGGTAAGAAGTTGTTGGGTAAAATTTGATTTAACGCATCAGATGATGTGGTGAGGGGAAGGGCTATTGTGGGTTAAGAAGTTGTTGGGTAAAAATTTGATTTAACGCATCAGATGATGTGGTGAGGGGAAGGGCTATTGTGGGTTAAGAAGTTGTTGGGTAAAAACTGGATCTAACGCATCAGATGATGTGGTGAGGGGAAGGGCTATTGTGGGTTAAGAAGTTGTTGGGTAAAAACTGGATCTAACGCATCAGATGATGTGGTGAGGGGAAGGGCTATTGTGGGTTAAGAAGTTGTTGGGTAAAAACTGGATCTAACGCATCAAATGATGTGGTGAGGGAAGGGCTATTGTGGGTTAAGAAGTTGTTGGGTAAAAATTGGATCTAACGCATCAGATGATGTGGTGAGGGGAAGGGCTATTGTGGGTTAAGAAGTTGTTGGGTAAAAATTTGATTTAACGCATCAGATGATGTGGTGAGGGGAAAGGCTATTGTGGGTTAGAAGTTGTTGGGTAAAAATTTGATTTAACGCATCAGATGATGTGGTGAGGGAAGAGACTATTGTGGGTTAAGAAGTTGTTGGGTAAAAACTGGATCTAACGCATCAGATGATGTGGTGAGGGGAAGGGCTATTGTGGGTTAAGAAGTTGTTGGGTAAAAACTGGATCTAACGCATCAGATGATGTGGTGAGGGGAAAGGATATTATGGGTTAAGAAGTTGTTGGATACAAATTACATATAACAAAGTAAATAGATATGGTGGGTTAAGAATTTATTGGATGAAAAAATTGTGTCAAACGTGGGAAAGGGGTATGATGGGTTAATAATTTGTTGGATAATAAAGTGCATCTAACACGAGCTGTTGTGGTGAGGGAAAGAGATATGGTGGGTTAATAATTTGTTGGATAATAAAGTGCATCTAACACGAGCTGTTGTGGTGAGGGAAAGAGATATGGTGGGTTAATAATTTGTTGGATAATAAAGTGCATCTAACACGAGCTGTTGTGGTGAGGGAAAGAGATATGGTGGGTTAATAATTTGTTGGATAATAAAGTGCATCTAACACGAGCTGTTGTGGTGAGGGAAAGAGATATGGTGGGTTAATAATTTGTTGGATGATATGACTAAGATAAAAACTGTTTTTAACACATGCCACTGTGGCGAGTGGTAGTTCTAACGCACAAATCGGGGAGTGTGAGACAATGCACGCGCACCATATTTTTTTCTTTCTAGTTAGTTGTCATTTTATATTTTATAAATGACCTAGTTACATTGACATGCTGAGTTGTGTGTTATATTCTTATTATAAAAACTTATAAAATTCAGAAAAATGAAACATACCAGGATTAAAACATTATTTGACCGCGACCAAACTCTTGCATATGTGCTAACAGGACAGATGTAAACACTTGGTGTATTCTAAGGGTCTCTGCTACAGGCTGTTACCAGCTGACATAATAACTTTTTACTTACAGGTAACATAAAGTTCACTGTTGTGTTTTAATCTAACTGATAAAATGTTTTATAACGTATTATTAGCTTTCAGCACGAGGTGATATATCCTTATAAATAACATCAACTTTAACCTTGGCCTCAATAGTTTGAGAAAACAATTAATGATTATAAGATTAATTTATGTTTATATATAACAACGTACTTTACACACGAATCGTATGATAACTCTACTTTTACAACATGTTTTTCTTTAGTAAAAAAAATGGCCTGGCATGGTAAGGCGTGCACTTCGTAATCTGAGGGTCGCGGGTTCGCGCCCGAGTCGCGCCAAACATGCTCGTCCTCCCAGCCGTGGGGGCGTTATAACGTGACGGTCAATCTTACTAGTCGTTGGTAAAAGAGTAGCCCAAGAGTTGGCGGTGGGTGGTGATGACTAGCTACCTTCCCTCTAGTCTTACACTGCTAAATTAGTGACGGCTAGCATAGATAGCCCTCGAGTAGCTTTGTGCGAAATTCCAAAACAAACAAACAAACCAAAACTTTAGAAAAAACAAAAACGTAGCTGATTAAAATTTACACATTTTTTCTATTTTTCGAAAAACTATTTTAAAACAATTGAATGAAAATAACACATGGCTGTTGTACGAACAATGAATTTTTCGGCAAAGCAGAGCCTGAGACAGTTTTGACAAATTTTCTTCATCGTCACCCCAAACACGCTCGCCCTTTCACTCGTGGGGGCGTTATAATGTGACGGTCAACCCCACTATTCGTTGGTAAAAGAATAGCCCAACAATTGGTGGTGAATGGAGATGACTAGCTGCTTTCCCTCTAACCTTACACTGCCTCGTTTAGCTTTGCGCGAAATTTAAAAACAAACATAAAAAAACCACAAAAATATTTACACAAATAATTTTATCAAAATAATAATATTAAAGTTTTTTTAAACTTACCTTATTGGATAAGCTGAAGTGGCTGACATTCAATTTAGGGTTAACGAAAATGAAACGCTGAAGGTTATTATTGTATATTGCATAATTTTGTCAAGACAGTGTATTTAATTTTAAGTGGTACTGGCCTAGATACCCAAATATTCAAAATAGCCAAGTTAATATTATAAGCCTAATTTAGTGTATTTAAATAGAATGGCTCCAGACATTTAAGGATAACAACATCCAAGATAAGCGAGTCATTAACTTCTCAGGTTGCGAATCAAAAATCCCAAGATTCGAGCCGCGTATTGAAACAAGTACGTAATATTTCTAAACCTCCTCAACGACTGATGGATAATTTAAGTTAAAATAACTTCGAATGCAGAATGATCCCATTATCAAAAACAAAGGGTGGGTGGTCAGCCTGAAGGTGCGGATTTGATACCCCATAGTATGGTTTGGACTTGTCTGTATTTTATTTCACTTCTTAAATTATAAGGTTAATCTTGGGGTAAGAGTACTTCAACTAGCTCAGAAGATGCTGTACAGAAAAGTTTGTTTGTTTGTTTGTTTAATTTCGCGCAAAGCTACACGAGGGCTATCTGTGCTAGCCATTCCTAATATAGCAGTGTAAGACTACAGGGAAAGCAGCTAGTCATCACCACTCACCACCAGCTCTTGGGCTACTCTTTTACCAACGAATGGCGGATTGACCGTTACATTATAACGCCCCCGCGGCTGAAAGGGCGAGGATGTTTGGTCCGACTCGGATTCGGACTCGCGACCCTCAGATTAGGAGCCGAAAACTTTAACACGCCGAGCCACAGAAAAGTGAATCATTTCGTAAATAAATTTGACTGTGTACCCTAATATAATACTGGTTAAATACGGAACCACTACCTGACGGTTCAGTTAAATACCGTTTGTAGGCTAAACTCCTGAAAATAGTTAGAAATCTGCAAGGTCTTTCCGGGAATAAGGTACGAGGCAAAGAATGACGAAACTGTTTATCTAGGGGTCGGAGATATATCACACTTATGTATCTCACACAGAAATAACCCTACAATAAGGATGGCATTACCATCAGGTCTTGGCCTTTTCTTTCTGAGCTTCATTAACACATTTGTTACTGAATATAGGCAGGTATGGGTATGCCCGTGAAGTGTAACTCTTGAATATAGGCAGGTGTGGGCATGCCCGTAAAGTGTGAATCTTGAATATCAGGTGTGGATATGCCCATGAAGTGTGAATCTTGAATATAGGTAGGTATGGATATGCCCGTGAAGTGTAAATCTTGAATATAGGCAGGTGTGGGCATGCCCGTAAAGTGTGAATCTTGAATATCAGGTGTGGATATGCCCATGAAGTGTGAAACTTGAATATAGGTAGGTATGGGTATGCCCGTGAAGTGTAAATCTTGAATATAGGCAGGTGTGGGTATGCCCGTGAAGTGTAAATTTTCTACTCTGTTTAGCAAAGGACGCCGTTACTTTGTGTGCAACTTTATACCAAGCAAATACTAAACAGTATATATTTGTGTTCTGCTTTATTGGGGGTTCACAACACTATCAACCCTAGTAAGCCTCAAGGCTTATAACGCTAAAAATGCGGATTTTAATATCTGTGGTGGGCAAGATAGTTACAGATAGTTCATTATGTAGCTTAAAAACAAACACTTTTTATCCGTACCCGTGAACCCTCTCATCACTCAACGGTGAGTTTTAAAGCTTATAAAAAACCTGTAACAGAGTTTCGACACCTGCGGTTGGCACGACACTGCGCCTGACAACCAACAAACAAACATATTTAGACGTGAATAAATATTTGTTACATTCTGTGGGCACATGACGAAGTGCAAAATTCGGTTCTTGATTTTCGTAGGAAAAACAACAATGTTTCCCAGTCGGCTATTGATACAGTGGTTTATCGCATGTTGTTATTTAAAGCTATTTTTGATTTACGAATAAAGAATGCACCTCACAAAAGCGATTGTTTCTATAACCTATCGTACTGATTACGGGAGCACGTGCCGTGCTTTGTTTAACTTTTTATCAATGTTCGTTAATTGTTTTGTTTCAAAATATGCCTTAATAGCTTACTACACAATAGGCCCTATTGTTTTCGCTATCTCTGTATTTTGGTATGTTGTAATGTAATTACATCTCCTAGTTTCTTCTCACAGCTTCGCGAGAAAAAAATCTGATTTAGTAGGAAGTGGTTGCTTTCGAGGTTGGAGCATCTAAAACGAATGGCAGCTGATGCAACCCTCGGAATCTGAGGGTTGTAGATTCGAATTCCCGTCACCCCAAACATGCTCGCCCTTTCAGCCGTAGGGGCGTTATAATATTACGGTCAATCCTGGTAGAAAAGTAGCTTAAGAGTTGGCGGTTGGTGGTGATGACCAGCTGCCTTCCCTCCAGTTTTACATTGCTAAATTAGGGACGGCTCGTGCAGATAGCCCTTGTGTAGTTTTGCGCGAAAGTAAAAAACAAAGAAGATGGCCTCAACCCTTCCTCAGAATTTCTAAGCCTACTTTTAGACTATCACCGATTTGACAACCATTAGTGCCTCCTCCAGTGGCTCAGCGGTATGTCTGCGGACTTACAAAGCTACTCGAGGGCTATCTGTGCTAGCCGTCCCTAATTTAGCAGTGTAAGACTAGAGGGAAGGCATCTAGTCATCACCACCCATCGCCAACTCTTGGGCTACTCTTTTACCAACGAATAGTGGGATTGACCGTCACATTATAACGCCCCCACGACTGAAAGGGCGAGCATGTTTGGCGCAACCGGGATGCGACCCGCGACCCCCTCAGATTACGAGTCGCACACCTTAACACGCTTGGCCATGCCGGGCCTGCGTAAACCATGAAGTTCGTAATATTTTAATAGTTTCGTTTAAATGTATTTACTGATTAAGTGATATTTTATTTCAAGCTACAGTTTTTACAGTTAGTAAGCTTACTTTTCAGAACAGATAGAACGTTTTGATCACTGATACGATCAATCTCAAGTGCTTGATAGTTTCAATTTTTGATGCAAACTTAAACAAGTTGTACTTGAGCGATTTTCTCTTTGAAATTAATTTTGTTTACGTGGAAGCACGCGAGTGAAAGTGACCTTTATACTAATATAGTGTTGCTAAATTCTTCTCCTGTGGTAGTGATTATTTTGGTGTTTACCTAGAGCTCTTATCGTTGTCACAGATTATGATGGCTCGTGTCAAAATGATTGGTTACGAAACAATAAGGCGGTTTCTGACTTCATCTAGACAATAGCTTCGATAAGGCTTTACATCATGAAGACATTTACAATTGCTGGCCCTTGGATTTTGATCGTGGTATCTCACGTGACTCCTCAGCTAACTTGCGTAACATATTGTCAGAAGAGAGTTTTTAGTCGGGAGTCCACGTGCCGAAGCCTCAGTTTACGCTGTGTTACGTTTAGGACGGCATACAAAGTTATTCCTGTGTTTTACTTCATTAGATATTTATATAAATATATCTGCTTGAAAACTTTCTAGAGCGATCAATGGCTCCAAACCGAATGAATCAGCCAGAAGAAGTGGTAGGTGCCGAAATCATTATAATAGTATTAACTATTAGACATATTACTTCCATTTACCAAAGCTATTTTTTTCATATTCTAGTCTTCGAAATCAGACTGCTTCTAGATCATAAGAAAATAAAGAATATATTTTATATGAAGTGAGGGGATGGGGGTAAACTACGCCTTCGCCTTGTTATTGTCAGGCGCAAGGAACCATTATTTCGTAAATCGTTATTTATTAACGTGAACCCTTAAGTTTGTTTATGAGTATCTAAAGAAACTAATTCCATATTTCGTTTTTAACTCACCCTTGTTAACGTTTGTCGCTACGTTATCTTACACGAAGACCAAAATTAACGGTTATAAACTTAACGCACTACGTTTTATTGCGGTGAGAGGTGTATGAATACAGGCTCACGCTCTCGGAACTAACGACATTTGTTTTTACAACTTTAACGAATTTCGTTAATTATGACATATTCCGTAATACAGTGGTGTCTGTTGAAGTATGTAACTGTAGAATAAAACCTTATTTGCAAGGCCGTAAACACTTAGTTATAAGGCCACTTGGATACGTGTAGGCCTATTTTCAAGGTGCTAAATGTTTAAATTGGTGAGGACTTTATTCATAGTTAGAATATTCTTATAATTTTGATATATGGAACGCAGTGAGAGACAGATCAAGGTTGTAATTAAAAACGAGGACATTGAATGTTGTATATCTGTCTTCACGTGTAAAACTTGACGGTGAAACTGAGAGTGACCCGTAACATCAACAACTTTGCAATGAGCAGGAAATCACGAGACTTAGCAGTCTGCGGTAAATATGGGGGCCAGCTTTATCCGCAGTCTGCTCTGTAGAGAACAACATGATATGGTTGACTTGAACTCTTACAATGTATTAGATAAAACGATTTTAATTATCTCGGGAGGGAAAAAAACATCACAAGCTTTTGTCATGTCCTGTATATATATATTACAGTACTGTGGACGAATATTAAGACAAGAAAATACTTTGTCATTCTTTCTATTTTATGGTTCTAATTATTCCATAGTATTACATAATGTAACTTTCAACACTGTGGTAATGTTTCGCTGATTTCTGTTGACAACTGTTTGTTGTTGTTGTTTTTAATTTCGCGCAAAGCTACTCGAGAGCTATCTGTGCTAGCAGTCCCTAATTTAATAGCGTAAGACTAGAGGTAAGGCAACTAGTCATCACCACCCACCGCCAACTCTTGGGCTACTCTTTTTACCAACGAATAGTGGGATTTACCGTCACTTTATAACGCCCTACGGCTGAAAGGGTGAGCATATTTGTTGAGACAGGGATTCGAGCCCGCGACCCTCAGACTACGAGTCGAGTACCTTAACCACCTGGTCATGCCGGGCCGCTGACAACTGAATGAGTCAGGACAAGAATACGTTTTATTTAGAATTTTCTTTGTTACGTATTATGATTAAAATAGTCTGAAACTGAGTTAAATGGTAATTTAAAGATTCCTTTCTTAATATAAAAAATAATAATACAATTTTTTTAATAACGGCTATTTCAAATAGTTATGACAAATAATGATTTATGTACATAAGTTTTACAAACTTGGAAACAATATTAAATCTTCTGTTTGGTATGGAAATTCCTTGATATCTCATTGAGAGTTCACGACGAGTAAATTAATTCTGAGTTCATAAAGGTACAATTCAGTTAATGAGGAGCTAGCTAGCTTTTCGTTGATCACACGTGACTTTTTCACCGCTGAAGTTGTATGATGTCTTCGTAAAAGATACTAACATCCGATGTTAATCCGCTGAGTTACGGGGTTTGTAATGTTCAAAATCGATAAACGTTTCTAAAGTTTCCGATTAATAAGTGTCAATCATAGTTATATCTTCCGAGGTTTACAGTACACCAACTATAGCAAACCAATAATACATACTATCTCTTGGCGCCTCGCTTTGGTTCATAAGTTTTAGGTGGATTTCTAGAAATTTCAGCTGGTCCAACAATACTTACGATACGTTAGTGCTTTCGTAAAACATATTTTGTTAATTCTTACACTCGAGAATCTTCTACAAATTTAGTGAATAGGCGAGAATTTCTCAAAACAGATTTAACAGTATAAGTTACACGTATTTCTAAATATATATTTAACTAAAACAAACATTAATATTAAAGTAAATATATAATAGAAAATCCGTCACACCATATGCTTGTAACAAGAGCATGTCATAAGGGCTCTGCATGAACGAACATATTGATAACATTTAGGGTCTGAAGTAACTATCATGGTATTCCATGCAATGTCTTAACTATATGGAAAGAAACTAGTAAGGAGCTTGTGTGTGGTACCAGTATATGCTAGAAGAAACCAATGTAGCAACACCTTGATAAAAAACAATGTTTAACACTATATATTAAATTTTCTTCGCATGCCACGCCCCAAACATTGTGGAGAGCTTTCAGTAGAACTGAGAATCCATTAAAAGTTTTTCGTGATGCTGATCGGACTGTCTGACAAATTGCTGCAGACTTTAAATGGTCCCTAAACACTGTCAAGTACACCACTGATCATTAGACCAAGACA
Source organism: Tachypleus tridentatus (assembly GCF_004210375.1). Taxonomy (NCBI): domain Eukaryota; kingdom Metazoa; phylum Arthropoda; class Merostomata; order Xiphosura; family Limulidae; genus Tachypleus; species Tachypleus tridentatus. The sequence goes on along the minus strand of NC_134827.1, from coordinate 34,794,656 downwards.
GGTGAATTTGAAAATATAAAAGGAAAAGATAGAACACCTCAACTGAATGATACAGATGTTAAATATCTTTGTTTATACAGCCTTCAGGACAAAAGGAAGACTGCTACTGATCTCAAGCATGAGATAAACAACCATGTACCAAATGATAGAAAAGTGTCCAGTTTTACAGTAGCTAGAAGACTGAACGAGAATCAACTATTTGGTCGTGTAGCAGTTAAATAACCATTTACTTCGACCTACAAACATTGTCAACAGACTGAAATTTGTTAAAACGTACAAACATCGTACTGTTGATGATTGGAAAAGGGTGTTATGGACGGATGAGTCCAAGTTTGAAATATTTTGTTGAAAGCTGAGATTAAACGTCCGGCAGAATAAAGGTGAAAGCCACTTACCTTCGTATATAGTATCTACCATAAAGCAGGAGGGAGGCAGTGTAATAGTTTGGGAGTGTTTTTCTCTGCTAAGGCGATAGGAGATATTTGCAAAATAGGTGGAATAAAACTCATCCAACCTATGCAGAGATTACTTAGCTAAGAAATAAGCTGCTATAGTCATTCAAATGATGCAATGGCCCCAACAGAACCCCGATTTCAACCCAATTGAGTAGATCTGAGATTTGATAGATCAAAAACTTGACAAACCAAAAGCTACTTCCACGAAACTGTATGGTAGTGTATTAGAGACATTTGGAGTAAAATTCGAAATGAAACTTAGATTAAACGTGTTTCAGAACTGCCTGGAAGACTATCTGCAATTATTAAAACAAAAGTGGACACAAAACATCAACTGTTTACTGAACTTCCACTGTTTCTGTTGTAGTCCCAAAACTTCCACTGTTTCTGTTGTAGTAAATATGAAGATTAATAACATTTTCATTTGTGATTTAACTTTCGATGATGGCCTGAATTCTGAATTTTGTCCTAATACGTTTGTATAAAAAGACGAAATGGTTTACACCGTAACTCCTCCAAGGCTATTGAGGCAATACCAAGCAAAATTTGTATGTAAACACTATGAACTATGGAAAATGTTCTAAGGGGGTCAAAACTGACCTTAATCCTAGTTTTCTTTTGTAAAGCGTATAGATTAATTACTTCTAGCATATTGAGTCAATCTCAAACAATCTTGACAGGCTGACCCTATAGATAGTGTAAATATTTTTAAGGGGTCCAACCACACTTGTCTCGTGAGGTGTAGGGTGTTCCAGGGTTGGATCACTTCAACATCTTCTGTTTGTTGCCAGATGGAAAGTAAACTTCAGAATGTTGTTTATGAAGAAGGTTTGTTATACTTGTACAGTTTTGAGGTAAAGTTCAAGTTATTATTTTGAAATACGTGATTACTGATGAACGTACATTGCTTAAACTGATTTTAAACATTCGTCATCAGTTGATGGGTGTTTCAAGTTGTTGTGGTACAGAAACTTGCATCAACACACTGCAACAATAATGGAAACACACGGTCTTGACAACCAACAAACTGAACAATGGACATCTGTTGTTAAAGTTTAGATATAATTCATGTCTATATTAGCTTTCAACAAGCTAGGTGCATATGGTCAGATGTATCAAAACTTGTGTATTGATTCCAGGCTAAACTAAAAACGAAATGAAATGAGTGAAAAAAAATTGTAAAGCTGTCAGTGTTGTTTATCGATTCGTGTTTGTTAAACATTTCAAATCTCATCACGAAAATACATATTACAAGGGAATCACTGCTAGATTAGGGATAGCTAGCGCAGATAGCCCTCCTGTAGCTTTGCGCGAAACTCAAACAAAACCAAACCACAATGTCGGTCTGTGTTAATGCATTCTGTAGTAGTAGTGGCGTTTCTAGTTTTTGTTTTTTTATTTGGGAAACAACTAATGGGCTAAAAAGGTAATTTGGGGATACAGAACGAGTGTATCAGAAGAGCTTGGTTTGTTTTGAATTTCGTGCAAAACTACTCGATGGGTTATCTACGCTAGTCGTCCCTAATTTAGCAGTGTAAGACTAGAGGGAAGGCAGCTAATCATCACTACTTACCGTCAACTCCTGGGCTACTCTTTTACCAACTAATATTGGGATTGACCGTAGCATTATAACGCCCCCACGGCTGAAAGGACAAGCATGTTTGGTATGACAGGGTTTCGAACCAACGACCCTCGTATTAAGAGTCGAGTGCCTTAACCACCCTTCCGTGTCAGAAGGGAGATCATTGTTAAAGGTAAAATAAATAGGCATTTCGTGCTTTTATGAAATATTTATTACTTTTAATAATCATAAAAGCCATAATTACCGCAGGCTCTTTTTACACGGCTTTAGGCTCTGTTATTAAACCTCAACAAACTATGAATATCCTGCACATAACAAACAAAAACAACTAATAAAAAGCATTGTGTAAATGTATGATGATGAATGGATGGCAGTGAAAACAAGAATATAGGATGATGCAGCTACACATAGATCATCTCTACAAGACTTTAAATAAAAAGTTAACGTTACACTATAAACAGTGTTGTACTTAGGTAGGGTCTATAAGTGGCTTAGCCCCAGCGCCTATGGTCTTAATGGGAGCCCATTAATAATTTTGTTTTATGTAAAATTACATTGGTTTTGTGAGACCCACAAAACGTATTAGCCCCCTTGGCTCACACAACCTTAAATCTACAACTGACTGTAAAATGAACAAATACAAAATGGTTACGAGGTCGATGAATTCGACCGACCTGGTAGCAAGTGCGTAATAATAAAGACGTTTTTACTCTATATGGTGTTTCTTGTACGCAAGTCTTCGGCTCTTAGGTGCACTACGCTGATGTTTACACAGCGTACAGTCAGTCTTACACTGATCATGATATTTTGATAAACAAACTGTATACCAACAGTCAGGAATACATAACATCCAACTGCAGTAATACTGAAATTAAGTATACATTTTACAGTGTAACATTACATTTCAGTAATGAAAGTAACGTAGTGATAATCTATGTAAAGCATTATAATCTCTATATTCTTATTTGTATTCTTTTTGTTACTCCCATCCTTGAATCATTTTATATTTACAAAATGTTTTATTAGTTGTTTTGTGACGTTTTTACCCTTGTTAGTGTATTCCATAAATGTGTATAATAACATTTAGTGTTATGTGTATTTGTTTGTTATTTTCACTCCTCTTCATTCATAATATAGGAGTTGGCTCCCTAAAGACAACAGTTATATAGTGTACAAAGCATTGAGTATATTACACGTTACAATCATTTAATGTTCGTCTATCATTAGTTAATAATCCTTGTTTCAGCCTGTACTTAAGCTTTTTTAAGGAAAATCAGATTTCTGTAAAAATGCTAACTTCAAGGGATCGTTTGCTTACTTACTGCCAGTTATTAAGATTAAGCAATTAATCGCGCACTGCACAGAAATACGTATAGTTGATTTAGGTTTAAACTTACGTTAGTGATAAATTAGTTGTAGAGTTATCTGGATTGAAACAAGAAGAAAGATGAACAAATTGGTGGGTTGGTCACTTTCTGGTTTGGTATCTTAGTGATGGCTTGTTGGATAGAGAAACAAATTGGTGGGTTGCTCACTTTCTGGTTTGGTATCTTAGTGATGGCTTGTTGGATAGAGAAACAAATTGGTGGGTTGCTCACTTTCTGGTTTGGTATCTTAGTGATGGTTTGTTGGATAGAGAAACAAATTGGTGGGTTGGTCACTTTCTGGTTTGGCATCTTAGTGATAGTTTGTTGGATAGAGAAACAAATTGGTGGGTTGGTCACTTTCTGGTTTAGTCTCTTAGTCTCTTTGTTGGATAGAGAAACAAATGAAAGTGAGTGGCAATCATCTTTTTAAGTAGAACTTTCTGTCACTGTTGCTTTTATTAGTGTGAATGTTTGTGTTATGCCGACCGAGTACCTTGGCTATTCCTAAATGTAGCATCTGTCAACTGCGTGGTAACACTTTCTAGACAGTGGGAGTCGTGATGTAGGGGTCCCCCGCTGGTACAGCGGTAAATCAACGGATTTACAACGCTAAATTCAGGGGTTCGATTCCTCTCTGTGGGCTCAGCAGATAGCCCGATGTAGCTTTGCTATAAGAACACACCCGATGCAAAGAGAATTTAGAAATTTCTAAACACTAAAACCCAAAATTTTAGGTGGGGTCTACTGTTAGGGGGAGATCTCTCCAATATGGGTCTGCCCCCACGCCCCTGTAAAGCACAAACTGTATTATTCGTGCTGGAACAGTAAGGTTATCTGTACTTGTGTATTAGTTATAGATGGAAGAAGGGCTGAACTGGTGATTCTGGTGAAGAGGTCAACACGTGCAAGTGTCTAGTCAGAAGTTGTATGTGTCAAAACTGTGTCCGTGTACGTGTGCAGAATAATCTTTAACTGTTAGATCCGTTACACCTACTCACTTCTGAATTGGCTATTCATTTGTTTATTTCTATTATTAAGTTGTTGTTACGTGGGTTATTTCATTAGGTCGTATTTCCCTTGACCTACATAATCCAGAGCACTAATTGGCTGATGTACATAAACTGAATTACAGTCCTTGTATGTAAAATGGATTTAAGATTCTAGTCTTCAGTGGATGTGAAACTGGTCAAGTTAGTAGTAGTAGTAATAGGAGATTAATAGTTCACGTGGTTTGCACGCTCAAAAACTTGCTACATAGTTTATAAACCTGACATCACGCAAACATTCTCTGTTTTAACTGGTTTCTTAATTTGTGCTGAAGAGTTGATAAGTGTTCGTGTCTCTGTAGTGATGTCACTAGAAGTTTCCCTGACTGTCTTTTCAACATCCTATTCTGAAGGCGCTGTTGCTTACTTATATTTTACAACAAATAATAGATTGACATAACTAATACTAAAACTTTGGGGAAGTCCTTATTGACCCCTTACGTCTACTGTCTGTAACAGTTTACTTTGTGGTCATCGAACACAAAATTTTAAAAAGTTTTTTAATTCCAGAAATATTTTCTTTGTGGTAGGTCAGAGTTGACAGTTGTGGTCTTGTCTGGTTTGTTTTGAATTTCGCGCAAAGTTACACGAGGGCTATCTGCACTAGCCGTCCTTAATTGAGCAGTGTAAAACTAGAAGGAAGGCAACTAGTCATAACCACCCACCGCCAACTCTTGGGCTACTCTTTTACCAACAAATAATTGGATTGACCGTCACCTTATAACGCCCCCTCGGCCGAAATGGTAAACATATGTGACGGGGATTCAAACCCGCGACCCAATAATTAAGAGTCGAGTGCCTTAACCACCTGGCCATGTCGGGCCCGACAAGTGTGGTGGAAATACGTTAATACATGTAACTAAGTTCGGCATATCTAGAGAGAAAATGTGGTTAAATATACTTGATTTTCGTTTATAATTGGTACACTAAAATTTGTTAAAAAGAACTTTTGATTTATATCCAATATAGAGGTCGTTCCTAACTTAGTAGTGAAAGACTAGAGGGAAGGCAGCTAGTCATCATCATTCACCACCAACTCTTGGGCTACTCTTTTACCAACAAGTAGTGGGATTGACCATCACTTATAACGTCCCCACAGCTAAAGATGAGACGGAGATTCCATCCCGCAAATTATGAGTCAAATCTTTAACCACCTGGCGATGCCAATGTCAGGTCAACTAGCGCAGATAGCTTTGCGTGAAGTTCAAAACAAACAAACATTATACAGTCAGGCCAGGTGTTAGAGTTGTTCCAGTCTTTACCCCCACCCCCACCCTCCGTGGATCAGCAGTAATTTCACACAAAAAATATTGATTTGGATCTTCACGGTTGAGGCCCGGCATGAACAGGTGGTTAAGGCGCTCGAATTGCAATCTGAGGGTCGCGGGTTCGAATCCCTGTCTATCCATACGTGCTCGTCTTTTGAGCCGCGGGGGCGTTATAATGTGACGGTCAGCCCAATATTCGTTAGTAAAAAAGCAGCCCAAGAGTTGGCGGTGGGTGGTGATGACTAGCTGCCTTCCCTCTAGTCTTACACTGATAAATTAGGGACGGCTAGCGCAGATAGACCTCGAGTAGCTTTGCGCGAAATTCAAAATCAAACAATCTTCACGGTTGACAGATCGTTGCAGCATTGCGCTAAAAATTTTAATCTTACGTTTACTGGCAACGGACGAGTTACAGCCTTACAACACGTTACTACAACGTTTAACTACTAAAATATCTTTAAGAAAACAGGAAAAAAACCAAAACGCCAACATAAACAGATGTCGAATAAATTGGGTAACATTTGATATAAGTCCGTATAGTGAAATATTTCGTGGACAGAAAAATAATCCAGTCAGTTGAGTGTATATATTAGGTTACAGTTTGTATAATATTGGTAAGTCAATTTCAGCTTCCCCAGTACTGTAACCTGTTTTTTTTTTTCAAGTATTTACACTTTCATACGTTGTTTAATAATTTTTTGTGTTACGTCATTTTCAATGATTGAGATATTAAGTAAAAGAAGTTATTGTACCTTATATTACCCCATTAAACACAACTCAAAATTTACTAAATTGAGCTAAATCATTGTCTGGTATTAACATACACAAATTATAGCAATATTCACTGACAAACAGTTCCCATAATTCACTACGTTGAATGACGAATAAAATGCTTGTTTTGGAATTTCGCGCAAAGCTACACGAGGGCTATCTGCGCTAAACTAACCAATCATTAATCTATGATTTTGTAGTCTGACTCTCATTTTTATATTGTTCAAACTGTTCTAAAACGTTGGAGAAAATTACAGGTTTCAAACAATGCACTCGTCGTAACAATAATTTGAAGTCGTGTTGTGTGAATCCATATAGTTTGTGACGGTGTCAGTGTCATTTTAGTTCGAATAATTCATTCCTTGTTCCCGTAACGTCATTAAAATATTACTTATGTTTGTACGGTAAAAAGTTTTCAAGAAGAATCGATTGATTCCTACCTTTACATTTTAGTGTTTCTATTTTCACATTCAGGCACGGGTTTTAACAACTAAAATTTCGGTAAAGTTTGGCACGTTTCCAGCTCGTGAAAAGTCTTGTGACGTTGTTCTCGTTAGCATATCCAATACCAACGAGACTGTTGATAACATTTCACCTTAGGGTAATACAGCTATGGCCTTCTAGTAAACGTAATTTAAAAACGAAGGAAGGAAGGGCGTCTCGTAATCTAGTTGTAGGAACTGAATACGTGCAACATACGGAGTTTATATTATACGTGTAATGAATGATGTATTCGAGAAATAAAAATGAAAGGAGCTAAGCAGTATTGAGCCAACACATGATCCTTATTCGGGGTATTACATATGATGAATTATTACGTATTTGAATGATGCACTACTTTTCGTTAGAAACCGTCCGCTGAACACTGTCGTTAATGGGTTAAAAAATTACGAGTTAAAGTGTAATTAAACTCTGATGATTATTTAACGAAGAAACATCTTGTATAGTTTGTAAAACGAAGGTGATGAAATATAACCTTTTATAGCGTACCAGGTTATGCCACTAAGACTAAAATTAATTTTCAACTTGCTCCTAAGATTAGCCCAATATATCGCTGTCAGTTAAGCCTTCGGGCTGATGTAATAAGCCGTGCTTGTGAAAACTCGTAATGGGAAAGTTAAAAATGAAACTTCTCCATTAATCAGTACATTGTAACTATGTACAAAGACGTACAAACAACAAACTGACAAAGTTTTTCTGCTTATGGATATTATAACCCGGTGGGTCAGTGATAAATTTATGGACTTCTAACACTAAACTCTTTGGTTCGATTCCTCGCAGTGGATACAATAGAGAGCCTAATATGACTATAAAAGAAACAAACTTTAACGGTACTTAAATTTCCAGTATTGTATTAACCCAGGTATAAACTTCATAGTTTCGTAAAAATGAATTTTGTAAGAACCTAAATTATAATCAGTAAAACAGGAGGTGTGATTACCAGTGTTTTCAATAATTGTTTCTTGTTTTAAGACTGAAAGAGCTGAACGGAGAGAACATCTCTACAAGATATTGGTGATTGGAGAACTTGGAACAGGAAAAACAAGTATCATAAAGCGTTACGTTCATCAGTTCTTTTCTCAACATTATCGAGCAACTGTATCCTTACTGGTGTTAAATAAATTATACGACGTACTTGTAGTTGTTCTTGTCTTTTTTAATTGTTCTCTCTTTTATTTTCTTTTTTTTTTTTACTATTCTTAATGAGTTTTACCTCTTTTTTGATAATTAGTTCACCTTTATATAAATCTCAACATGTGAAAATAAACAAAAGATCGGGCCGGCATGGCCAGGTGGGTTAAGGCGTTCGACTCGTAATTTTGAGGGTCGCGAGTTCGAATCCTCGTCGCACCAAACATGCTCGCCCTTTCAGCCGTGGAGGCGTTATAATGTAACGGTCAATCCCACTATTTGTTGGTAAGAGTAGCCCAACAGTTGGCGGTGGGTGGTGATGACTAGCTGCTTTCTCTCTAGTCTTTTACTGCTAAATTAGGGACGGCCAGCGCAGATAGCTCTCGTGTAGCTTTGCGCAAAATTCAGAAACAAATAAATAATGGGTTATTTATATTCTGTCCATCATGATTATTGATACTCGAGTTTAAGTGTTATAAACCCTTAAGCACACTGGTGGATCACTAAGGAGTATTTATGTGAAAAATTAAAATATATATATAGTTCTAATTACCTTAGAGCACTGGATAACAAATACTGAATAATTCTCAAAGTTTTCTTATAAGATTTAGTGGTGACTGTTCTGGTCTTGGGTATTAACTAGTTCATATGCGGAGAGCTATTGTTTACTTTACATAACTCAACTAGGCCTAACAGTAATGTAAAAATGTTGCTGTTATCTCTTCTAAGTATTTATAAACAAGATAAATTTTACTTATTTTTTGATTTATAAAAAATGTTATACAAATGTGTTTGTATTTGTTTTATTTCATCAATATATTCAATTTTATTAATAAGTCTTTGGGTTCTGTTTCAAACCCAAAACGATTCTGCTCTCCGATAAATATGCCATCTTTGTATGTTTTTCCCTAACGTCTGTTCAATAGATTGGAGTAGATTTTGCTTTGAAAGTGCTGAACTGGGACTCCAACACTCTTATTCGACTGCAGTTATGGGATATTGCAGGTACTGATGTAATGAATTGTATCGTGCCACATTGTTTAAGTTTATGATAAGAAACTTTTAAAGTAATGACAGTAGATACTTAATCTAAAACAAACAATTTGTTAAGTATAACAGAAGTTTATTACAGTGAAATAGTAACAGTGATTGCTAAGTACCCAGTAGATAGAATCTTTCCACTTGCATTTTCAGCTTAATTTTATGAAATACTGTGACCATTTAGTCATTCACCTGAAATGCCACACGAGGGCGCAAGTAACGTAACTTGTCTGAAGATTTAGGCTTAATTGTTCTGTGATTATAAACGATAGAGTATAACAGTACAATACTATACACAGTTTGGAGAATTAATTGTTCGAAATTCACTGTACGTTATTTGACTTAGATTTTAGTCCAAACGTTCTTACATGACTTTTATATTTCTAAAGGACAAGAAAGGTTTGGGAACATGACAAGAGTTTATTACAAAGAAGCTGTCGGAGCTTTCATTGTTTTTGATGTAACAAGAACAGCAACGTTCGATGCTGTTATGAAATGGAAAAACGACCTGGACAACAAAGTCCACCTTCCTGATGGAAGTGAGGTGCCATGTGTTCTGTTGGCAAACAAGGTTGGTTTTTTTTAACTGTTATATGTGTTGTCATCAAAATTGTTTTTAGACGAACACATTAATACAACTTACGATATTACTCTCTATCTTCAGATACTCAGCAAGATAAGTCTGATTTGTAATTTAACTTCAAGTTGTGTGTGCATTTTACTCACAACTGAATCTTTTTAAAATTTACTAAGTTGCTAATAAATAGAATAGCTGTTAAATTTGCCTTTCTGCTGTTCGAGAACTGGCCTAGTCGTGGTATTGTTAAGCATGTAGTTTTATAATGAGATATTAAGGTATTTTTATAATGTGAATAATATATATATGAAAGCATAAGAACAAGGAGTCCGTTCCACATTTTATTTTTTAAATTACGCTACAAACAAAAATTTAAAGGATAGTTTGGTTTGTTTAAATTTGTAATGTTTTCAGTTATGATATTTAAAACTTATTATAAGGGTTACACCAACCCCACTAGGTCTTTACAAGTTTATGGACCATTGATTACTTGTGTAATAGGTCTTTTATGAGAAATGATATACATCTTGCAAAGCAAAAAAAAAAAAAAACTGATTCTGATTGATTAGGAAGTAGGTTTACTGTTGAGATAATTACAGGTTTAGCCAGGTGGTTAAGGCACCTGACTCGTAATCTGGGGGTTGCGGATTCGAATCCCTGTCACACCAAACATGCTTGCCCTCTCAGTCATGGGGACGTTATAAAGTGACGGTCAATCCCACTCTTCGATGGTAAAAGAGTTTGCGGTGGGTGGTAATGACTAGCTGCCTTCCCTCTAGTTTTACACTGCTAAATTAGGGACAGCTAGCGCGGATAGCCCTCGTGTAGCTTTGCGCGAAATTCAAAACAAAAATTCAAATGACAGGTTTATGGACTTTTTGATAGTATTTACTTTTGAAAGAGTGTGAAAGCTTTTAGAAACCACCTCAAACTAAAATGTGCAAGGCCGTCACGCAGCTTCAAGAGGACTGTACCGAAACTGAGGTGGCACAGGTCATAGGGTGCCACATGTGTGGTCATTATATCATGGTGCAAATACCAGGCGGCAGGCGAGTACACCAGGATACAAGGCCTGGATTGCAGTAGGGCTACATATGCAGTATGTGACCGACGTCTGTGAAATTTATCCATTAGAATTGCGCTAGGGAGCCTCAGAAACAAGCATCAGCAGGCCACTGGAGTCCAGGATACCAGTTAGAACCTCAAGGCACCGAACAACCCGGTGGACCATTTGGTCTTCTGTGTATTTTCAAGTCGTCGATATGTGAGGGTCTGGAGACGTAAGGAAGACCTATATTCGACCTGTAACGTTATCCATCATCATGCTATTGGGTGACATCTGCATATAGGGGTGTATAGACCTCTCTGTGGAGAATGGAAGACCCTTGATAGCAAGATAATACATAGATCATATTCTGCAACCCACTGTTCGCCCTTTTGCTGGGGCTGTCGGATATGTGCGTGTGTATCAACAGGATAATGGCCGACCTCACACCGCCAGGATGACGCAGCAATTTTCCAGGGCAAATGAATAGAGTTACTGGACTGGTCTGCTAAGTAACCAGACCTGAATCTTATTGAACATATATGGTACTTGCTAGGGGGAGTAGTTAAACATAAGACAATCTGCTCCTGCGACTGTTCAGGGGCTCAAAGTTGTCGTCATTCATGAGTGGAACGTGCTGCCCCAGAAAGTCATCCGAAACAGAATCACCAGTATGGGGAACAGAAGCAGAGAGGTCATAAACAGTTGAGGAGGACCTACCAGTTACTAAAGATTCATTATGTTGATTTGTTTACATGAAGAGGTTATTTGTTCTTTGATACTTGTGCAGCCAGATATTGGCATTTTCCGTTAATTTTTTTTTCATTACTTGTAAATAAAATTATCGACTTGCTTATTACTGCTTACCCGCATTATTTATCTCTTGATGACGATAAACCCACGTGAAATAAAAATGTATCTCAGAACGACAGATATGGGTGTTAACACTTTTATTGATAAGCAGAGAACAACGTTTCGACCTTCCTAGGTCATCTTCAGGTTAACAAAGTTTGCAAATGACCGCTGCCGAACACATGTCTTAGGGACTAGAGTATAAACGGGTACGGAATTGTAGGGGGCGTCGCAGTTGGATGTTAGGTGATTGATCAGTTTAGGTATAAAGATGTTCCTTTATATTTGTTTCATTTTGGTTTTAGTTCCTGTATAAATAGGGCTTCTTTGATTTTTGTTTCTTTATATTTGTTTCCCTATTTAGTATTTGGAAGTTTTCTATGGTTATGCTGTGTTTATTTGATTTGCAATGTTCAAAAACGTGTGCAGGTGTGTTTTTTTTTGTGTTCTTTTAATCTGGTTTCCATTTTTCTACTTGTTTCTCCAATACAGAAGTCGTGGCAGTTATCACATTATATTTTATAAATTCTGTTGGTGTTGTGTTTGTCAGTGTTGTTTTTACATAGTATGGACTTTAGTTTTGTACCTGGTTTTTGAGTAAATTTGGTGTTTACTGGAATGTTGTGTTTTGTTATAAGTTTTTCCAAATGTTGGTTATTTTTTCACTGATGTTTGGAACATATAGTATACAGCAGTTTAAGGTTTTGTGGTTTGTTGTATCTTGGGATTTATTGTTGTTTGTTTGTTGTTGGTCTAGGTGTGTGTGTATAATTTTTCCACAGTTTTATTCAGGAAATTTGTTGATGTTGATGAAGTGTTGTTTTATTTTGTTGATTTCATCATTAATTTTATCAGGTGAACATAGCTTTATGGCTGTGTTTGGTTTCTTAATATGTTGAGTTTTTGTTTTGTTTCATGTGCTGAGTCCTAGGGAATGTATAATCTAGTATGGTGATTTTTCTGTGGATTTCTGTTTTGAATTGTGTGTCGGTTCTAGTGATTTTGAGGATAAGAAATGCTATTTGGTTAGTTTTTTCCTGTTCACAGGTGAACTTAATGTTGGGATGTATCGAGTTAACATGGTTAAAGAAACTGTGTGTGTGTTCTGTAGATGTGAATCCAACAATTGTATCTTCAACATATCTGTACCAGTATAATGGTGGGTGTAAGGCTGAATTGATCGTTTAAGGTTCAATTTTTGTCTAAAAATATTGGCTAGAACTGATGACATGGGATCACCCATATTTTGGCCATTTATTTGTAGGTAGTTTGGTTACATTGCACAACAATTTTTTGAAAAGTTTGGCTTCCTGAAAAGTTTTTGCTGGTTAACTGTTTAATTGCGTTTATGTTTCTAATACGCTATTACGTTCAACATAATTAAAAGTGTTTTGCTTCTGATTTTCGTTTGTATTCAATGTCCGGTGCATCACGTTGCAGTGTCCAACAGTAGTCAGCAAGCATTGACGGATTCCAGTTACCCTGATATCGTTTTTCCATTGTAGCAATGTCCTGGTGAAACTGAAGATTTCGATGAAACGGTACGTGATGGGTAAATTTGGATGTGATTTTCGCGATCAGCAGCCAAAAATATATAAGGAACACCCAACAGTGTTCAAGAAGCAAAAACTGTTGTGCAGTATTATTGAACATAAAGTTAGTTTTGATGGTAGTGAATTTTATAAGGATTGCTAATTGGTTGCTGGAGATGTGTGTCAATGGGTTGGGGTCTTGGATGTAAAGTTTTAAATCTATCTTGCAGACTTCAATTGTTGGGACTTCTGTGAAGAGGGAGATTACATCAAAACTGTCCATTAAGACTTTATGGTTTAGTTGATTAAGAATATATTTAAGAGTTAAAAGTCTTTGAAAAATTAGCTGGCTGATGTCACATATTTAGAAAATTCCCACACTATATATGGGTCGTAATGGACAGTCGGATTTGTGAGGTTTGGGGGTGCCGTATGGTTGTGGTGTGCGTGATTTAGTCTTTCGGAGGTAGGAATAAATGTTTTCTGATATTGTGTTGTTGTTTTTTCATTTGTAGTAACATTTTGTTTAACTGGTTTTCGTGTGTTTTTGTTGGATTTGTGCTTAGTAGTTTAAATTTGGTTGTATCTGATAAGATGTTCATTTTTTGAATGTATTCATTTGTGTTCGTTATAACTATGGCATTGTCTTTATCTGCTTATAGAATTTCAATGTTGTTGTCTTGTTTTAAATTGTGTATATAATTAATATCTTTTGTATGAGGTTGTTTTTTAGTTTTCTTTTCTGTGAAATTATGTTGATAGTTTTGTGTGAAAATCCTTTGAAAAGGTTGTTTTGAGGTGTTTCGGGGAAATAGATGTTTTCAGTTCCACCTGGAAAGATATGTTGTTGGTTGTCGGTGAAATTGTTGTCGAGGTTGTCTTCATTCTGGTGTTCGTATTCCGTTGTTTGTTGATGTTTGCAGTTTGTCTAGAGGGGATCACCAGTCTTCTAACTAAGTCTTCCACGCAGGATTTCATTTTGATGGATGGAATATTTCTAGATGTTACTGTGAAGTTGAGTCCCTTGTTGAGTAGAGTATTTCTTCACTGCTTAATTTTTAGTTGGATCTCTTAATTACGAGATTGGTTGGTGGTTCGTTGTGTTGTTGTCACCTTAGTTTCTCCAGTTTCTTGTTGTTGTCGCCTTAGTTTTTCCAATTTCTTGTTGTTGTCGCCTTGGTTTCTCCAGTTTCTTGTTGTTGTCGCCTTGGTTTTTCCAGTTTCTTGTTGTTGTCGCCTTGGTTTTTCCAGTTTCTTGTTGATGTCGCCTTGGTTTCTCCAGTTTCTTGTTGTTGTCGCCTTGGTTTCTCCAGTTTCTTGTTGTTGTCGCCTTGGTTTTTCCAGTTTCTTGTTGTTGTCGCTTTGGTTTCTCCAGTTTCTTGTTGATTTCGCCTTGGTTTCTCCAGTTTCTTGTTGTTGTCGCCTTGGTTTCTCCAGTTTCTTGTTGTTATTGCCTTGGTTTCTCCAGTTTCTTGTTGCTTTCGCCTTTGTTTCTCCAGTTTCTTGTTGTTGTCGCCTTGGTTTCTCCAGTTTCTTGTTGTTGTTGCCTTGGTTTCTCCAGTTTCTTGTTGTGGTAGACCTTTCTCTTGTCGTTCTTACTATTGATTTGATTGATGTTGTGTTTTATAAGTCCATAAATGTGTGGTTGAATGCATCAGGTCAGTTGATAGTCTTGATTCATTTTCTGTTTCTGCAGGTTATTTAATTATTTATATTTCAAGTGTAACATGGGTTTTAGTAGTTTTTTCTGTAAATTATGGATAATGTTTGTACACTTGTTAAGGCACACGACTCGTAATCTGAGGGTCGCGTGTTCGAATCCCCGTCACACCAAACGTGCTCGTCCTTTCAGCCGTGGGGCATTTTAATCTGACGGTCAATCCCACTATTCGTTAGTAAAAGAGTAGCCCAAGAGTTGGCGATGGGCAGTGGTGACTAGCTGCCTTCCCTCTTGTCTTACACTGCTAAATTAGGGACGGCTAGCGCAGATAGCCTTCGTGTAACTTTGCGCGAAATTCAAAAACAAACAAACAAACTTCAAATAACCCACCATCGAGAAACAGTTTTACAACACTGGTCTCAGAAGTGGGATTGTTTTGGGACAAATAAGATAGATCGTTGAATATACTTGAGATTGTACTTCAGCTGTTAAATACGAGAACCATGAGGTTATAGCATGATAGTGAAGTGACACTGGAGATAGTGAAATTATTAAAATAAGGTGAGAAAGAACAATACAAATATAATATTTAAAGATAAAGAGAAAAATGATAGAAGGTTAAGAAGATGTGTTTGTTTTTGGAATTAATCACAAAGCTATACAATGAGATATCCATGCTCTGTTTATCACGAGTATTGAAACCTGGTTTCTAGCAGTATGAGTCCACAGACATAATGCTGTACCACTGGAGGATGGCTAAGAAGAAGCTTACATAAATATTTAAAGATGATGAAAACTTAAGAGATGTAATATTTAGAAATAATTAAAAATAAAAATAAATCTATTGCATACGTTCACAGGGATTACAACAATTTTAATAAATGGAGAAAGACATCAAAGAAACAAGACGATAATAACAAGACTGAATAAGTTCAGAAACATCGAGAAGTCAAAAATGAGGTGTAGAAAGACATGAGAGAGCCACAAAAGATGTCACTGTCGTAGAGAACAACACCTAGACACGGATTAGTAGAGAACAACACCTAGACACGGATTATTAAGTGCAAACATTAAACTGGCCAGTCATCTTTCTTCATTGGTAAAATAATTCCAACCTAAAACACTGTTAGCGACAAAATATGGAATAGAAATCATTTATAAAATTAATAAACTAAGCTGGAAGTTGAACGTCAGCCAGTCGGAAAATCTATGGACAATGATAAGAGATACCATGAGAGACATACCAAGTTCAGTTTGAAATCATTTCCAAAGTGAATGGGTGGAACGGTGAACAACAAGCTATCCATTTAAAAGGATCGGTTTTGACAAAAATAAAATTAACCTTTAAGTTAAGAGCCTTAATAATTATGAAGTAGTAGCTTCAAATGGAGAGTCAACACCAGAACGTGGCACTCAGACCGACGTTGTAGTGCAGGATACGGAAGGCTTGTCGTATTATCTTATCCAGATGACTTTATGAAATTATGGAATCTTTGATAAATTCATAGAATTCACAGCAGATGAGAAGCAGATTGAGGAAGAGTTGCTAGTTATTTAGTTTATTTTATGATCTAATATTTAATTATTATGTAGTTTACACAACAAGTGTTAAAGGTTACTTATTTTAAAGGTGGTAGTTATGAGAAGTTTTGTTATGTAACTGTGTGAGCTGTACATTGATTATGTAACTGTGTGAGCTGTACATTATTATGTAACTGTGTGAGCTGTACATTGATTATGTAACTGTGTGAGCTGTACATTGTTTATGTAACTGTGCGAGCTGTACATTGTTTATGTAACTGTGCGAGCTGTACATTGTTTATGTAACTGTGCGAGCTGTACATTGTTTATGTAACTTTGTGAGCTGTACATTGTTATGTAGTTCAAGTGTGAACTGACGTTACGTTACTCGAATCTTTTGTATTTTTATCATTGCTTTAAGTGAGTATTGTTACGTAATGTTTCATAGTTTGTAGAAAGATCTCGGCTTTATTTGTATGACATACACACACACATATATATAGGCGACCAAGTTAGCACAGGTTAAGCTAATGAAAGTAAAGTAAAAAAGTGCTGTGGGATTGTCAGTTCAGCCATACAGGGCGATTTTTAAAGTGAAGTTTCACAGTTTGTATTGTAATAACATAGATATAGAAGAATAATCCGTATTTTGAGTTGATTTCTAAAGTAACTGAACCAACTGTATGGACTTTTGATACAAAATAGAACTATTTAAAGGTCTGATTACAACTAATAGTTAAACGAATTTTTTGTACATACGTCAGGCTTGTTTTGAATATATATTATTTTGAAACAAGTGGATTGTATGCTGGTCATTTATTGTTGAAACTTATCAGCAACAAATCGCAGGCACCTACTGTATAGAATCCACGGCCATAAAAACTGACAAAAGTGTACATCTTTAAAGGAAGCTGTGCTGTTGGCAATGGAACTAGTATTCATTGAGGTCTCAAACAAATAAGCCAATAAAGCATTTCGAAGTTACCGGATCGTCAGATGAAGCAGAATTGAAACATCAATTCATACTGACGATAGTGTAAAAGTACTAAAAGAATTGGTCAGACAGCTAGTTACACAGAATGGATGAAGTAAACCGCAAGACAATATGTGTTTCAAGTATAATTTGAAAGTATACATTACTAAAAATTGCAGACAAATACTTGGACATAATAAGAATTTGTTACAAAGAATAACAGAAAGAGGGGATTGCTGTGGGTGTGGAAAACTTTTCTGTTATAGATTGTGAGGAGTCCACACTTGTTAAGATACAAGGAAATATTATTTCAAAGATTAGTCTTCAAACCCAACCTGATCAGAGAAACAATGTAACTGTAACCAGACATCAGGAAACAGGAATTAGCTGGACTTACTGGCAAAGTTCAGATAACATCACTGCATCTGCCCCTAAATTAAACACAAAGTTCACAATTTAAAGAAATTAGTTCATTTGTTTATTGGTGGGAAGTCTTGACATTTGTTGACTAGCACTAATTCTAGAGCTGTTATAGATTGATTGGTTATGATTTGTTTGTTTTATTTTAATTTCACGCAAAGCTACTCGAGGGCTATCTGCACTAGCCGTCCCTAATTTAGCAGTGTAAGACTAGAGGGAAGGCAGCTAGTCATCACCACCCACCGCCAACTTTCGGGCTACTCTTTTACCAACGAATAGTGGGATTGACCGTAACATTATAATGCACCCACAGCTGAAAGGGCGAGCATGTTTGGTGCGACGGGGATTTGAACCCGCGACCCTCAGATTATGAGTGGGACGCCTTAATCAACCTGGCCATGCCGGGCCGATTAGTTATGAAAGGTGTGAAACTGCATTCAGATATGAAGAGGGAATGATTTGAATAGCAAGTTGATATCAGATTCTAGCAATAGGAAACTTAGGAGCCATCTTTATTGTGGGAAAGGACTCAATGCTTCACGATGTGTAGTTAACTTACATAAAGGAAGGGTGCAAGGTAAAAAACTCATGTAATGCTAAAACATTGGCGTAAGGTTAAGTTAGCTTCAAATACATTCACAGTCTATGACAGAAAAGTCTTGTGCACGATATGACAGTTACTGTGCCAGAGATTGAACTTCCAGTCAAAATGAGAAGGGGAGTCATTGTGCCACCAAGAAGTAAAGTACTCTGCCAGAACTTGTTGAAAATAAATTGACATCTAGTGACACTTGTGGATATTTTAAGAGAGTTGTCATCATTAGGGCCACGAACACAACAAACCATGAAATCTAGTCAAATCTGTATGGAACACACTGTAAGATACGAGGACTCCCATCAAAGAACATCAGAAGTTGTCACACTTGAGAAGAGATGTTAGGAGTTTGTTGTCAGATACTCACACAAGGAGAACTTATAACTTCACTTATAAGAATTGCGTGAATGGCAGTGGTGGATACAGGATTTTTTGGTGGGGGGATGATCGACTAAGTAACAGTGACTTAAACCCGACCCCAAGTAAACTTTTCCTTGTTACTGCAACGTAAATTTCATGGAATTAATTCAGATACAAAGACAAGAAACATATATGGCTATGAACTCTCATTTATTGATTTTATTTTAAAATATCAAGTTACAAGTAATCGTACAGCACTATACTGAATTACACAACATAGTGCATGTGACAAAACTTTCATATATTCCTAAATAACATGTTACAAGTAAACATACAGCAAAAATATTCTAATTGAGATGATTAGTACTTTATATTTCTGATTTCCAATTAACCCACACAATGTTGGTACGGCCAGTGGGGGGGATGTATCCCCCTCTGTATCCATCCCTGATGAATGGAGGTCTTTCAGATGATCAATGCCAGAGATTATATCATGGAATGTAAGATACATTTCGCATTAAATCTCGAAACAAATAAAATATTTCACAAGATTTATAATGAAGATGCAGCGCCAATAAGTCAGCTGACCAGACAACTCCTACTTGCAAAACAGGATCTGTTGTTTTCAAACATATAAAAGTCATGGAGGAACAAGGAGTGATAGAATCAAGTACTTAACTGTGGACATCCCTTGTTGTACTTGCGAAGAAGGATATATCCGCAAGCTCCTGTGTAGACTGTCAGAGGGTGAATCAAGTCGCAAAGAAGAATGTCTACTCATTGCCAAGGATTGACTAAACTTTGGATACTGTGCTTGGATCAAAATGGTTTTCAACGTTGGATCTTAACAGTGAATATTCGCCAGTCCAAATCGACCAAGCAAAAGGAGAGAAGGCTACAGTAAATTGATCGAAGCAGCTTGACATGTTATAATTTGGATTATGCAATGTTCCTGCCACTGTTATTCTTTTTAGGCCCGGCATGGCCAAGCGTGTTAAGGCGTTCGACTCGTAATCCGAGGGTCGCGGGTTCGAATCCCGGTCGCACCCAAACATGCTCGCCCTTTCAGCCGTGGGGGCGTTATAACGTGATGGTCAATCCCACTATTCGTTGGTAAAAGAGTAGCTTAAGAGTTGGCGGTGGGTAGTGATGACTAGCTGCCTTCCTCTAGTCTTACACTGCTAAATTAGGGACGGCTAGCGCAGATAGCCCTCTAGGCTTTGCACGATATTCAAAACAAAAAACAAACAGTTTTTTATGTCTGATATCTGTAAATAAATTAAATATTTATGATGCAGACGACTTGTGTTTTTATAATTCAAGGGAAAATGTGCTACAAGTTAGTTGTGCTTTGGTACAAAATAAAATAAAAATTGGATAAAATCTGAGTTGGATGAAACTAAATTAATTTGATTTGAGTTTGTTATGAGGGTTCGATTATGACTTTTATGACTTATTAGTTTAATAGCTGTAATTCAGTTTTTTAACATTAAGTTTATGTTTTAATGAAACACCAGAGATACGAGAAATACCCTACCTATGAATAAATTAACAAGTGACTATTTGGTGTTAATTAGGAACTTAGAATTACCATTAGTGACTTAAAACTATGTAAATTGTAGAACTTATGGTTGTTCCAAGAAATAACAATCAATTATTATCACTTAGTATACTTTGTATTACTGAATGGTATAAAAGAACGCCCCCAGAAGTGTCGACGTAAGCTGTATTTTTAATATTTTAATCTGTTTGTTTACTAGTAGGGGAAACTACTAGCATGATGACGATACCGTATTTAGAAAGTTTATTCTACAATATCTTGAACGTTCGAGAGACTTTCTGAAGTATCTAGAAACGAGAATGTTTTATAAATACAAAAATCAGGGAAACAACAAGTCAGTTTCAATTCGTTCCTCATTGAAAAGTTTCTTAAATATCCAGCTCAGTGTTATTTATTGCGCATGTTCGGTTTCTTTATCGATTAACCTTGCAACTGCAAAAATTTATTTGTCTATTTCTCGTAGTACCGTTAGCGAATAAATTACTGTTGAGAGTGAATATTATTATTTGTTAACCTAGGCTAACAAATGTGTAGAACCGATAGTAGCTTATAGTAAACGTTAAGGAAGAAATGAACTAATTTGTTATCGTTACTTGGAGAGGACTTCAGATTATTTTCATCAAAATTTTTTAAAAGAAACCACCCAACGAAAGAACAAATTACAATACTGTATCCCATTATTACATAACGTTCACCGATAGGCCTAACTTCAAAAATTAGTTACGTCTAACATAAATACGTACCTATTGACAGGAAAAGTTAGATACGAGTATTCTGTGATGCGATATATTCTAATACATGCCACAAAAGTTAAATTAGGTTTTATTTTTTACTTGCTTATTAAATACCTCATCAGTAGTGTATATTTTATAAACAAACTACGCCATCCTTGTTATCTTCGAATTAACCAGCAGTTCTATTACTAATTTTTATTTAATTTTCAGTGTGATATGCCGAAAGATGGAGCTGTAAATAATCCAGCACTCATGGACGAGTTTTGTCAAGACAACGGTTTTATTGGATGGTATTTAACATCCGCTAAGGATAACATCAACATTGAAGACGCAGCAAATTGTCTTGTCACAAAGGTACGTTGTAAGCCTTATTTAAACTCCATTTTAGATATTTCGATTGTTTTGCAACCATTAAAATGTGCAATTATCGCACAGTAAAGAAAAACAATTTGAAGTTTCAAGTGGTCTACCATTTTATAACCCTTTAATGAGTGCAGTACGTCTTCACCCCACAGTTAGTTATTTTTCGGTTGGGTCTTACAGTACTTATACAAAGTGTATTTTAAAAATACACAATGATGTTTAAGTAAGTATTTTATTTAAATACTTTTAAGCGTGTTTTTATGCGAAAAATATTTCAAAGTAACTTTATTTTGCAAATAATGATTCGACGCCTAGTTCTTGCCGCTGTGTTCTTAGTACAAATCTATAAATACGTTATTTGCATTCTGCACATCGTGAGAATTCGAACCACGGATTCTAGCGTTGCAAGTCCTTTAAACGTATCGCTGATCAACCAACTACTGGTTATTAGGATTACGGTAATACTAGCCATACCAGGTTACCATCGAGATTCGATAATACAAACTTTAAAAATACATTATTGCAGTAAGAACGTAAACACGATTGTCAAAGAAATTAGTATTTCACTAGTACAGTGGACTGGTAGCATGGTGACATCGCTATATTTAGGGAATGTATTAACATTGTCCTACAAAATCTAGAATGCTCAAGAAATTTTCCGAAATATCTAGAAACGAGGTTCCTTTATGAATACGATAATAAATATTTATAGTCATTATCCCTAAATGTAAAGATTAAAACAAAACAAAGAATAGTCAAACCTAGATATTTAAAATATACGGGTATGACGTTAACTATGTACTAAGGTGGGGAATAATACATAACGGTAGTAGGAACTTTGCACTACTTCTAGGAGTGACCATTTTATTTGTTTGTAGAATTAGTGACCATTTTATTTTTTTGTAAAATTGAAATTTGAGATAGAGCATGATTAGAACTCATGTCACTAATTCTAAGATAAACATTTAAGCTACCTAAACTATAAGTGGGTATGCATCGAGTTTGGTTTCCGTTTTTATCAGTATCTACTTATGGATAAGAAATCATTGTTTTTACATTAGTCCCCGCAAGGGAGGGAGTGCTGCGATCTGGCCCATGTATGTGCATTTGTTTTCGCGCGTGTATCTCGAAAACTAAAGAAATCAATATACACGAAAATTTTATTCAAGACGAGTTCCAGAAATGTGGCCTTTAGGTGTGGAACATATTTTTTTATCTTCATCTCTGGAGGGGACATTGCAATTTGATACGTGCATTTGTGTTTCTTCACTCGTATCGTATCTCACACAAGATACGGACCGTTGGTCGTTTTGGATCTGAAAAGGATTTCCCGAGTTTTCGAAGGAGAAATGTTACGTTATCCGATATAAACGTATGCAGTCTCGAAAAGGCGCGGTAGGACGAGGGTACGGAATTTCTTCAGTTGTTGTTATCTTTTGATACGAGTAAAACCTGCGATCACTGATTATGGCAAACGGTGACTTTTGCAACATTTGTAAGAACGTGCGTGGGAAAGGAGCGGCCATGAGATTTGCGTTATTTTATCACTTTTACGACCTGTAAGAGCTTCAACTTCGACAGTATCAAGAATTATACCTGAACAACTTTTATTATTGGATACAATAGCTGTTTAAAGATATCAGAAAGGATAGAATGCGGTTTAAAGGTCGTCCTCAAGGTTACCCAGTTATTTCGGCGTTTGTGGGTGACGACATTTGTCCAAGTGGCCTAACAAATGTTAACAACAATGGTGTGATCGTCCACTTCACATTATTTTTAACGCCACATGTACTAAACATCTGTTAATAGTTATTTCTGCAGTGCATATTGAAGAAAATAGAAAGCGAAACGCTGAATATATAATTGAATTAAAACATTCTGGTGTTATGTTTATTTCTAGTATCCGTTAGTAGTTAACGTTCGTAGTTATCCGTTAGTAGTTCGAAAATAATTTGAACAAGCACTATTAATAATAGCACATTATTGTGTTTCTCTAATATGCTAATGTATAATTTTCAACTTATGAATATTACACAAACATTTTGGTGTTATAATGTTTATTTCTAGTATCTGTTAAACGTTACTGAATTTCGAAAATAATTTTAACAAGCGCTGTTATTAATAATAACACATTTTTGTGTTTCTCTAACATATTAGTGTATTGTTATTTTTAACTTCTGAACATTACGCACAAAACTATGATTTTTGGACATAACATAGATACCGTAGAATAATCGAAAGTTGATTTATGAGCACGTGGTTTTTAAGATAAAAACATTGTCTTCTAACACTTAAAGTTCAATATCCGATGTCGCTCATCTAGAGTAAAGATCAGATTAATATTATGTTTCAAATATTTTATTTTACTGGATAAAAATGAATTTTCTTCCACTCGAAGTCTTTAGTTCAATCTTTTTTGCAACTTCCTATAAATTACATTTTAAGACCGACGTACATTAGGCCTAGAGTAATAGTAATACTAATATATTATACATATTTGATACATGACAGTTTAATTACAGCCAATTATGGTTTATTACTGCATTTGCTCTGGTATTTGCCTTTTCGTATATCGTAGAAATACAAAGAATTGATAGAAGGTTTATTAGTTAATCAAGTGGTATAGCTAACATTTCTCAGGCCTAATGGCGTTAACAGTGATAACTGAATAACAGCAGACGGAATCGCTGACAGATTTGTATAAACCTACAACAAAACATTTCAATATGCTCCTTATTCAAGATTGCCAAATTCGTAATTAAAACCAAAATAAAATGTACATTATTGAATATGGTAGTAATAAGTGATTAAATCAAACTTAATATAACTTAATGATTGTATTAAAGCTTTAAAACAATAATTAGAATAAAAAAAGTAAAAATAATTTTTAATAACAATTTACACATTACAAAGAAGTTACAAACTTTAAAATTACATAATAAAATTATATTAAATCATCGTTTAAGTTTACTTAATATTATCAGTATATTTAACCGTTTTAGGCCTGAACTCTCAAAATACTGGTGAAAATTACTATAAAGTAATTTTAATCCATTAAATTATCCATAAGCATTAAATATGCACTTATTTCTAATACTTTAGATTGTTTCTTTCTGTTGAATTGTATGCAAAACCTTTTCAGGTGTTATCTGTTGGCACGTTTAGTAATAGACTCGAGAGCTAGTGAATACCATCCACTGCTAACTCGTGTAATAGCAGGATACTATAAACCGGGTTACAATACTCGTGGTGGGAAGAACCCAGGTAGCCCATTGTTAGTTTTGTGCTTAACTACAAATACGCAACCCCTTGTAATAGCAAAATGGGACTTTACCCTCTTATAACACTTCCATGCTCCAGAAGTGAGTAATAGAAGCCTCCAAATTGGAATACAAACGTCTCCTCGTCATCAGGAATGTCCTTTGTTACTTCTGTACATAACTTTAAGTGCAAGTTTTTAGCCAGTCCATTGGCTTGTCACTTATGAGCAGACATACACAGATTTGTCAATTAACTGTACAAGTTTTTGACTGACGGTAGCTAGTGTCTGTTGTATCCATGTAATGTGAACCATATTGGTTCTGTATGAGATTAAACTTGACAAGATGTAATGTGAACCATATTGGTTCTGTACGAGATTAAACTTGACAAGATGTAATGTGAACCATATTGGTTCTGTACGAGATTAAACTTGACAAGATGTAATGTGAACCATATTGGTTCTGTACGAGATTAAACTTGACAAGATGTAATGTGAACCATATTGGTTCTGTACGAGATTAA
Organism: Tachypleus tridentatus; assembly: GCF_004210375.1. Classification (NCBI taxonomy): domain Eukaryota; kingdom Metazoa; phylum Arthropoda; class Merostomata; order Xiphosura; family Limulidae; genus Tachypleus; species Tachypleus tridentatus. Next base: position 34,769,518 of record NC_134827.1, on the reverse strand, counting down.
ACTTGACAAGATGTAATGTGAACCATATTGGTTCTGTACGAGATTAAACTTGACAAGATGTAATGTGAACCATATTGGTTCTGTACGAGATTAAACTTGACAAGATGTAATGTGAACCATATTGGTTCTGTACGAGATTAAACTTGACAAGATGTAATGTGAACCATATTGGTTCTGTACGAGATTAAACTTGACAAGATGTAATGTGAACCATATTGGTTCTGTACGAGATTAAACTTGACAAGATGTAATGTGAACCATATTGGTTCTGTACGAGATTAAACTTGACAAGATGTAATGTGAACCATATTGGTTCTGTACGAGATTAAACTTGACAAGATGTAATGTGAACCATATTGGTTCTGTACGAGATTAAACTTGACAAGATGTAATGTGAACCATATTGGTTCTGTACGAGATTAAACTTGACAAGATGTAATGTGAACCATATTGGTTCTGTGCGAGATTAAACTTGACAAGATGTAATGTGAACCATATTGGTTCTGTGCGAGATTAAACCTGACAAGATGTAATGTGAACCATATTCGTTCTGTGCGAGATTAAACCTGACAAGATGTAATGTGAACCATATTGGTTCTGTGCGAGATTAAACTTGACAAGATGTAATGTGAACCATATTGGTTCTGTATGAGATTAAACTTGACAAGATGTAATGTGAACCATATTAGTTCTGTATGAGATTAAACTTGACAAGTTAATGAATTGTAGTGAAGTTAAACCAGAGAATTCTTTTCCGTTTTTCACTTTCAGGGTCCCCAGTGACACAGCAGTATGTCTGCAGACTCGCACTGCAAGACACCAGGTTTCGATACCCGTGGTGGGCAGAGCACAGATAGTCCATTGTGTTGCTTTGTGCTTCACTCCAAACAAAATCCACTCACTCTTATTTTTTTTTTGTAAAGTGATATTTTTTTTTTACAACGTAATATACTTTTCATAATTTTTGTAAGTGGACTTTTGCAATAAGTATCCTTCGTTTCTACACACGTCGGAAATATAACTTTTGTATTTCTTTTGTAGATTCTTAAAAAGCAGAAGTCTTTAGTTATCGAAGAATCTCAAACCAACAACATACTTCTGGGTAACCATTCCCATCAGTTTCCTAAAGAGCGGAAGTGTTGCTAACGTGCGGAAGAGGGCAGCGTGTGTAAGGAAGTGTGAGTCTATAGAACAGATACGAGGTGTTGCGTGAATGTAACACAGTTGTTATATACACGTGCTTGGTGTAACATGAACCAGACAGTGGTGTGGCGGATAAAAAGTCAAGTGTACGATTTAAAGAATAAATATTAGAGTATAATATTACAACAGGCCAGTAGAGGGCTGCAAGTAAACTAATTAAAGAGAGAAAAAAACATCACAATAAAAACATTATATACCATAAAGAATACCGTAAGAGCTATTTTAAAAAGGTATAGTGAAAGCTCTACATACATCAGATAGATAGTGAAGTCAGTTTGTAACAGTATGAAGGCTGAACAGCTCTAAATCAAATAGAAGATACGTGTAGCAAGATTAATAATTCGACAGAAAAATCTGTAATACATCAGGTATTCAGTGAAGTCCAAGCGGTGTCCAACAATTTTTTTTTGTAATCGCCAAAATTATGGAGAAAGTGTTAACATTTTTGTTACACGACAAAAAATATTGTTTTATTGGTATAGAGGGATTGAAAATACACAATCCTTCCAATTATTTATTAATAGAATTAATTACGTTAAAAATATAGGTGGTAGAAGTAAAGCACCAGTTCTGATCAATAGAAGTTTCACCCCAGAAGGTGGGTGGGTGATGATGTTGGATGCCCTGGCTTCAAAATATGAAAACATTAATGAGATATGTTGGAAATAAGAACACAAAGTAACCTGTAACAGTAGAATTATAAAGATGTGTAACGGTTCCACTATTTACACAGAAGCCATATGTAAATTTTTGTTTTCCAGTACGATATTGTGCTAATTAATTCAATGAAGAACAAAAACACTCAAAGCTAACAGCAGCGTTCAAAGTTATTACGATTCATAAAAAGTGAAAAAAATGCACCGTTGGAAATGTTTTATTTTTAAATAAAAAAGGTTTTATACACAATAGCTTTCAAGTGTAGCTGTTTAACTTTATACGTACCGACAGGTGTACAAAATGTTTACAATAAACTTTGCATTAATTGTAAATCTCCCCACATTTCACTCTTAATGTGCTACAGTAAATCTTAAATTGTTTCAAATTAAGTTTATGTCTCTTCTAAGTCACTGCCAAAGAGGCCTTTCACGTAATACTAGAATACCTTCAATTAGACGAATAGAAAATAGTTTTAGTTTTTAAGATTTGTAAAGTTACTTCTGTTTCAATCATTTTTAAGGTTACTTTATTAGAAGTGCTCAGTTTCATTATAATGTAAATTCACCTATTTTCCAATAGTTCAAATTGATAGGCCCATGTTTTCTCGGAGTAATAAGAATTGGATTTCTGATTTCTATCAAGTTTTTACACCATTTTTACATATTACCATTTTCTTGTAAATAAGATGGAGGCCATCTGTTGAGTTTGTAGTGATTACAAGATCATTTGACAAGTAGTTGGGTATTAAATATTCCAGACTAGTTTTTCTAACAGACTATGAAATGTTAAAAGAACTTTCTGATGTATTTTCATTGTTCAGTAAGGTTATTTTTACATGTAAAATGCTTTGCATGAATTAACAATAAAATGGTAAAGAAAACATCGGTATTCCCATCTAACATTTGACAGTCAAAGTACTGTTTCACTGTTACCATTTAACCCTAACATAATAAACATGAACAATAATTACAAGCGTAATTATACTATGATGTTTAATACTGTATATCTTTACAAAATTTTGCAATTACTAATAAATGTTACAAGGCTTTTGAAAGCAAAATATATTTATAACGTTGTAAGGTTTGGTAAGTAATTTATTTTTTAATGTTTATCTAACAGAGTAATTTTGATATTAAAACTTTTTATGCATCATATTAAGTTTAATATGTGAAATTTTTATAACCTCCAAACAACTGTTTTACAAAAACAATAAAAAATAATTTATCTTTTATTTCTACTACAATATCTCTGTATGGGGGTGGGTTGGTTTGACCGACCTCGTAAACACCATAAAAGTTAGAGAATAAATATAAATTATGCCTTTTCATTCTAGGTCGGTTGGTTTGGTGTTTTATGGTGCAAAGCAATTGGGCTATCTGCAAACATTCAGTAAAAAATTAAAATTATTAAAATTCATGAAAAGAAATTAAGGTAAAACAAAAAAATTAATTTTTGAATTAAAAACAAATAACATTAAATACAATTTTTATATTTAGTTTACAGCAATAAGAGAAAAACTACAGAAATACAAGTTGTAAAGGATTTTGTTGCATAATTGTAATTGTCATAACTCACCAGGATGACTAACGGGTAAGTTCAAAAATCAGCGTTAAGTCACCTGACGTTGGCCTTTCCCGACCTGGATTTGAGTTATCTGACGTCATGGCCATTTTCAGAAAGTTTTGTTTGTTTGTTTTCTTATAGTAAAGCCACCTGTGGTTATCTGCTGAACCCACCGAGGGGAATCGAACCCTTGATTTTAACATTGTAAATCAATAGACATACCTCTGTACTAGCGGGGGGCTTTTCAGAAAGTAAAGTAATACAAATTTTAATTATTGTAACTCACCAGGATGACTAACAGGTAAAATCAGCATTAGACACCTGAAATTGGCTTTTCCAGTCCTGGTTTTGAGTTATTTGATGTTACAGCCATTTTCTAATTTCAAATCAAACTAATTTTACTTTAATTCTTAAAAAGGAATCACACTGAAAAAAAGACTAATGTATAAATTAAAACTCTTAAAGGTTAATGGCCTTAAAAAAAAACTACAACCATTTCTAAGGTGGACAGTGTCACCATCGTCAGTAACACTTTCTAATGTTATGGATAAAGCTTGAAACAAAACGTTTAAGATGTGCCATGAAAAGAAAGGGTTCCACAAAAATATTTTGTAAAGACTGAAAACCACGTGGGGGACATTCTGAGCTTTCACTTGTGATAGGCAGAATTAGTTGTATGTAAGCAAGTCCTTCCAAATTTAGAAAGCAGTGGGGGTGGGGACTGTATTTCATATTCTATGTTCTAATTACTTGTAATTAGGTATCTAATTCACAAGAAACTATTAACTTTGTACTTGGACATCACAAAATCTAATTTGAACCAGTGCTGCATTTAATACATCACATAACAAACAGAAACCAATTTTTGATTTTTTTTTAATGTTTACTTTTAAATTAAGAAATTAACAAACGGAACAAACTAAAATTTGAAATTTAATATACAGTTTGGTCCAAACTTATTAACAACACCAATAAAATAGTTCAATAACGTTTTGACTGCAAGTGAACACAATTAATGACATGGCTTTTGACCTGTAGCGATGGGGTTAAAGAAGTTGCAACAATAGAAATTGTAGCGGTTTGATTGTAGTACTAACAGCATCACTTCTGGTTGTCAACAGGAAAAACTGTACGTGTTTCTTAAGTTGCAACAATGGAAATTGTAGTGGTTTGATTGTAGTACTAACAGCATCACTTCTGGTTGTCAACAGGAAAAACTACGTGTTTCTTAAGTTGCAACAATGGAAATTGTAGTGGTTTGATTGTAGTACTAACAGCATCACTTCTGGTTGTCAACAGGAAAAACTACGTGTTTCTTAAGTTGCAACAATGGAAATTGTAGCGGTTTGATTGCAGTACTAACAGCATCACTTCTGGTTGTCAACAGGAAAAACTGTACGTGTTTCTTAAGTTGCAACAATGGAAATTGTAGTGGTTTGATTGTAGTACTAACAGCATCACTTCTGGTTGTCAACAGGAAAAACTACGTGTTTCTTAAGTTGCAACAATGGAAATTGTAGTGGTTTGATTGTAGTACTAACAGCATCACTTCTGGTTGTCAACAGGAAAAACTACGTGTTTCTTAAGTTGCAACAATAGAAATTGTAGTGGTTTGATTGTAGTAGTAACAGCATCAATTCTGGTTGTCAACAGGAAAAACTACGTGTTTCTTAAGTTGCAACAATGGAAATTGTAGTGGTTTGATTGTAGTACTAACAGCATCACTTCTGGTTGTCAACAGGAAAAACTACGTGTTTGTTAAGTTGCAACAATGGAAATTGCAGTGGTTTGATTGTAGTACTAACAGCATCACTTCTGGTTGTCAACAGGAAAAACTACGTGTTTCTTAAGTTGCAACAATGGAAATTGCAGTGGTTTGATTGTAGTACTAACAGCATCACTTCTGGTTGTCAACAGGAAAACTGTACGTGTTTCTTAAGTTGCAACAATGGAAATTGTAGTGGTTTGATTGCAGTACTAACAGCATCACTTCTGGTTGTCAACAGGTCAACAAAAACTGTACGTGTTTGTTAAGTTGCAACAATGGAAATTGTAGTGGTTTGATTGTAGTACTAACAGCATCACTTCTGGTTGTCAACAGGAAAAACTACGTGTTTCTTAAGTTGCAACAATGGAAATTGCAGTGGTTTGATTGTAGTACTAATAGCATCACTTCTGGTTGTCAACAAGAAAAACTACGTGTTTGTTAAGTTGCAACAAAAACAGTGGTTTGATTGTAGTACTAATAGCATCACTTCTGGTTGTCAACAGGAAAAACTACGTGTTTGTTAAGTTGCAACAATGGAAATTGTAGTGGTTTGATTGTAGTACTAACACCATCACTTCTGGTTGTCAACAGGAAAAACTCAACAGGTGTTTGTTAAGTTGCAACAATGGAAATTGTAGTGGTTTGACGTGTTTGTTAAGTTGCAACAATGGAAATTGTAGTGGTTTGATTGTGGTACTAACAGCATCACTTCTGGTTGTCAACAGGGAAAACTGTACGTGTTTGTTAATATTTAAGAATAATTCAAGTCCAGTCTATGTGAAAATAATTTTATTACTGCCTTATCATTTTCTAAAAGTTAAAATACCATGTATACCATGTTTACAGCCACAGTAACTGCACTACACTTCTTTCAAAATAAACTTAACTTCATAGCTAATCATTCAAATAATTAAAATTGAAATACCAATACAATACTTAATGAAACAAAAACAGACAAGAAACAACCATCTTTGTGATGCTTCACAGAAGCGTGCATTTATAATTTACTTTTGAATTGTTTCAGAAAACACAACTTCAAATTTTAAGAACTACCTAGGCCTACTTTTAAAACTATTCAATCTTATTACACATCTTGTAGTCAAAAGTTATGACATTAAAAATATAACTATAATAGTATCGTTGTTTGTATAGACTTCTACAAATAGTGACTTTAAAAGAAATACATCTTAGTCAAAATTATTCTGAAAAAAATAAAAATAAAAGAAAGAAAATTTACCAAGTTATTTTACTCTAACAAAGTAACACCGATTCTGTTTGTATTATGGTATACCTTCAATCATAATAAATTGGTAAAGCTGTCAAGTACATATGAAATTAGTAAAATTCAGAAAACAAAGAAAAACAATACTTAAGGAAAATATTGACTGTAGACAACAAAACTGATTAGAATAACTAGCCATACTTATACAGCCAATTTATTAGAAGTTTAACACTAGAATTTTTAAAGGAAATAATACCATGCCATCCAAATCTCCCCACAGTTTATTCTAATGGTCTGCAATATTTACCTTGTCATGTTTGGATGCTGTAAGTGTTCGAACCAGAGATAAACATGACTAATGTGTGAGAAAATGTTCCAACCTCATGATCACAGAAAAGGATTTGAAGTATCCATAGATAGCCTTATTATTTATATATTAGAAAATACTACTGCACATGGACAAACGGTTAAAGCAAAGTCATTAGTAGCTTCTTCATGTTAAAGTTTGTTTTACTGTATTATAACCCAAGAATTCATTGTTTGAATGATTCTACAGAGCAACTTAAGATTTAAGAATATAAATACTTGGTTACCTAAAGTTTTATGGGCATTTGTATCTCAATTATGTAGCAAATATTTAAAGTCAGCCATAATTTACTGTACATACAAGTTAATTAAGTATAAATATACATTTTTTTCAATTATAAAATCTACCTATTCTGAAAAAATGAATAATTAAATGTTATTTTCACATCATAGAGTAAGTAATAAATTCTAGAAATTAATATAATCATGGCTAATATCAGAAACTAATTTAGCTTATGACGATCGGCTGTCTTTTCAGGATAACAATACCTAAATATGTAAAGTTTTGGTGTTTTATTTTGTACATACTACCATGAACCACTAAGCAGGAAAAATGTAGATATTCCAAATTTTTTCTAACAAAACGCAAACTTCTTGGCAAGAATCAAGTTTGATTTATCAAAATTTTTGATCACAGCTTCGGTGAATGTTCTAGAGTTTTCAGCTACCACCAAGATTAATGTATTTTGTTTTTAATCAGACGGTTTAGGTAACTTATGTTCAACAGTCCTGTTGTAATAGAAAGATGGCCAAATTATTTCTGGAGATAATTTAGTTGTTTCTTGTCTCAAAATCAATTGCTTGGTAGTTTTTTTTGTTTGTTTATTTAAATTATGTTGTACATGTAGAATATTTTATCTCATTCTACACAGTTTTATATCATAATTAGACTTTCGGTGGTCACACATATAAACTTTAACCATGACAACAACTGTCACCCCAATTTTAATACGAGTAATTAAATAGAGGTACAATCCTGGACTTTGAAAGAAACTCGTAAAAATCTTAACCATAAATAAGCCAAAATAGATTACCATTTCACCCTGCTTTATAAAGCCTGGATCAGGTATTGCCATATGAATAACAAAATCAGGAATGAGTTTTTTGTAACAACAAGTCACAAAGTTGGATTCACAATGTGGCACAACAGCTACTAAGCCATGGCTAGCCCCCTCTAGAAAGATAACTTTGATTCAAATTTTATAGCAACACAATAAGTTGTACTCCCAAACTAAGAAATTCACAGATTAACTAAATTCACTCATGGATTCTCAAAAAAAGTCTCCCAGTAGTGCAGACACATCTGAACACAGTAATAAACTTAACTAACAATCTAACACAACCTGAAGTTCATGAGGTAGGTGATAATATTTACTCTAGATATCTTTACAGTAGGAGATAAGTTACAGCTTACCAAAAGAATAATTCACAATCAAAATGGAGCCAGGAGTCTAGAAATAAACAATCTCTTCATGAACATGTATCCTGCCATCCAGTAACCTGAACTGTTAGAAAGAATAAAACAAAAACAAATGAAACTATTAATCTTTATAAACAGACTACTAACCTGTGGACGTTCTGCAACTAAATACAGTTACAGAAGTGCTACCTAATATATAAAAATGTGGTATTAACATTGAATGTTAGAACAAAATGCTGTCTTCAAGAAACTGGGAAATGGTTTGACTTACAAAACTGTTTTCATAGTTTATGAAGACAAAACATTAATGCTTAAAGCACAAGTCCACCAGAACACTAAACTCAATTCAATGATGAATTTTTTTTTAAGTACAATAAAAAACATAGGTCAAACATGGATAGAAGTCGCACATACTGCATAACTTACGTCAACTACCCCCCTTACATTATATGTTAATCAACAACCATGAAAGTACCATTTTCCTTCTGTACATCAGGTCATCCTATAAGTGATGCCCAAAAATTTAATACAGAAAGTCCATCATCATTTCTGTCTTTGTAAAAGGCTTTAATGACTACAATATTTGGTAGAATGTGTAAAAATGTTCAGACAAATAAAAGAAACTAACCCAACTCTACTTTTTCAAATCATTAATCAAATAAACCCTTATAAAGATGGATGTGTCTGAGGAGCACATTAGGCATATAATGATTTATGAGTTTAAAAAAGGTCATGGTGCAGCAGAAACTACACAAAACATTCAAGATGTTTATGGTGTGGAGTCTCTCAATGAAAGGTGGTTCCAGCTTAAGTGATGTGCCACGTTCAGGATGTCCTGTTGAGTTTAATGATGACTTGCTGCTGACTGCACTTGATGAAGATTGTGCTGTAACAGTTGAAGAACTAGCACAGAAGCTTAATTCAACCTATTCAACAGTTCACCGTCATCTGCAACAGCTTGGAAAGATGTCAAAACTTGGAAAATGGGTCCCACATGATTTGACAGAAGCCAACCTTAGAGCAAGAGTGGTCATTTACACTTCTCTACACTCTCGTGAACGTTACTCACCTTTTTTGGACAGGTTAGTGACTGGAGATGAGAAAATTGATATATTATACAAATGGCTCAGTGCAGGTAAACTGGCTAAAGTGCAACCAAAAACTGACCTCCACCCTAGGAAAGTCTTGTTAAACTTTTGGTGGGATATTGGTGTGATCCACTAGGTTGCTGCCACTCAATATAACAATTACATGAAACTTCTAACAGTTAGAGCACTTGAATGTTGCACTGAAAGGAAAGAGGCCTGCTTTGATCAATCATAAAGGTGTTGTGTACACCAGGATAATGCACAGCTCCATACAGCAAGGATCACATCTGCAAAGATTGAAGAACTAGCCTGTGAAAAACTTCCACATCCTCCTAATTCTCCAGACTTTGCCCCATCTGATTACCATCTATTCCAAAGTTTGCAGAACTATCTTGATGGAAAAGAGATTGGAACACATGAAGATGTCAAAGCTACCGTCACCATATTCTTTTCCTCCAAACCCAAATACTTTTATAGAAGTGACATTCAAAAGCTTGTGAATCATTGGCAGGAAATAATAATGGGACATATACTATTGGTTAAATAACATTAAAAGCTTTTCAAATCCTTTCTATTTTTCTAAACCTAAAATCAGACATTACTTAAGGGATGACCTCACAGAACTGGTTATTTCTATAGTTTCAGTTCAGCAAAATAAGTGAACTTCATAATTCGTACAAGGGGTGTTCAATATAACAGATAGCCAGCAACAATCTACAGAATACTGCTAAACAAAGTAGTGTAACTGTTCATATTACAGAACATATCTGTCATTAACTAAAAGTTAGAAGGTGGTTTGAATCAGTAATGAAGAAAACATTATTATATATGTACATTTCAACAAGATTATGTTAATTTAGATACAAAAAAACATTTATGTTCCAGAGTTTTTCCGGCCCTCAAGTCTATAACGTAAACAAGAGGGAGGATAGAACAATGGTGATTACTTTCCAACAACATATAAGGAAAACCATCATCGTAGAATCATTAAAAGTTATGAAAAGACACTAGGTTCCCAATAATGCTGTTGGTTACAGAACAGACCTAGAGCCATTATAGGTTACAGTTAAACTTACTGTAAAAACCTTAAACATGAAACCTGAATTTGTCTCAATGTTATCAAATGGTTCATGTTTGCAAAAAATTATTTTTTTATTCATTGAAAATGTTAAGATGATATAATGTAGCATTCTTGCTTTTAACAGACTGGCCACATTCTACAGTTTCATATTATCTAGACCTACACACACACAAACACACACACGTTTCCAATACTTCTAATTAACACCATTTTGACTAATAATCTACTTATAATAGGAAATAACTTCAGGACATTTTCTTTCAATACATTAGATCTTAAAGTAAGGGCATTGTAACTTGGTTACAGATAAACTGTTTCAATTTTCATTCATAAAAACAAACTTAATATGACTATTCATTATATTTAGTGAATTACACATTAATATAAACAAGTGTTGGCCAACATTATGTTAAAACTTGTTTGTGGGCAGAATCAAAGATAAAAAAGTGGGACAACTAGAACTTTACCAAACTTAAGTTCCTGATGATTTTGTCAGGTTTGTGGTAACACATTTTTAAAGTATAAATCAAATATACTGAACTGCATATTTAAACTGGCATTATACTGTTGTAAAACATTAGTTCTAGATGAGACTTTACAGAAATATAATGGTATGTAAGATAAGTGACAGTTCAAAATTATAAAACACAGTAATATCACACTGTCACAACATACCAGAAACCAGTGTAGACAAAGTTTTAAAAAACACAGTAATATCACACTGTCACAACATATTTCACAGACATCCTTATAGACTCAGAAGTCTTATTGTTAAACTATAAATGTATCAACTTACAAAATTTCAATACCAGAACAACTTGAAATTCAGTAATGTCCATAAGTGTCCATATGTTGTAATAAAGTTTTATAAAAGAGCTTGTCAATCACAATGGTTCCTAATTCACCAAATATTTAATGTTAAGGATGTCTTTATTTTCCACTAAGATGTGGTTGTCTGTAGACGTCAATATAAGTAACTTTGCCACATGATAATGTACTGTCGTTCTGTCAATTAACATCTACCCTTTTATACAAAGTTAATCAAATCTATAATTGTAGTAGAACATTGATAAGTCTTATACTGAGCAAACTGAGAGAAACTCCATTCAAAATCTGTAGATAAATACATTCTAGAAACCAGTGTATTAAACATAATATTGTACAGAATCTAAACAAACAAATCACAGTAATATCACACTGTCACAACATACTAGAAACCAGTGTAGACAAAGTTTTATAAAACACAGTAATATCACACTGTCACAACATACTAGAAACCAGTGTAGACAAAGTTTTATAAAACACAGTAATATCACACTGTCACAACATACTAGAAACCAGTGTAGACAAAGTTTTATAAAACACAGTAATATCACACTGTCACAACATACTAGAAACCAGTGTAGACAAAGTTTTATAAAACACAGTAATATCACACTGTCACAACATACTAGAAACCAGTGTAGACAAAGTTTTATAAAACACAGTAATATCACACTGTCACAACATACTAGAAACCAGTGTAGACAAAGTTTTATAAAACACAGTAATATCACACTGTCACAACATACTAGAAACCAGTGTAGACAAAGTTTTATAAAACACAGTAATATCACACTGTCACAACATACTAGAAACCAGTGTAGACAAAGTTTTATAAAACACAGTAATATCACACTGTCACAACATACTAGAAACCAGTGTAGACAAAGTTTTATAAAACACAGTAATATCACACTGTCACAACATACTAGAAACCAGTGTAGACAAAGTTTTATAAAACACAGTAATATCACACTGTCACAACATACTAGAAACCAGTGTAGACAAAGTTTTATAAAACACAGTAATATCACACTGTCACAACATACTAGAAACCAGTGTAGACAAAGTTTTATAAAACACAGTAATATCACACTGTCACAACATACTAGAAACCAGTGTAGACAAAGTTTTATAAAACACAGTAATATCACACTGTCACAACATACTAGAAACCAGTGTAGACAAAGTTTTATAAAACACAGTAATATCACACTGTCACAACATACTAGAAACCAGTGTAGACAAAGTTTTATAAAACACAGTAATATCACACTGTCACAACATACTAGAAACCAGTGTAGACAAAGTTTTATAAAACACAGTAATATCACACTGTCACAACATACTAGAAACCAGTGTAGACAAAGTTTTATAAAACACAGTAATATCACACTGTCACAACATACTAGAAACCAGTGTAGACAAAGTTTTATAAAACACAGTAATATCACACTGTCACAACATACTAGAAACCAGTGTAGACAAAGTTTTATAAAACACAGTAATATCACACTGTCACAACATACTAGAAACCAGTGTAGACAAAGTTTTATAAAACACAGTAATATCACACTGTCACAACATACTAGAAACCAGTGTAGACAAAGTTTTATAAAACACAGTAATATCACACTGTCACAACATACTAGAAACCAGTGTAGACAAAGTTTTATAAAACACAGTAATATCACACTGTCACAACATACTAGAAACCAGTGTAGACAAAGTTTTATAAAACACAGTAATATCACACTGTCACAACATACTAGAAACCAGTGTAGACAAAGTTTTATAAAACACAGTAATATCACACTGTCACAACATACTAGAAACCAGTGTAGACAAAGTTTTATAAAACACAGTAATATCACACTGTCACAACATACTAGAAACCAGTGTAGACAAAGTTTTATAAAACACAGTAATATCACACTGTCACAACATACTAGAAACCAGTGTAGACAAAGTTTTATAAAACACAGTAATATCACACTGTCACAACATACTAGAAACCAGTGTAGACAAAGTTTTATAAAACACAGTAATATCACACTGTCACAACATACTAGAAACCAGTGTAGACAAAGTTTTATAAAACACAGTAATATCACACTGTCACAACATACTAGAAACCAGTGTAGACAAAGTTTTATAAAACACAGTAATATCACACTGTCACAACATACTAGAAACCAGTGTAGACAAAGTTTTATAAAACACAGTAATATCACACTGTCACAACATACTAGAAACCAGTGTAGACAAAGTTTTATAAAACACAGTAATATCACACTGTCACAACATACTAGAAACCAGTGTAGACAAAGTTTTATAAAACACAGTAATATCACACTGTCACAACATACTAGAAACCAGTGTAGACAAAGTTTTATAAAACACAGTAATATCACACTGTCACAACATACTAGAAACCAGTGTAGACAAAGTTTTATAAAACACAGTAATATCACACTGTCACAACATACTAGAAACCAGTGTAGACAAAGTTTTATAAAACACAGTAATATCACACTGTCACAACATACTAGAAACCAGTGTAGACAAAGTTTTATAAAACACAGTAATATCACACTGTCACAACATACTAGAAACCAGTGTAGACAAAGTTTTATAAAAACACAGTAATATCACACTGTCACAACATACTAGAAACCAGTGTAGACAAAGTTTTATAAAACACAGTAATATCACACTGTCACAACAAGTTTTATAAAAACACAGTAATATCACACTGTCACAACATACTAGAAACCAGTGTAGACAAAGTTTTATAAAACACAGTAATATCACACTGTCACAACATACTAGAAACCAGTGTAGACAAAGTTTTATAAAACACAGTAATATCACACTGTCACAACATACTAGAAACCAGTGTAGACAAAGTTTTATAAAACACAGTAATATCACACTGTCACAACATACTAGAAACCAGTGTAGACAAAGTTTTATAAAACACAGTAATATCACACTGTCACAACATACTAGAAACCAGTGTAGACAAAGTTTTATAAAACACAGTAATATCACACTGTCACAACATACTAGAAACCAGTGTAGACAAAGTTTTATAAAACACAGTAATATCACACTGTCACAACATACTAGAAACCAGTGTAGACAAAGTTTTATAAAACACAGTAATATCACACTGTCACAACATACTAGAAACCAGTGTAGACAAAGTTTTATAAAACACAGTAATATCACACTGTCACAACATACTAGAAACCAGTGTAGACAAAGTTTTATAAAACACAGTAATATCACACTGTCACAACATACTAGAAACCAGTGTAGACAAAGTTTTATAAAACAAGTAATTTTATGTCACAACATACTAAAACACAGTAATATCACACTGTCACAACATACTAGAAACCAGTGTAGACAAAGTTTTATAAAACACAGTAATATCACACTGTCACAACATACTAGAAACCAGTGTAGACAAAGTTTTATAAAACACAGTAATATCACACTGTCACAACATACTAGAAACCAGTGTAGACAAAGTTTTATAAAACACAGTAATATCACACTGTCACAACATACTAGAAACCAGTGTAGACAAAGTTTTATAAAACACAGTAATATCACACTGTCACAACATACTAGAAACCAGTGTGACAAAGTTTTATAAAACACAGTAATATCACACTGTCACAACATACTAGAAACCAGTGTAGACAAAGTTTTATAAAACACAGTAATATCACACTGTCACAACATACTAGAAACCAGTGTAGACAAAGTTTTATAAAACACAGTAATATCACACTGTCACAACATACTAGAAACCAGTGTAGACAAAGTTTTATAAAACACAGTAATATCACACTGTCACAACATACTAGAAACCAGTGTAGACAAAGTTTTATAAAACACAGTAATATCACACTGTCACAACATACTAGAAACCAGTGTAGACAAAGTTTTATAAAACACAGTAATATCACACTGTCACAACATACTAGAAACCAGTGTAGACAAAGTTTTATAAAACACAGTAATATCACACTGTCACAACATACTAGAAACCAGTGTAGACAAAGTTTTATAAAACACAGTAATATCACACTGTCACAACATACTAGAAACCAGTGTAGTGTAGACAAAGTTTTATAAAACACAGTAATATCACACTGTCACAACATACTAGAAACCAGTGTAGACAAAGTTTTATAAAACACAGTAATATCACACTGTCACAACATACTAGAAACCAGTGTAGACAAAGTTTTATAAAACACAGTAATATCACACTGTCACAACATACTAGAAACCAGTGTAGACAAAGTTTTATAAAACACAGTAATATCACACTGTCACAACATACTAGAAACCAGTGTAGACAAAGTTTTATAAAACACAGTAATATCACACTGTCACAACATACTAGAAACCAGTGTAGACAAAGTTTTATAAAACACAGTAATATCACACTGTCACAACATACTAGAAACCAGTGTAGACAAAGTTTTATAAAACACAGTAATATCACACTGTCACAACATACTAGAAACCAGTGTAGACAAAGTTTTATAAAACACAGTAATATCACACTGTCACAACATACTAGAAACCAGTGTAGACAAAGTTTTATAAAACACAGTAATATCACACTGTCACAACATACTAGAAACCAGTGTAGACAAAGTTTTATAAAACACAGTAATATCACACTGTCACAACATACTAGAAACCAGTGTAGACAAAGTTTTATAAAACACAGTAATATCACACTGTCACAACATACTAGAAACCAGTGTAGACAAAGTTTTATAAAACACAGTAATATCACACTGTCACAACATACTAGAAACCAGTGTAGACAAAGTTTTATAAAACACAGTAATATCACACTGTCACAACATACTAGAAACCAGTGTAGACAAAGTTTTATAAAACACAGTAATATCACACTGTCACAACATACTAGAAACCAGTGTAGACAAAGTTTTATAAAACACAGTAATATCACACTGTCACAACATACTAGAAACCAGTGTAGACAAAGTTTTATAAAACACAGTAATATCACACTGTCACAACATACTGTAGACAAAGTTTTATAAAACACAGTAATATCACACTGTCACAACATACTAGAAACCAGTGTAGACAAAGTTTTATAAAACACAGTAATATCACACTGTCACAACATACTAGAAACCAGTGTAGACAAAGTTTTATAAAACACAGTAATATCACACTGTCACAACATACTAGAAACCAGTGTAGACAAAGTTTTATAAAACACAGTAATATCACACTGTCACAACATACTAGAAACCAGTGTAGACAAAGTTTTATAAAACACAGTAATATCACACTGTCACAACATACTAGAAACCAGTGTAGACAAAGTTTTATAAAACACAGTAATATCACACTGTCACAACATACTAGAAACCAGTGTAGACAAAGTTTTATAAAACACAGTAATATCACACTGTCACAACATACTAGAAACCAGTAGACAAAGTTTTATAAAACACAGTAGACAAAGTTTTATATAAAACACAGTAATATCACACTGTCACAACATACTAGAAACCAGTGTAGACAAAGTTTTATAAAACACAGTAATATCACACTGTCACAACATACTAGAAACCAGTGTAGACAAAGTTTTATAAAACACAGTAATATCACACTGTCACAACATACTAGAAACCAGTGTAGACAAAGTTTTATAAAACACAGTAATATCACACTGTCACAACATACTGTAGAAACCAGTGTAGACAAAGTTTTATAAAACACAGTAATATCACACTGTCACAACATACTAGAAACCAGTGTAGACAAAGTTTTATAAAACACAGTAATATCACACTGTCACAACATACACAACATACTAGACAACCAGTGTAGACAAAGTTTTATAAAACACAGTAATATCACACTGTCACAACATACTAGAAACCAGTGTAGACAAAGTTTTATAAAACACAGTAATATCACACTGTCACAACATACTAGAAACCAGTGTAGACAAAGTTTTATAAAACACAGTAATATCACACTGTCACAACATACTAGAAACCAGTGTAGACAAAGTTTTATAAAACACAGTAATATCACACTGTCACAACATACTAGAAACCAGTGTAGACAAAGTTTTATAAAACACAGTAATATCACACTGTCACAACATACTAGAAACCAGTGTAGACAAAGTTTTATAAAACACAGTAATATCACACTGTCACAACATACTAGAAACCAGTGTAGACAAAGTTTTATAAAACACAGTAATATCACACTGTCACAACATACTAGAAACCAGTGTAGACAAAGTTTTATAAAACACAGTAATATCACACTGTCACAACATACTAGAAACCAGTGTAGACAAAGTTTTATAAAACACAGTAATATCACACTGTCACAACATACTAGAAACCAGTGTAGACAAAGTTTTATAAAACACAGTAATATCACACTGTCACAACATACTAGAAACCAGACAAAGTTTTATAAAACACAGTAATAGAACACCAGTGTAGACAAAGTTTTATAAAACACAGTAATATCACACTGTCACAACATACTAGAAACCAGTGTAGACAAAGTTTTATAAAACACAGTAATATCACACTGTCACAACATACTAGAAACCAGTGTAGACAAAGTTTTATAAAACACAGTAATATCACACTGTCACAACATACTAGAAACCAGTGTAGACAAAGTTTTATAAAACACAGTAATATCACACTGTCACAACATACTAGAAACCAGTGTAGTTTTACAAAGTTCACACTGTCACAACATATAAAACACAGTAATATCACACTGTCACAACATACTAGAAACCAGTGTAGACAAAGTTTTATAAAACACAGTAATATCACACTGTCACAACATACTAGAAACCAGTGTAGACAAAGTTTTATAAAACACAGTAATATCACACTGTCACAACATACTAGAAACCAGTGTAGACAAAGTTTTATAAAACACAGTAATATCACACTGTCACAACATACTAGAAACCAGTGTAGACAAAGTTTTATAAAACACAGTAATATCACACTGTCACAACATACTAGAAACCAGTGTAGACAAAGTTTTATAAAACACAGTAATATCACACTGTCACAACATACTAGAAACCAGTGTAGACAAAGTTTTATAAAACACAGTAATATCACACTGTCACAACATACTAGAAACCAGTGTAGACAAAGTTTTATAAAACACAGTAATATCACACTGTCACAACATACTAGAAACCAGTGTAGACAAAGTTTTATAAAACACAGTAATATCACACTGTCACAACATACTAGAAACCAGTGTAGAACAAAGTTTTTATAAAACACAGTAATATCACACTGTCACAACATACTAGAAACCAAGTTTTATAAAACACAGTAATATCACACTGTCACAACATACTAGAAACCAACAAAGTTTTATACAGTAATAGAAACCAGTGTAGACAAAGTTTTATAAAACACAGTAATATCACACTGTCACAACATACTAGAAACCAGTGTAGACAAAGTTTTATAAAACACAGTAATATCACACTGTCACAACATACTAGAAACCAGTGTAGACAAAGTTTTATAAAACACAGTAATATCACACTGTCACAACATACTAGAAACCAGTGTAGACAAAGTTTTATAAAACACAGTAATATCACACTGTCACAACATACTAGAAACCAGTGTAGACAAAGTTTTATAAAACACAGTAATATCACACTGTCACAACATACTAGAAACCAGTGTAGACAAAGTTTTATAAAACACAGTAATATCACACTGTCACAACATACTAGAAACCAGTGTAGACAAAGTTTTATAAAACACAGTAATATCACACTGTCACAACATACTAGAAACCAGTGTAGACAAAGTTTTATAAAACACAGTAATATCACACTGTCACAACATACTAGAAACCAGTGTAGACAAAGTTTTATAAAACACAGTAATATCACACTGTCACAACATACTAGAAACCAGTGTAGACAAAGTTTTATAAAACACAGTAATATCACACTGTCACAACATACTAGAAACCAGTGTAGACAAAGTTTTATAAAACACAGTAATATCACACTGTCACAACATACTAGAAACCAGTGTAGACAAAGTTTTATAAAACACAGTAATATCACACTGTCACAACATACTAGAAACCAGTGTAGACAAAGTTTTATAAAACACAGTAATATCACACTGTCACAACATACTAGAAACCAGTGTAGTTTTATAAAACACAGTAATATCACACTGTCACAACATACTAGAAACCAGTGTAGACAAAGTTTTATAAAACACAGTAATATCACACTGTCACAACATACTAGAAACCAGTGTAGACAAAGTTTTATAAAACACAGTAATATCACACTGTCACAACATACTAGAAACCAGTGTAGACAAAGTTTTATAAAACACAGTAATATCACACTGTCACAACATACTAGAAACCAGTGTAGACAAAGTTTTATAAAACACAGTAATATCACACTGTCACAACATACTAGAAACCAGTGTAGACAAAGTTTTATAAAACACAGTAATATCACACTGTCACAACATACTAGAAACCAGTGTAGACAAAGTTTTATAAAACACAGTAATATCACACTGTCACAACATACTAGAAACCAGTGTAGACAAAGTTTTATAAAACACAGTAATATCACACTGTCACAACATACTAGAAACCAGTGTAGACAAAGTTTTATAAAACACAGTAATATCACACTGTCACAACATACTAGAAACCAGTGTAGACAAAGTTTTATAAAACACAGTAATATCACACTGTCACAACATACTAGAAACCAGTGTAGACAAAGTTTTATAAAACACAGTAATATCACACTGTCACAACATACTAGAAACCAGTGTAGACAAAGTTTTATAAAACACAGTAATATCACACTGTCACAACATACTAGAAACCAGTGTAGACAAAGTTTTATAAAACACAGTAATATCACACTGTCACAACATACTAGAAACCAGTGTAGACAAAGTTTTATAAAACACAGTAATATCACACTGTCACAACATACTAGAAACCAGTGTAGACAAAGTTTTATAAAACACAGTAATATCACACTGTCACAACATACTAGAAACCAGTGTAGACAAAGTTTTATAAAACACAGTAATATCACACTGTCACAACATACTAGAAACCAGTGTAGACAAAGTTTTATAAAACACAGTAATATCACACTGTCACAACATACTAGAAACCAGTGTAGACAAAGTTTTATAAAACACAGTAATATCACACTGTCACAACATAGACAAAGTTTTATAAAACTGTCACAACATACTAGAAACCAGTGTAGACAAAGTTTTATAAAACACAGTAATATCACACTGTCACAACATACTAGAAACCAGTGTAGACAAAGTTTTATAAAACACAGTAATATCACACTGTCACAACATACTAGAAACCAGTGTAGACAAAGTTTTATAAAACACAGTAATATCACACTGTCACAACATACTAGAAACCAGTGTAGACAAAGTTTTATAAAACACAGTAATATCACACTGTCACAACATACTAGAAACCAGTGTAGACAAAGTTTTATAAAACACAGTAATATCACACTGTCACAACATACTAGAAACCAGTGTAGACAAAGTTTTATAAAACACAGTAATATCACACTGTCACAACATACTAGAAACCAGTGTAGACAAAGTTTTATAAAACACAGTAATATCACACTGTCACAACATACTAGAAACCAGTGTAGACAAAGTTTTATAAAACACAGTAATATCACACTGTCACAACATACTAGAAACCAGTGTAGACAAAGTTTTATAAAACACAGTAATATCACACTGTCACAACATACTAGAAACAGTGTGACAGTAATATCACACTGTCACAACATACTAGAAACCAGTGTAGACAAAGTTTTATAAAACACAGTAATATCACACTGTCACAACATACTAGAAACCAGTGTAGACAAAGTTTTATAAAACACAGTAATATCACACTGTCACAACATACTAGAAACCAGTGTAGACAAAGTTTTATAAAACACAGTAATATCACACTGTCACAAACATACTAGAAACCAGTGTAGACAAAAGAAACACAGTAATATCACACTGTCACAACATACTAGAAACCAAAGTTTTATAAAACACAGTAATATCACACTGTCACAACATACTAGAAACCAGTGTAGACAAAGTTTTATAAAACACAGTAATATCACACTGTCACAACATACTAGAAACCAGTGTAGACAAAGTTTTATAAAACACAGTAATATCACACTGTCACAACATACTAGAAACCAGTGTAGACAAAGTTTTATAAACACAGTAATATCACACTGTCACAACATACTAGAAACCAGTGTAGACAAAGTTTTATAAAACACAGTAATATCACACTGTCACAACATACTAGAAACCAGTGTAGACAAAGTTTTATAAAACACAGTAATATCACACTGTCACAACATACTAGAAACCAGTGTAGACAAAGTTTTATAAAACACAGTAATATCACACTGTCACAACATACTAGAAACCAGTGTAGACAAAGTTTTATAAAACACAGTAATATCACACTGTCACAACATACTAGAAACCAGTGTAGACAAAGTTTTATAAAACACAGTAATATCACACTGTCACAACATACTAGAAACCAGTGACAAAGTTTTATAAAACACAGTAATATCACACTGTCACAACATACTAGAAACCAGTGTAGACAAAGTTTTATAAAACACAGTAATATCACACTGTCACAACATACTAGAAACCAGTGTAGACAAAGTTTTATAAAACACAGTAATATCACACTGTCACAACATACTAGAAACCAGTGTAGACAAAGTTTTATAAAACACAGTAATATCACACTGTCACAACATACTAGAAACCAGTGTAGACAAAGTTTTATAAAACACAGTAATATCACACTGTCACAACATACTAGAAACCAGTGTAGACAAAGTTTTATAAAACACAGTAATATCACACTGTCACAACATACTAGAAACCAGTGTAGACAAAGTTTTATAAAACACAGTAATATCACACTGTCACAACATACTAGAAACCAGTGTAGACAAAGTTTTATAAAACACAGTAATATCACACTGTCACAACATACTAGAAACCAGTGTAGACAAAGTTTTATAAAACACAGTAATATCACACTGTCACAACATACTAGAAACCAGTGTAGACAAAGTTTTATAAAACACAGTAATATCACACTGTCACAACATACTAGAAACCAGTGTAGACAAAGTTTTATAAAACACAGTAATATCACACTGTCACAACATACTGTAGACAAAGTTTTATAAAACACAGTAATATCACACTGTCACAACATACTAGAAACCAGTGTAGACAAAGTTTTATAAAACACAGTAATATCACACTGTCACAACATACTAGAAACCAGTGTAGACAAAGTTTTATAAAACACAGTAATATCACACTGTCACAACATACTAGAAACCAGTGTAGACAAAGTTTTATAAAACACAGTAATATCACACTGTCACAACATACTAGAAACCAGTGTAGACAAAGTTTTATAAAACACAGTAATATCACACTGTCACAACATACTAGAAACCAGTGTAGACAAAGTTTTATAAAACACAGTAATATCACACTGTCACAACATACTAGAAACCAGTGTAGACAAAGTTTTATAAAACACAGTAATATCACACTGTCACAACATACTAGAAACCAGTGTAGACAAAGTTTTATAAAACACAGTAATATCACACACTGTCACAACATACTAGAAACCAGTGTAGACAAAGTTTTAAAAACACAGTAATATCACACTGTCACAACATACTAGAAACCAGTGTAGAAAGTTTTATAAAACACAGTAATATCACACTGTCACAACATACTAGAAACCAGTGTAGACAAAGTTTTATAAAACACAGTAATATCACACTGTCACAACATACTAGAAACCAGTGTAGACAAAGTTTTATAAAACACAGTAATATCACACTGTCACAACATACTAGAAACCAGTGTAGACAAAGTTTTATAAAACACAGTAATATCACACTGTCACAACATACTAGAAACCAGTGTAGACAAAGTTTTATAAAACACAGTAATATCACACTGTCACAACATACTAGAAACCAGTGTAGACAAAGTTTTATAAAACACAGTAATATCACACTGTCACAACATACTAGAAACCAGTGTAGACAAAGTTTTATAGATCAAAGTTTTATATAAAACACAGTAATATCACACTGTCACAACATACTAGAAACCAGTGTAGACAAAGTTTTATAAAACACAGTAATATCACACTGTCACAACATACTAGAAACCAGTGTAGACAAAGTTTTATAAAACACAGTAATATCACACTGTCACAACATACTAGAAACCAGTGTAGACAAAGTTTTATAAAACACAGTAATATCACACTGTCACAACATACTAGAAACCAGTGTAGACAAAGTTTTATAAAACACAGTAATATCACACTGTCACAACATACTAGAAACCAGTGTAGACAAAGTTTTATAAAACACAGTAATATCACACTGTCACAACATACTAGAAACCAGTGTAGACAAAGTTTTATAAAACACAGTAATATCACACTGTCACAACATACTAGAAACCAGTGTAGACAAAGTTTTATAAAACACAGTAATATCACACTGTCACAACATACTAGAAACCAGTGTAGACAAAGTTTTATAAAACACAGTAATATCACACTGTCACAACATACAAAGTTTTATAGAAACCAGTCACAACATGTAGAAACAAAGTTTTATAAAACACAGTAATATCACACTGTCACAACATACTAGAAACCAGTGTAGACAAAGTTTTATAAAACACAGTAATATCACACTGTCACAACATACTAGAAACCAGTGTAGACAAAGTTTTATAAAACACAGTAATATCACACTGTCACAACATACTAGAAACCAGTGTAGACAAAGTTTTATAAAACACAGTAATATCACACTGTCACAACATACTAGAAACCAGTGTAGACAAAGTTTTATAAAACACAGTAATATCACACTGTCACAACATACTAGAAACCAGTGTAGACAAAGTTTTATAAAACACAGTAATATCACACTGTCACAACATACTAGAAACCAGTGTAGACAAAGTTTTATAAAACACAGTAATATCACACTGTCACAACATACTAGAAACCAGTGTAGACAAAGTTTTATAAAACACAGTAATATCACACTGTCACAACATACTAGAAACCAGTGTAGACAAAGTTTTATAAAACACAGTAATATCACACTGTCACAACATACTAGAAACCAGTGTAGACAAAGTTTTATAAAACACAGTAATATCACACTGTCACAACATACTAGAAACCAGTGTAGACAAAGTTTTATAAAACACAGTAATATCACACTGTCACAACATATAGAAACCATAGACAAAAGTTTTATAAAACACAGTAATATCACACTGTCACAACATACTAGAAACCAGTGTAGACAAAGTTTTATAAAACACAGTAATATCACACTGTCACAACATACTAGAAACCAGTGTAGACAAAGTTTTATAAAACACAGTAATATCACACTGTCACAACATACTAGAAACCAGTGTAGACAAAGTTTTATAAAACACAGTAATATCACACTGTCACAACATACTAGAAACCAGTGTAGACAAAGTTTTATAAAACACAGTAATATCACACTGTCACAACATACTAGAAACCAGTGTAGACAAAGTTTTATAAAACACAGTAATATCACACTGTCACAACATACTAGAAACCAGTGTAGACAAAGTTTTATAAAACACAGTAATATCACACTGTCACAACATACTAGAAACCAGTGTAGACAAAGTTTTATAAAACACAGTAATATCACACTGTCACAACATACTAGAAACCAGTGTAGACAAAGTTTTATAAAACACAGTAATATCACACTGTCACAAATACTAGAAACCAGACAAAGTTTTATAAAAACACAGTAATACTGTCACAACATACTAGAAACCAGTGTAGACAAAGTTTTATAAAACACAGTAATATCACACTGTCACACAACATACTAGAAACCAGTGTAGACAAAGTTTTATAAAACACAGTAATATCACACTGTCACAACATACTAGAAACCAGTGTAGACAAAGTTTTATAAAACACAGTAATATCACACTGTCACAACATACTAGAAACCAGTGTAGACAAAGTTTTATAAAACACAGTAATATCACACTGTCACAACATACTAGAAACCAGTGTAGACAAAGTTTTTATAAAACACAGTAATATCACACTGTCACAACATACTAGAAACCAGTGTAGACAAAGTTTTATAAAACACAGTAATATCACACTGTCACAACATACTAGAAACCAGTGTAGACAAAGTTTTATAAAACACAGTAATATCACACTGTCACAACATACTAGAAACCAGTGTAGACAAAGTTTTATAAAACACAGTAATATCACACTGTCACAACATACTAGAAACCAGTGTAGACAAAGTTTTATAAAACACAGTAATATCACACTGTCACAACATACTAGAAACCAGTGTAGACAAAGTTTTATAAAACACAGTAATATCACACTGTCACAACATACTAGAAACCAGTGTAGACAAAGTTTTATAAAACACAGTAATATCACACTGTCACAACATACTAGAAACCAGTGTAGACACAAGTTTTATAAAACACAGTAATATCACACTGTCACAACATACTAGAAACCAGTGTAGACAAAGTTTTATAAAACACAGTAATATCACACTGTCACAACATACTAGAAACCAGTGTAGACAAAGTTTTATAAAACACAGTAATATCACACTGTCACAACATACTAGAAACCAGTGTAGACAAAGTTTTATAAAACACAGTAATATCACACTGTCACAACATACTAGAAACCAGTGTAGACAAAGACAAACTGTTTTAGTTTTAAAACACAGTAATATCACACTGTCACAACATACTAGAAACCAGTGTAGACAAAGTTTTATAAAACACAGTAATATCACACTGTCACAACATACTAGAAACCAGTGTAGACAAAGTTTTATAAAACACAGTAATATCACACTGTCACAACATACTAGAAACCAGTGTAGACAAAGTTTTATAAAACACAGTAATATCACACTGTCACAACATACTAGAAACCAGTGTAGACAAAGTTTTATAAAACACAGTAATATCACACTGTCACAACATACTAGAAACCAGTGTAGACAAAGTTTTATAAAACACAGTAATATCACACTGTCACAACATACTAGAAACCAGTGACAAAGTTTTATAAAACACAGTAATATCACACTGTCACAACATACTAGAAACCAGTGTAGACAAAGTTTTATAAAACACAGTAATATCACACTGTCACAACATACTAGAAACCAGTGTAGACAAAGTTTTATAAAACACAGTAATATCACACTGTCACAACATACTAGAAACCAGTGTAGACAAAGTTTTATAAAACACAGTAATATCACACTGTCACAACATACTAGAAACCAGTGTAGACAAAGTTTTATAAAACACAGTAATATCACACTGTCACAACATACTAGAAACCAAAGTGTAGACAAAGTTTTATAAAACACAGTAATATCACACTGTCACAACATACTAGAAACCAGTGTAGACAAAGTTTTATAAAACACAGTAATATCACACTGTCACAACATACTAGAAACCAGTGTAGACAAAGTTTTATAAAACACAGTAATATCACACTGTCACAACATACTAGAAACCAGTGTAGACAAAGTTTTATAAAACACAGTAATATCACACTGTCACAACATACTAGAAACCAGTGTAGACAAAGTTTTATAAAACACAGTAATATCACACTGTCACAACATACTAGAAACCAGTGTAGACAAAGTTTTATAAAACACAGTAATATCACACTGTCACAACATACTAGAAACCAGTGTAGACAAAGTTTTATAAAACACAGTAATATCACACTGTCACAACATACTAGAAACCAGTGTAGACAAAGTTTTATAAAACACAGTAATATCACACTGTCACAACATACTAGAAACACAAAGTTTTATAAAACACAGTAATATCACACTGTCACAACATACTAGAAACCAGTGTAGACAAAGTTTTATAAAACACAGTAATATCACACTGTCACAACATACTAGAAACCAGTGTAGACAAAGTTTTATAAAACACAGTAATATCACACTGTCACAACATACTAGAAACCAGTGTAGACAAAGTTTTATAAAACACAGTAATATCACACTGTCACAACATACTAGAAACCAGTGTAGACAAAGTTTTATAAAACACAGTAATATCACACTGTCACAACATACTAGAAACCAGTGTAGACAAAGTTTTATAAAACACAGTAATATCACACTGTCACAACATACTAGAAACCAGTGTAGACAAAGTTTTATAAAACACAGTAATATCACACTGTCACAACATACTAGAAACCTAAGTTTTATAAAACACAGTAATATCACACTGTAGAAACCAGACAAAGTTTTATAAAACACAGTAATATCACACTGTCACAACATACTAGAAACCAGTGTAGACAAAGTTTTATAAAACACAGTAATATCACACTGTCACAACATACTAGAAACCAGTGTAGACAAAGTTTTATAAAACACAGTAATATCACACTGTCACAACATACTAGAAACCAGTGTAGAAACCAGACAAAGTTTTATAAAACACAGTAATATACTGTCACAACATACTAGAAACCAGTGTAGACAAAGTTTTATAAAACACAGTAATATCACACTGTCACAACATACTAGAAACCAGTGTAGACAAAGTTTTATAAAACACAGTAATATCACACTGTCACAACATACTAGAAACCAGTGTAGACAAAGTTTTATAAAACACAGTAATATCACACTGTCACAACATACTAGAAACCAGTGTAGACAAAGTTTTATAAAACACAGTAATATCACACTGTCACAACATACTAGAAACCAGTGTAGACAAAGTTTTATAAAACACAGTAATATCACACTGTCACAACATACTAGAAACCAGTGTAGACAAAGTTTTATAAAACACAGTAATATCACACTGTCACAACATACTAGAAACCAGTGTAGACAAAGTTTTATAAAACACAGTAATATCACACTGTCACAACATACTAGAAACCAGTGTAGACAAAGTTTTATAAAACACAGTAATATCACACTGTCACAACATACTAGAAACCAGTGTAGACAAAGTTTTATAAAACACAGTAATATCACACTGTCACAACATACTAGAAACCAGTGTAGACAAAGTTTTATAAAACACAGTAATATCACACTGTCACAACATACTAGAAACCAGTGTAGACAAAGTTTTATAAAACACAGTAATATCACACTGTCACAACATACTAGAAACCAGTGTAGACAAAGTTTTATAAAACACAGTAATATCACACTGTCACAACATACTAGAAACCAGTGTAGACAAAGTTTTATAAAACACAGTAATATCACACTGTCACAACATACTAGAAACCAGTGTAGACAAAGTTTTATAAAACACAGTAATATCACACTGTCACAACATACTAGAAACCAGTGTAGACAATGTTTTATAAAACACAGTAATATCACACTGTCACAACATACTAGAAACCAGTGTAGACAGTTTTATAAAACACACTTAGAACTCAGTGTCACAACATACTAGAAACCAGTGTAGAAGTTTTAAAATTCACTTAGAACTCAGTTCAAAATATAAATTTTATTTCACAGACATCCTTACAGACTGAGAAGTTTTATTGTTAAACTATAAATGTATCAACTTACAAAATTTCAATACCAGAACAACTTGAAATTCGTAATGTCCATAAGTGTCCATATGTTGTAATAAAGAAGAGAGCTTGTCAATCACAATGGTTCCTAATTCATCAAATATTTAATGTTAAGGATGTCTTTTATTTTATTTTCCACTAAGATGTGGTTGTCTGTACACGTCAATATAAGTAACTTTGCCACATGATAATGTACTGTCGTTCTGTCGATTAACATCTACCCTTTTATACAAAATTAATCAAATCTATAATTGTAGTAGAACATTGATAAGTCTTATACTGAGCAAACTGAGAGAAACTCCATTAAAATCTGTAGATAAATACATTTTAAACCAGTATTAAACATAATATTGTACAGGATCTAAACAAACAAATCACAACATTAATAACAATGGCATTAAAACTATTGGATGAATACAATAAATACATTTGTTCTCACCTGTGACACACAAAGAATTTATCAACAGTGTCTCTAAGATGTTGATACACAGTAATGACAGTGGTCACTACGTGGGGGGCATCCTTTTACCTGAAACAAGCTCAACTAGTTAGAAGTTAATTTAACTGTCTTTAAAAAGTAAAGTAGAAAACTATAATTATTAGTTTTTGTGTACTACAAGAAATAATCCATGTCCCAGAGTAGTTCCGGCCCTCAAGTCTATATCGTAAACTAGAGGGAGAATAGAACAATGGTGATTACTTTCCAACATCATAATAGGAAACCCATCATCGTGGAATCATTATAACTGAATAATCACTAGGTTACCACATTATGTTGTTGTACACAACAGAACATTGCCCATTATATGTTACAGTTAAACTTACTGTCTAAAAACCTTAAAGTTTAAAGTAATTAACTGGTTCATGTATAGATTGTATTTTTAAAGTTGTGATGTTAAAAATGTTTTATTTGTAATATGTACAGACATCATTTCAAACTTGTTGTAAAAAACAATTTCCAAGAATACTAACTTATGTTTCTTGCACCAAATTACTATACAAAATAACCATTATGATGAACAAAGCAATGAATGACAAGATATATGAAATCAGAATTAGTTTTAAAATACTCAGACACAAAAACTATAAATTAAATGAGGTTACCACTAGTTAAACAGTTAACACCAACAGAATATTTAAAAAAGAGAAATTTCAAGTGAAGCAAATAAATGATACACACACACAATTGTATCTCCAGTTCACCAATTAAATGATCTAGTCTGATTTGTCTCAGACAGCTCAAGCATCATTACTTGTACATGTAGTTAACTACAACCCATAAGTGGAAAAAATGTCAGCCACATAACATATCCAGTGCCTATGATGCTTTCAAAGTTTAGTGGGCATTTATATCTCATGGCATGCAGCAAAAATATAAAGTCTGGATCAGGTACTGCTAAATTAATATCAAAATAAGGAATGTGTTTTTGTTACAAAGCTGGATTTACAATGTGGCCACTACCCTATGGCTAGCCCCTCTAGAAAGATAGATCAGTTAACAGACTACTTAGATAACTTGTATTAAAGCTTTATAAGAACACACTAACTTGGACTTACCATGGAAAGAATTCACAATTTAACAAAATTCACTCATGGATCCTAAAAAAACAAAACATCTGACGATTTTTATCACAACCTAAAGTTCACGAGGAAGATGACAATATTTACTCTAGATATCTTTATAGTCAGAGATAAGTTACAGCTTACCAAAAGAATAATTCACAATCAAAATTGAGCCAGGAGTCTAGAAATAAACAATCTCTTCATGAACATGTATCCTGCCATCCAATAACCTGAACTGTTAGAAAGAATAAAACAAAAACAAATGAAACTATTAATCTTTATAAACAGACTACTAACCTGTGGACGTTCTGCAACTAAACACAGTTACAGAAGTGCTACCTAATATATAAAAATGTGGTATTAACAGTGAATGTTAGAACAAAATGCTGTCTTCAAGAAACTGGGAAATGGTTTGACTTACAAAACTGTTTTCATAGTTTATGAAGACAAAAAATTAATGCTTAAAGCACAAGTCCACCAGAACACTAAACTCAATTCAATGATTAATTTTTTTTTTTTTAAGTACAATAAAAAACATAGGTGAAACCTGGATAAAAGTCGCACATACTGCATAACTTACGTCAACTACCCCTTACATTATTTGTTAATCAACAACCATGAAAGTACCATTTTCCTTCTGTACATCAGGTCATCCTATAAGTGATGCCCAAAAAGTTAATACAGAAAGTCCATCATCATTTCTGTCTTTGTAAAAGGCTTCAATGACTACAATATTTGGTAGAATGTGTAAAAATGTTCAGACAAATAAAAGAAACTAACCAACTCTACTTTTTCAAATTATTAATCAAATAAACCCTTTTAAAGATGGACGTGTCTGAGGAGCACATCAGGCATATAATGATTTATGAGTTTAAAAAGGCAATAGTGAAGCAGAAACTACACGAAACATTCAAGGTGTTTATGGTGCTGAGTCTCTCAATGAAAGAAAATGTCGAAGGTGGTTTCAGAAGTTTAGATTAGGTGATTACAGCTAAAGTAATGCACCACGTTTAGGTTGTCCTGTTGAGTTTAATTATGACTTGCTGCTGGCTGCACTTGACGAAGATTATGCTGTAACAGTTGAAGAACTAGCACAGAAGCTTAATTCAACCCATTCAACAGTCTACTGTCATTTGCAGCAGCTTGGAAAAGTGTCAAAACTTGGAAAATGGGTCCCACATGATTTGACAGAAGCCAATCTTAGAGCAAGAGTGGACATTTACACTTCTCTACACTCTCGTGAACGTTACTCACCTTTTTTGACAGGTTAGTTACTGAAGATGGAAAAATTGATATATTATACAAATGGCTCAGTGCAAGTAAACTGGCTAAAGTACAACCAAAACTGACCTCCACCCTAGGAAAGTCTTGTTAAACTTTTGGTGGGATATTGGTGTGATCCACTAGGTTGCTGCCACTCTATATAACAATTATATGAAACTTCTAACAGTTAGAGCACTTGAATGTTGCACTGAAAGGAAAGAGGCCTGCTTTGATTAACCACAAAAGTTTGGTTACACCTGGATAATGCACAGCCGCATACAACAAGGATCACATCTGCAAAGATTGAAGAACTAGCCTGTGAGAAACTTCCACATCCTCCTAATTCTCCAGACTTTGCCCCATCTGATTATGATCTATTCCAAAGTTTGCAGGACTATCTTGGTGTAAAAGAGATTGGAACACATGAAGATGTCAAAACTACCATCACTATATTCTTTTCCTCCAAACCCAAATATTTTTATAGAAGTGACATTCAAAAGCTTGTGAATCATTGGCAGGAAATAATAATGGGACATATACTATTGGTTAAATAACATTAAAAGCTTTTCAAATCCTTTCTATTTTTCTAAACCTAAAATCAGACATTACTTAAGGGATGACCTCACAGAACTGGTTATTTCTATAGTTTCAGTTCAGCAAAATAAGTGAACTTCATAATTCATACAAGGGGTGTTCAATATAACAGATAGCCAGCAACAATCTACAGAATACTACTAAACAAATTAGTGTAACTGTTCATATTACAGAACATATCTGTCATTAACTAAAAGTTAGAAGGTGGTTTGAATCAGTAATGAAGAAAACATTATTATATATGTACATTTCAACAAGATTATGTTAATTTAGATACAAAAAAACATTTATGTTCCAGAGTTTTTCCGACCCTCAAGTCTATAACGTAAACTAGAGGGAGGATAGAACAATGGTGATTACTTTCCAACAACATACAAGGAAAACCATCATCGTAGAATCACTAAAAGTTATGAAAAGTCACTAGGTTACCAATAATGCTGTTGGTTACAGAACAGAACTAGAGCCATTATAGGTTACAGTTAAACTTACTGTAAAAACCTTAAACATGAAACCTGAATTTGTCCCAATGTTATCAAATAGTTCATGTTTGCAAAAAATTATTTTTTTATTCATTGAAAATGTTAAGATGATATAATGTAGCATTTTTGCTTTTAACAGACTGACAACATTTTAAAGTTTCATATTATCTAGACCCACACACACACACGTTTCCAATACTTCTAATTAACACCATTTCGACTAATAATCTACTTATAATAGGAAATAACTTCAGGACATTTTCTTTCAATACATTAGATCTTGAAGTAAGGGCATTGTAACTTGGTTACAGATAAACTGTTTCAATTTTTATTCATAAAAACAAACTTAATATGACCATTCATTATATTTAGTGAATTACACATTAATATAAACAAGTGTTTGTGTGCAGAATCAAAGATAAAAAAGTGGGACAACTAGAACTTTACCAAACTTAAGTGCCTGATGATTTTGTCAGGTTTGTGGTAACACATTTTTAAAGTATAAATCAAATATACTGAACTGCATATTTAAACTGGCATTATACTGTTGTAAAACATTAGTTCTAGATGAGACTTTACAGAAATATAATTGTACGTAAGATAAGTGACAGTTCAAAATTATAAAACACAGTAATATCACACTGTCACAACATACTAGAAACCAGTGTAGACAAAGTTTTAAAATTCACTTAGAACTCAGTTCAAAATATAAATTTTATTTCACAGACATCCTTACAGACTGAGAAGTTTTATTGTTAAACTATAAATGTATCAACTTACAAAATTTCAATACCAGAACAACTTGAAATTCGTAATGTCCATAAGTGTGAAAATGTTGTAATAAAGAAGAGAGCTTGTCAATCACAATGGTTCCTAATTCACCAAATATTTAATGTTAAGGATGTCTTTTATTTTATTTTCCACTAAGATGTGGTTGTCTGTACACGTCAATATAAGTAACTTTTCCCCATGATAATGTACTGTCGTTCTGTCGATTAACATCTACCCTTTTATACAAAGTTAATCAAATCTATAATTGTAGTAGAACATTGATAAGTCTTATACTGAGCATACTGAGAGAAACTTCATTAAAATCTGTAGATAAATACATTCTAAACCAGTATTAAACATAATATTGTACAGAATCTAAACAAACAAATCACAACATTAATAACAATGGCATTAAAACTATTGGATGAATACAATAAATACATTTGTTCTCACCTGTGACACACAAAGAATTTATCAACAGTGTCTCTAAGATGTTGATACACAGTAATGACAGTGGTCACTATGTGGGGGGCATCCTTTTACCTGAAACAAACTCAACTAGTTAG
Source organism: Tachypleus tridentatus (assembly GCF_004210375.1). Taxonomy (NCBI): domain Eukaryota; kingdom Metazoa; phylum Arthropoda; class Merostomata; order Xiphosura; family Limulidae; genus Tachypleus; species Tachypleus tridentatus. The sequence continues at coordinate 34,735,200 of NC_134827.1, read as the reverse complement.
AAGTTAATTTAACTGTCTTTAAAAAGTAAAGTAGAAAACTATAATTATTAGTTTATGTGTACTACAAGAAATAATCCATGTCCCAGAGTAGTTCCGGCCCTCAAGTCTATATCGTAAACTAGAGGGAGGATAGAACAATGGTGATTACTTTCCAACAACATACAAGGAAAACCATCATCGTAGAATCATTAAAAGTTATGAAAAGACACTAGGTTACCAATAATGCTGTTGGTTCCAGAACAGAACTAGAGCCATTATAGGTTACAGTTAAACTTACTGTAAAAACCTTAAACATGAAACCTGAATTTGTCTCAATGTTATCAAATAGTTCATGTTTGCAAAAAATTATTTTTTTATTCATTGAAAATGTTAAGATGATATAATGTAGCATTCTTGCTTTTAACAGACTGGCCACATTCTAAAGTTTCATATTATCTAGACCTACACACACACACACGTTTCCAATACTTCTAATTAACACCATTTCGACTAATAATCTACTTATAATAGGAAATAACTTCAGGACATTTTCTTTCAATACATTAGATCTTAAAGTAAGGGCATTGTAACTTAGTTACAGATAAACTGTTTCAATTTTCATTCATAAAAACAAACTTAATATGACTATTCATTATATTTAGTGAATTACACATTAATATAAACAAGTGTTGGCCAACATTATGGTAAAATTTGTTTGTGTGCAGAATCAAAGATAAAAAAGTGGGACAACTAGAACTTTACCAAACTTAAGTTCCTGATGATTTTGTCAGGTTTGTGGTAACACATTTTTAAAGTATAAATCAAATATACTGAACTGTATATTTAAACTGGCATTATACTGTTGTAAAACATTAGTTCTAGATGAGACTTTACAGAAATATAATGGTATGTAAGAAAAGTCTGACAGTTCAAAATTATAAAACACAGTAATATCACACTGTCACAACATACTAGAAACCAGTGTAGACAAAGTTTTATAAAACACAGTAATATCACACTGTCACAACATACTAGAAACCAGTGTAGACAAAGTTTTATAAAACACAGTAATATCACACTGTCACAACATACTAGAAACCAGTGTAGACAAAGTTTTATAAAACACAGTAATATCACACTGTCACAACATACTAGAAACTAGTGTAGACAAAGTTTTATAAAACACAGTAATATCACACTGTCACAACATACTAGAAACCAGTGTAGACAAAGTTTTATAAAACACAGTAATATCACACTGTCACAACATACTAGAAACTAGTGTAGACAAAGTTTTATAAAACACAGTAATATCACACTGTCACAACATACTAGAAACCAGTGTAGACAAAGTTTTATAAAACACAGTAATATCACACTGTCACAACATACTAGAAACCAGTGTAGACAAAGTTTTATAAAACACAGTAATATCACACTGTCACAACATACTAGAAACCAGTGTAGACAAAGTTTTATAAAACACAGTAATATCACACTGTCACAACATACTAGAAACCAGTGTAGACAAAGTTTTATAAAACACAGTAATATCACACTGTCACAACATACTAGAAACCAGTGTAGACAAAGTTTTATAAAACACAGTAATATCACACTGTCACAACATACTAGAAACTAGTGTAGACAAAGTTTTATAAAACACAGTAATATCACACTGTCACAACATACTAGAAACTAGTGTAGACAAAGTTTTATAAAACACAGTAATATCACACTGTCACAACATACTAGAAACCAGTGTAGACAAAGTTTTATAAAACACAGTAATATCACACTGTCACAACATACTAGAAACCAGTGTAGACAAAGTTTTATAAAACACAGTAATATCACACTGTCACAACATACTAGAAACTAGTGTAGACAAAGTTTTATAAAACACAGTAATATCACACTGTCACAACATACTAGAAACCAGTGTAGACAAAGTTTTATAAAACACAGTAATATCACACTGTCACAACATACTAGAAACCAGTGTAGACAAAGTTTTATAAAACACAGTAATATCACACTGTCACAACATACTAGAAACCAGTGTAGACAAAGTTTTATAAAACACAGTAATATCACACTGTCACAACATACTAGAAACCAGTGTAGACAAAGTTTTATAAAACACAGTAATATCACACTGTCACAACATACTAGAAACCAGTGTAGACAAAGTTTTATAAAACACAGTAATATCACACTGTCACAACATACTAGAAACATGTGTAGACAAAGTTTTATAAAACACAGTAATATCACACTGTCACAACATACTAGAAACCAGTGTAGACAAAGTTTTATAAAACACAGTAATATCACACTGTCACAACATACTAGAAACCAGTGTAGACAAAGTTTTATAAAACACAGTAATATCACACTGTCACAACATACTAGAAACCAGTGTAGACAAAGTTTTATAAAACACAGTAATATCACACTGTCACAACATACTAGAAACCAGTGTAGACAAAGTTTTATAAAACACAGTAATATCACACTGTCACAACATACTAGAAACCAGTGTAGACAAAGTTTTATAAAACACAGTAATATCACACTGTCACAACATACTAGAAACCAGTGTAGACAAAGTTTTATAAAACACAGTAATATCACACTGTCACAACATACTAGAAACCAGTGTAGACAAAGTTTTATAAAACACAGTAATATCACACTGTCACAACATACCAGAAACCAGTGTAGACAAAGTTTTATAAAACACAGTAATATCACACTGTCACAACATACCAGAAACCAGTGTAGACAAAGTTTTATAAAACACAGTAATATCACACTGTCACAACATACTAGAAACCAGTGTAGACAAAGTTTTATAAAACACAGTAATATCACACTGTCACAACATACTAGAAACCAGTGTAGACAAAGTTTTATAAAACACAGTAATATCACACTGTCACAACATACTAGAAACCAGTGTAGACAAAGTTTTATAAAACACAGTAATATCACACTGTCACAACATACCAGAAACCAGTGTAGACAAAGTTTTATAAAACACAGTAATATCACACTGTCACAACATACTAGAAACCAGTGTAGACAAAGTTTTAAAATTCACTTAGAACTCAGTTCAAAATATAAATTTTATTTCACAGACATCCTTACAGACTCAGAAGTTTTATTGTTAAACTATAAATGTATCAACTTACAAAATTTCAATACCAGAACAACTTGAAATTCGTAATGTCCATAAGTGTGAAAATGTTGTAATAAAGAAGAGAGCTTGTCAATCACAATGGTTCCTAATTCACCAAATATTTAATGTTAAGGATGTCTTTTATTTTATTTTCCACTAAGATGTGGTTGTCTGTACACGTCAATATAAGTAACTTTGCCCCATGATAATGTACTGTCGTTCTGTCAATTAACATCTACCCTTTTATACAAAGTTAATCAAATCTATAATTGTAGTAGAACATTGATAAGTCTTATACTGAACAAACTGAGAGAAACTACATTAAAATCTGTAGATAAATACATTCTAAACCAGTATTAAACATAATATTGTACAGAATCTAAACAAACAAATCACAACATGAATAACAATGGCATTAAAACTATTGGATGAATACAATAAATACATTTGTTCTCACCTGTGACACACAAAGAATTTATCAACAGTGTCTCTAAGATGTTGATACACAGTAATGACAGTGGTCACTACGTTGGGGCATCCTTTACCTGAAACAAACTCAACTAGTTAGAAGTTAATTTAACTGTCTTTAAAAAAGTAAAGTAGAAAGAAAACTATAATTATTAGTTTATGTGTACTACAAGAAATAATCCATGTCCCAGAGTAGTTCCGGCCCTCAAGTCTATATCGTAAACTAGAGGGAGAATAGAACAATGGTGATTACTTTCCAACATCATAATAGGAAACCCATCATCGTGGAATCATTATAACTGAATAATCACTAGGTTACCACATTATGTTGTTGTACACAACAGAACATTGCCCATTATATGTTACAGTTAAACTTACTGTCTAAAAACCTTAAAGTTTAAAGTAATTAACTGGTTCATGTATAGATTGTATTTTTAAAGTTGTGATGTTAAAAATGTTTTATTTGTAAGATGTACAGACATCATTTCAAAGTTTGCTTTAGTTCTTTATACTTGTTGTGAAAAACAATTTCCAAGAATACTAACTTACGTTTCTTGCACCAAATTACTATACAAAATAACCATTATGATGAACAAAGCAATGAATGACAAGATATATGAAATCAGAATTAGTTTTAAAATACTCAGACACAAAAACTATAAATTAAATGAGGTTACCACTAGTTAAACAGTTAACACCAACAGAATATTTAAAAAAGAGAAATTTCAAGTGAAGCAAATAAATGATACACACACACAATTGTATCTCCAGTTCACCAATTAAATGATCTAGTCTGATTAGTCTCAGACAGCTCAAGCATCATCACTTGTACATTTAGTTAACTACAACCCATAAGTGGAAAAAATGTCAGCCATATAACATATCCAGTGCCTGTGATGCTTTCAAAGTTTAGTGGGCATTTATATCTCATGGCATGCAGCAAAAATATAAAGTCTGCATCAGGTACTGCTAAATTAATATCAAAATAAGGAATGTGTTTTTGTTACAAAGCTGGATTCACAATGTGGCCACTACCCTATGGCTAGCCCCTCTAGAAAGATAAATCAATTAACAGACTACTTAGATAACTTCTATTAAAGCTTTATAAGAACACACTAACTTGGACTTACCATGGAAAGAATTCACAATTTAACAAAATTCACTCATTGATCCTAAAAAAACAAAATTTCTTACGATTTTTATCACAACCTAAAGTTCATGAGGAAGATGACAATATTTACTCTAGATATCTTTATAGTCAGAGATAAGTTACAGCTTACCAAAAGAATAATTCACAATCAAAATGGAGCCAGGAGTCTAGAAATAAACAATCTCTTCAAGAACATGTATCCTGCCATCCAGTAACCTGAACTGTTAGAAAGAATAAAACAAAAACAAATGAAACTATTAATCTTTATAAACAGACTACTAACCTGTGGACGTTCTGCAACTAAACACAGTTACAGAAGTGCTACCTAATATATAAAAATGTGGTATTAACAGTGAATGTTAGAACAAAATGCTGTCTTCAAGAAACTGGGAAATGGTTTGACTTACAAAACTGTTTTCATAGTTTATGAAGACAAAAAATTAATGCTTAAAGTACAAGTCCACCAGAACAAAACACTAAACTCAATTCAATGATTAATTTTTTTTTTAAGTACAATAAAAAACAAAGGTCAAACCTGGATAGAAGTCGCACATACTGCATAACTTACGTCAACTACCCCCTTACATTATATGTTAATCAACAACCATGAAAGTACCATTTTCCTTCTGTACATCAGGTCATCCTATAAGTGATGCCCAAAAATTTAATACAGAAAGTCCATAATCATTTCTGTCTTTGTAAAAGGCTTTAATGACTACAATATTTGGTAGAATGTGTAAAAATGTTCAGACAAATAAAAGAAACTAACCCAACTCTACTTTTTCAAATCATTAATCAAATAAACCCTTATAAAGATGGATGTGTCTGAGGAGCACATTAGGCATATAATGATTTATGAGTTTAAAAAAGGTCATGGTGCAGCAGAAACTACACAAAACATTCAAGATGTTTATGGTGTGGAGTCTCTCAATGAAAGGTGGTTCCAGCTTAAGTGATGTGCCACGTTCAGGATGTCCTGTTGAGTTAAATGATGACTTGCTGCTGGCTGCACTTGATGGAAATTATGCTGTAACAGTTGAAGAACTAGCACAGAAACTTAATTCAACCTATTCAACAGTTCACCGTCATCTGCAACAGCTTGGAAAGATGTCAAAACTTGGAAAATGGGTCCCACATGATTTGACAGAAGCCAACCTTAGAGCAAGAGTGGTCATTTACACTTCTCTACACTCTCGTGAACGTTACTCACCTTTTTTGGACAGGTTAGTGACTGGAGATGAGAAAATTGATATATTATACAAATGGCTCAGTGCAGGTAAACTGGCTAAAGTGCAACCAAAAACTGACCTCCACCCTAGGAAAGTCTTGTTAAACTTTTGGTGGGATATTGGTGTGATCCACTAGGTTGCTGCCACTCAATATAACAATTACATGAAACTTCTAACAGTTAGAGCACTTGAATGTTGCACTGAAAGGAAAGAGGCCTGCTTTGATCAATCATAAAGGTGTTGTGTACACCAGGATAATGCACAGCTCCATACAACAAGGATCACATCTGCAAAGATTGAAGAACTAGCCTGTGAAAACTTCCACATCCTCCTTATTCTCCAGACTTTGCCCCATCTGATTACCATCTATTCCAAAGTTTGCAGAACTATCTTGATGGAAAAGAGATTGGAACACATGAAGATGTCAAAACTACCGTCACCATATTCTTTTCCTCCAAACCCAAATACTTTTATAGAAGTGACATTCAAAAGCTTGTGAATCATTGGCAGGAAATAATAATGGGACATATACTATTGGTTAAATAACATTAAAAGCTTTTCAAATCCTTTCTATTTTTCTAAACCTAAAATCAGACATTACTTAAGGGATGACCTCACAGAACTGGTTATTTCTATAGTTTCAGTTCAGCAAAATAAGTGAACTTCATAATTCGTACAAGGGGTGTTCAATATAACAGATAGCCAGCAACAATCTACAGAATACTGCTAAACAAAGTAGTGTAACTGTTCATATTACAGAACATATCTGTCATTAACTAAAAGTTAGAAGGTGGTTTGAATCAGTAATGAAGAAAACATTATTATATATGTACATTTCAACAAGATTATGTTAATTTAGATACAAAAAAACATTTATGTTCCAGAGTTTTCCGCCCTCAAGTCTATAACGTAAACAAGAGGGAGGATAGAACAATGGTGATTACTTTCCAACAACATATAAGGAAAACCATCATCAGAGAATCATTAAAAGTTATGAAAAGACACTAGGTTCCCAATAATGCTGTTGGTTACAGAACAGAACTAGAGCCATTATAGGTTACAGTTAAACTTACTGTAAAAACCTTAAACATGAAACCTGAATTTGTCTCAATGTTATCAAATGGTTCATGTTTGCAAAAAATTATTTTTTTATTCATTGAAAATGTTAAGATGATATAATGTAGCATTCTTGCTTTTAACAGACTGGCCACATTCTACAGTTTCATATTATCTAGACCTACACACACACAAACACACACACGTTTCCAATACTTCTAATTAACACCATTTTGACTAATAATCTACTTATAATAGGAAATAACTTCAGGACATTTTCTTTCAATACATTAGATCTTAAAGTAAGGGCATTGTAACTTGGTTACAGATAAACTGTTTCAATTTTCATTCATAAAAACAAACTTAATATGACCATTCATTATATTTAGTGAATTACACATTAATATAAACAAGTGTTGGCCAACATTATGTTAAAACTTGTTTGTGTGCAGAATCAAAGATAAAAAAGTGGGACAACTAGAACTTTACCAAACTTAAGTTCCTGATGATTCTAGATTTTGTCAGGTTTGTGGTAACACATTTTTAAAGTATAAATCAAATATACTGAACTGCATATTTAAACTGGCATTATACTGTTGTAAAACATTAGTTCTAGATGAGACTTTACAGAAATATAATGGTATGTAAGACAAGTTTGACAGTTCAAAATTATAAAACACAGTAATATCACACTGTCACAACATACTAGAAACCAGTGTAGACAAAGTTTTATAAAACACAGTAATATCACACTGTCACAACATACTAGAAACCAGTGTAGACAAAGTTTTATAAAACACAGTAATATCACACTGTCACAACATACTAGAAACCAGTGTAGACAAAGTTTTATAAAACACAGTAATATCACACTGTCACAACATACTAGAAACCAGTGTAGACAAAGTTTTATAAAACACAGTAATATCACACTGTCACAACATACTAGAAACCAGTGTAGACAAAGTTTTAAAATTCACTTAGAACTCAGTTCAAAATATAAATTTTATTGCACAGACATCCTTACAGACTGAGAAGTTTTATTGTTAAACTATAAATGTATCAACTTACAAAATTTCAATACCAGAACAACTTGAAATTCGTAATGTCCATAAGTGTCCATATGTTGTAATAAAGAAGAGAGCTTGTCAATCACAATGGTTCCTAATTCACCAAATATTTAATGTTAAGGATGTCTTTTATTTTCCACTGAGATGTGGTTGTCTGTACACGTCAATATAAGTAACTTTGCCACATGATAATGTACTGTCGTTCTGTCGATTAACATCTACCCTTTTATACAAAGTTAATCAAATCTATAATTGTAGGAGAACATTGGTAAGTCTTATACTGAGCATACTGAGAGAAACTTCATTAAAATCTGTAGATAAATACATTCTAAACCAGTATTAAACATAATATTGTACAGAATCTAAACAAACAAATCACAACATGAATAACAATGGCATTAAAACTATTGGATGAATACAATAAATACATTTGTTCTCACCTGTGACACACAAAGAATTTATCAACAGTGTCTCTAAGATGTTGATACACAGTAATGACAGTGGTCACTACGTGGGGGGCATCCTTTTACCTGAAACAAGCTCAACTAGTTAGAAGTTAATTTAACTGTCTTTAAAAAGTAAAGTAGAAAACGTCTATAATTATTAGTTTATGTGTACTACAAGAAATAATCCATGTCCCAGAGTAGTTCCGGCCCTCAAGTCTATATTGTAAACTAGAGGGAGAATAGAACAACGGTGATTACTTTCCAACATCATAATAGGAAACCAATCATCGTGGAATCATTATAACTGAGTAATCACTAGGTTACCACATTATGTTGTTGTACACAACAGAACATTGCCCATTATATGTTACAGTTAAACTTACTGTCTAAAAACCTTAAAGTTTAAAGTAATTAACTGGTTCATGTATAGATTGTATTTTTAAAGTTGTGATGTTAAAAATGTTTTATTTGTAAGATGTACAGACATCATTTCAAAGTTTGCTTTAGTTCTTTATACTTGTTGTGAAAAACAATTTCCAAGAATACTAACTTATGTTTCTTGCACCAAATTACTATACAAAATAACCATTATGATGAACAAAGCAATGAGTGACAAGATATATGAAATCAGAATTAGTTTTAAAATACTCAGACACAAAAACTATAAATTAAATGAAGTTACCACTAGTTAAACAGTTAACACCAACAGAATATTTAAAAAAGAGAAATTTCAAGTGAAGCAAATAAATGATACACACACACAATTGTATCTCCAGTTCACCAATTAAATGATCTAGTCTGATTTGTCTCAGACAGCTCAAGCATCATTACTTGTACATGTAGTTAACTACAACCCATAAGTGGAAAAAATGTCAGCCACATAACATATCCAATGCCTATGATGCTTTCAAGGTTTAGTGGGCATTTATATCTCATGGCATGCAGCAAAAATATAAAGTCTGGATCAGGTACTGCTAAATTAATATCAAAATAAGGAATGTGTTTTTGTTACAAAGCTGGATTCACAGTGTGGCCACTACCCTATGGCTAGCCCGTCTAGAAAGATAAATCAGTTAACAGACTACTTAGATAACTTCTATTAAAGCTTTATAAGAACACACTAACTTGGACTTACCATGGAAAGAATTCACAATTTAGCAAAATTCACTCATGGATCCTAAAAAAACAAAACATCTGACGATTTTTATCACAACCTAAAGTTCACGAGGAAGATGACAATATTTACTCTAGATATCTTTATAGTCAGAGATAAGTTACAGCTTACCAAAAGAATAATTCACAATCAAAATGGAGCCAGGAGTCTAGAAATAAACAATCTCTTCATGAACATGTATCCTGCCATCCAATAACCTGAAGTGTTAGAAAGAATAAAACAAAAACAAATGAAACTATTAATCTTTATAAACAGACTACTAACCTGTGGACGTTCTACAACTAAACACAGTTACAGAAGTGCTACCTTATATATAAAAATGTGGTATTAACAGTGAATGTTAGAACAAAATGCTGTCTTCAAGAAACTGGGAAATGGTTTGACTTACAAAACTGTTTTCATAGTTTATGAAGACAAAAAATTAATGCTTAAAGTACAAGTCCACCAGAACAAAACACTAAACTCAATTCAATGATTAATTTTTTTTTAAGTACAATAAAAAACAAAGGTCAAACCTGGATAGAAGTCGCACATACTGCATAACTTACATCAACTACCCCCTTACATTATATGTTAATCAACAACCATGAAAGTACCATTTTCCTTCTGTACATCAGGTCATCCTATAAGTGATGCCCAAAATTTAATTCAGAAAGTTCATCATCATTTCTGTCTTTGTATTTACTACAAATTACTTTAATTACTACAATATTTGGTAGAATGTGTAAAAATGTTCAGACAAATAAAAGAAACTAACCCAACTCTACTTTTTCAAATCATTAATCAAATAAACCCTTATAAAGATGGATGTGCTTGAGGAACACATTAGGTATATAATTATTTATGAGTTTACAAAAGGCAATAGTGCAGCAGAAACTACATGAAACATTCAAGGTGTTTATGGTGGGGAGTCTCTCAATGAAAGAAAATGTCGAAGGTGGTTTCAGATGTTCAGATCAGGTGACTACAGCTTAAGTGATGCTCCACATTCAGGTCTTCCTGTTGAGTTTAATGAGGACTTGCTGCTGGCTGTACTTGATGAAAATTATGCTGTAACAGTTGAAGAACTAGCACAGAAGCTTAATTCAACCCATTCAACAGTCTACTGTCATCTGCAACAGCTTGGAAAGGTGTCAAAACTTGGAAAATGGGTCCCACATGATTTGACAGAAGCCAACCTTAGAGCAAGAGTGGACATTTACACTTCTCTACACTCTCATGAACGTTACACTTTTTTGACAGGTTAGTGACTGAAGATGGAAAAATTGATATATTATACAAATGGCTCAGTGCAGGTAAACTGGCTAAAGTACAACCAAAAACTGACCTCCACCCTAGGAAAGTCTTGTTAAACTTTTGGTGGGATATTGGTGTGATCCACTAGGTTGCTGCCACTCTATATAACAATTATATGAAACTTCTAACAGTTAGAGCACTTGAATGTTGCACTGAAAGGAAAGAGGCCTGCTTTGATTAACCACAAAGGTGTTGGTTACACCAGGATAATGCACAGCCCCATACAACAAGGATCACATCTGCAAAGATTGAAGAACTAGCCTGTGAGAAACTTCCACATCCTCCTAATTCTCCAGACTTTGCCCCATCTGATTATGATCTATTCCAAAGTTTGCAGAACTATCTTGGTGTAAAAGAGATTGGAACACATGAAGATGTCAAAACTACCATCACTATATTCTTTTCCTCCAAACCCAAATATTTTTATAGAAGTGACATTCAAAAGCTTGTGAATCATTGGCAGGAAATAATAATGGGACATATACTATTGGTTAAATAACATTAAAAGCTTTTCAAATCCTTTATATTTTTCTAAACCTAAAATCAGACATTAAATAAGGGATGACCTCACAGAAGTGGTTATGTCCATAGTTTCAGTTCAGTGAAACAAGTGAACTTCATAATTTGTACAAGGGGTGTTCAATATAACAGCTAGCCAGGAACAATCTACAGAATACTGCTAAACAAAGTAGTGTAACTGTTCATATTACAGAACATATCTGTCATTAACTAAAAGTTAGAAGGTGGTTTGAATCGGTAATGAAGAAAACATTATTATATATGTACATTTCAACAAGATTATGTTAATTTAGATACAAAAAAACATTTATGTTCCAGAGTTTTTCCGGCCCTCAAGTCTATAACGTAAACAAGAGGGAGGATAGAACAATGGTGATTACTTTCCAACAACATATAAGGAAAACCATCATCGTAGAATCATTAAAAGTTATGAAAAGTCACTAGGTTACCAATAATGCTGTTGGTTACAGAACAGAACTAGAGCCATTACAGGTTACAGTTAAACTTACTGTAAAAACCTTAAACATGAAACCTGAATTTGTCTCAATGTTATCAAATAGTTCATGTTTGCAAAAAATTATTTTTTTATTCATTGAAAATGTTAAGATGATATAATGTAGCATTCTTGCTTTTAACAGACTGGCCACATTTTAAAGTTTCATATTATCTAGACCTACACACACACACACACATTTCCAATACTTCTAATTAACACCATTTTGACTAATAATCTACTTATAATAGGAAATAACTTCAGGACATTTTCTTTCAATACATTAGATCTTGAAGTAAGGGCATTGTAACTTGGTTACAGATAAACTGTTTCAATTTTCATTCATAAAAACAAACTTAATATGACCATTCATTATATTTAGTGAATTACACATTAATATAAACAACTGTTGGCCAACATTATGGTAAAATTTGTTTGTGTGCAAAATCAAAGATAAAAAAGTGGGACAACTAGAACTTTACCAAACTTAAATTCCTGATGATTCTAGATTTTGTCAGGTTTGTGGTAACACATTTTTAAAGTATAAATCAAATACACTGAACTGCATATTTAAACTGGCATTATACTGTTGTAAAACATTAGTTCTAGATGAGACTTTACAGAAATATAATAGTATGCAAAATAAGTTTGACAGTTGAAAATTATAAAACACAGTAATATCACACTGTCACAACATACTAGAAACCAGTGTAGACAATGTTTTATAAAACACAGTAATATCACACTGTCACAACATACTAGAAACATGTGTAGACAATGTTTTATAAAACACAGTAATATCACACTGTCACAACATACTAGAAACCAGTGTAGACAATGTTTTATAAAACACAGTAATATCACACTGTCACAACATACCAGAAACATGTGTAGACAAAGTTTTATAAAACACAGTAATATCACACTGTCACAACATACTAGAAACCAGTGTAGACAAAGTTTTATAAAACACAGTAATATCACACTGTCACAACATACTAGAAACCAGTGTAGACAAAGTTTTATAAAACACAGTAATATCACACTGTCACAACATACTAGAAACCAGTGTAGACAAAGTTTTATAAAACACAGTAATATCACACTGTCACAACATACTAGGAACCAGTGTAGACAAAGTTTTATAAAACACAGTAATATCACACTGTCACAACATACTAGAAACCAGTGTAGACAAAGTTTTATAAAACACAGTAATATCACACTGTCACAACATACTAGGAACCAGTGTAGACAAAGTTTTATAAAACACAGTAATATCACACTGTCACAACATACTAGAAACCAGTGTAGACAAAGTTTTAAAATTCACTTAGAACTCAGTTCAAAATATAAATTTTATTTCACGGATATCCTTACAGACTCAGAAGTTTTATTGTTAAACTATAAATGTATCAACTTACAAAATTTCAATACCAGAACAACTTGAAATTCGTAATGTCCATAAGTGTGAAAATGTTGTAATAAAGAAGAGAGCTTGTCAATCACAATGGTTCGTAATTCATCAAATATTTAATGTTAAGGATGTCTTTTATTTTCCACTAAGATGTGGTTGTCTGTACACGTCAATATAAGTAACTTTGCCACATTATAATGTACTGTCGTTCTGTCGATTAACATCTACCCTTTTATACAAAATTAATCAAATCTATAATTGTAGTAAAACATTGATAAGTCTTATACTGAGCATACTGAGAGAAACTCCATTAAAATCTGTAGATAAATACATTCTAAACCAGAATTAAACATAATATTTTACAGAATATAAACAAACACATCACAACATTAATAACAATGGCATTAACACTATTGGATGAATACAATAAATACATTTGTTCTCACCTGTGACACACAAAGAATTTATCAACAGTGTCTCTAAGATGTTGATACACAGTAATGACAGTAGTCACTACGTGGGGGGCATCCTTTTACCTGAAACAAACTCAACTAGTTAGAAGTTAATTTAACTGTCTTTAAAAAGTAAAGTAGAAAACTATAATTATTAGTTTTGTGTACTACAAGAAATAATCCATGTCCCAGAGTAGTTCCGGCCCTCAAGTCTATATCGTAAACTAGAGGTAGAATAGAACAATGGTGATTACTTTCCAACATCATAATAGGAAACCCATCATCGTGGAATCATTATAACTGAATAATCACTAGGTTACCACATTATGTTGTTGTACACAACAGAACATTGTCCATTATATGTTACAGTTAAACTTACTGTCTAAAAACCTTAAAGTTTAAAGTAATTAACTGGTTCATGTATAGATTGTATTTTTAAAGTTGTGATGTTAAAAATGTTTTATTTGTAATATGTACAGACATCATTTCAAAGTTTGCTTTAGTTCTTTCTACTTGTTGTAAAAAACAATTTCCAAGAATACTAACTTATGTTTCTTGCATCAAATTACTATACAAAATAACCATTATGATGAACAAAGCAATGAATGACAAGATATATGAAATCAGAATTAGCTTTAAAATACTCAGACACAAAAACTATAAATTAAATGAAGTTACCACTAGTTAAACAGTTAACACCAACAGAATATTTAAAAAAGAGAAATTTCAAGTGAAGCAAATAAATGATACACACACACAATTGTATTTCCAGTTCACCAATTAAATGATCTAGTCTGATTTGTCTCAGACAGCTCAAGCATCATTACTTGTACATGTAGTTAACTACAACCCATAAGTGGAAAAAATGTCAGCCATATAACATATCCAGTGCCTGTGATGCTTTCAAAGTTTAGTGGGCATTTATATCTCATGGCATGCAGCAAAAATATAAAGTCTGCATCAGGTACTGCTAAATTAATATCAAAATAAGGAATGTGTTTTTGTTACAAAGCTGGATTCACAATGTGGCCACTACCCTATGGCTAGCCCCTCTAGAAAGATAAATCAATTAACAGACTACTTAGATAACTTCTATTAAAGCTTTATAAGAACACACTAACTTGGACTTACCATGGAAAGAATTCACAATTTAACAAAATTCACTCATTGATCCTAAAAAACAAAATTTCTTACGATTTTTATCACAACCTAAAGTTCATGAGGAAGATGACAATATTTACTCTAGATATCTTTATAGTCAGAGATAAGTTACAGCTTACCAAAAGAATAATTCACAATCAAAATGGAGCCAGGAGTCTAGAAATAAACAATCTCTTCATGAACATGTATCCTGCCATCCAGTAACCTGAACTGTTAGAAAGAATAAAACAAAAACAAATGAAACTATTAATCTATATAAACAGACTACTAACCTGTGGACGTTCTGCAACTAAACACAGTTACAGAAGTGCTACCTAATATATAAAAATGTGGTATTAACAGTGAATGTTAGAACAAAATGCTGTCTTCAAGAAACTGGGAAATGGTTTGACTTACAAAACTGTTTTCATAGTTTATGAAAACAAAAAATTAATGCTTAAAGTACAAGTCCACCAGAACAAAACACAAAACTCAATTCAATGATTAATTTTTTTTTAAGTACAATAAAAAACAAAGGTCAAACCTGGATAGAAGTCGCACATACTGCATAACTTACATCAACTACCCCCTTACATTATATGTTAATCAACAACCATGAAAGTACCATTTTCCTTCTGTACATCAGGTCATCCTATAAGTGATGCCCAAAATTTAATTCAGAAAGTTCATCATCATTTCTGTCTTTGTATTTACTACAAATTACTTTAATTACTACAATATTTGGTAGAATGTGTAAAATGTTCAGACAAATAAAAGAAACTAACCCAACTCTACTTTTCAAATCATTAATCAAATAAACCCTTATAAAGATGGATGTGCTTGAGGAACACATTAGGTATATAATTATTTATGAGTTTACAAAGGCAATAGTGCAGCAGAAACTACATGAAACATTCAAGGTGTTTATGGTGGGAGTCTCTCAATGAAAGAAAATGTCGAAGGTGGTTTCAGATGTTCAGATCAGGTGACTACAGCTTAAGTGATGCTCCACATTCAGGTCTTCCTGTTGAGTTTAATGAGGACTTGCTGCTGGCTGTACTTGATGAAAATTATGCTGTAACAGTTGAAGAACTAGCACAGAAGCTTAATTCAACCCATTCAACAGTCTACTGTCATCTGCAACAGCTTGGAAAGGTGTCAAAACTTGGAAAATGGGTCCCACATGATTTGACAGAAGCCAACCTTAGAGCAAGAGTGGACATTTACACTTCTCTACACTCTCATGAACGTTACACTTTTTTGACAGGTTAGTGACTGAAGATGGAAAAATTGATATATTATACAAATGGCTCAGTGCAGGTAAACTGGCTAAAGTACAACCAAAACTGACCTCCACCCTAGGAAAGTCTTGTTAAACTTTTGGTGGGATATTGGTGTGATCCACTAGGTTGCTGCCACTCTATATAACAATTATATGAAACTTCTAACAGTTAGAGCACTTGAATGTTGCACTGAAAGGAAAGAGGCCTGCTTTGATTAACCACAAAGGTGTTGGTTACACCAGGATAATGCACAGCCCCATACAACAAGGATCACATCTGCAAAGATTGAAGAACTAGCCTGTGAGAAACTTCCACATCCTCCTAATTCTCCAGACTTTGCCCCATCTGATTATGATCTATTCCAAAGTTTGCAGAACTATCTTGGTGTAAAGAGATTGGAACACATGAAGATGTCAAAACTACCATCACTATATTCTTTTCCTCCAAACCCAAATATTTTATAGAAGTGACATTCAAAAGCTTGTGAATCATTGGCAGGAAATAATAATGGGACATATACTATTGGTTAAATAACATTAAAAGCTTTTCAAATCCTTTATATTTTTCTAAACCTAAAATCAGACATTAAATAAGGGATGACCTCACAGAAGTGGTTATGTCCATAGTTTCAGTTCAGTGAAACAAGTGAACTTCATAATTTGTACAAGGGTGTTCAATATAACAGCTAGCCAGGAACAATCTACAGAATACTGCTAAACAAAGTAGTGTAACTGTTCATATTACAGAACATATCTGTCATTAACTAAAAGTTAGAAGGTGGTTTGAATCGGTAATGAAGAAAACATTATTATATATGTACATTTCAACAAGATTATGTTAATTTAGATACAAAAAAACATTTATGTTCCAGAGTTTTTCCGGCCCTCAAGTCTATAACGTAAACAAGAGGGAGGATAGAACAATGGTGATTACTTTCCAACAACATACAAGGAAAACCATCATCGTAGAATCATTAAAAGTTATGAAAAGTCACTAGGTTACCAATAATGCTGTTGGTTACAGAACAGAACTAGAGCCATTACAGGTTACAGTTAAACTTACTGTAAAACCTTAAACATGAAACCTGAATTTGTCTCAATGTTATCAAATAGTTCATGTTTGCAAAAATTATTTTTTTTATTCATTGAAAATGTTAAGATGATATAATGTAGCATTCTTGCTTTTAACAGACTGGCCACATTTTAAAGTTTCATATTATCTAGACCTACACACACACACACACACACGTTTCCAATACTTCTAATTAACACCATTTTGACTAATAATCTACTTATAATAAGAAATAACTTCAGGACATTTTCTTTCAATACATTAGATCTTGAAGTAAGGGCATTGTAACTTGGTTATAGATAAACTGTTTCAATTTTCATTCATAAAAACAAACTTAATATGACCATTCATTATATTTAGTGAATTACACATTAATATAAACAACTGTTGGCCAACATTATGGTAAAATTTGTTTGTGTGCAAAATCAAAGATAAAAAAAGTGGGACAACTAGAACTTTACCAAACTTAAATTCCTGATGATTCTAGATTTTGTCAGGTTTGTGGTAACACATTTTTAAAGTATAAATCAAATATACTGAACTGCATATTTAAACTGGCATTATACTGTTGTAAAACATTAGTTCTAGATGAGACTTTACAGAAATATAATGGTATGCAAAATAAGTTTGACAGTTGAAAATTATAAAACACAGTAATATCACACTGTCACAACATACTAGAAACCAGTGTAGACAAAGTTTTATAAAACACAGTAATATCACACTGTCACAACATACTAGAAACCAGTGTAGACAAAGTTTTATAAAACACAGTAATATCACACTGTCACAACATACTAGAAACCAGTGTAGACAAAGTTTTATAAAACACAGTAATATCACACTGTCACAACATACTAGAAACCAGTGTAGACAAAGTTTTATAAAACACAGTAATATCACACTGTCACATCATACTAGAAACCAGTGTAGACAAAGTTTTATAAAACACAGTAATATCACACTGTCACAACATACTAGAAACCAGTGTAGACAAAGTTTTATAAAACACAGTAATATCACACTGTCACAACATACTAGAAACCAGTGTAGACAAAGTTTTATAAAACACAGTAATATCACACTGTCACAACATACTAGAAACCAGTGTAGACAAAGTTTTATAAAACACAGTAATATCACACTGTCACAACATACTAGAAACCAGTGTAGACAAAGTTTTATAAAACACAGTAATATCACACTGTCACAACATACTAGAAACCAGTGTAGACAAAGTTTTATAAAACACAGTAATATCACACTGTCACAACATACTAGAAACCAGTGTAGACAAAGTTTTATAAAACACAGTAATATCACACTGTCACAACATACTAGAAACCAGTGTAGACAAAGTTTTATAAAACACAGTAATATCACACTGTCACAACATACTAGAAACCAGTGTAGACAAAGTTTTTATAAAACACAGTAATATCACACTGTCACAACATACTAGAAACCAGTGTAGACAAAGTTTTATAAAACACAGTAATATCACACTGTCACAACATACTAGAAACCAGTGTAGACAAAGTTTTAAAATTCACTTAGAACTCAGTTCAAAATATAAATTTTATTTCACAGACATCCTTACAGACTGAGAAGTTTTATTGTTAAACTATAAATGTATCAACTTACAAAATTTCAATACCAGAACAACTTGAAATTCGTAATGTCCATAAGTGTGAAAATGTTGTAATAAAGAAGAGAGCTTGTCAATCACAATGGTTCCTAATTCACCAAATATTTAATGTTAAGGATGTCTTTTATTTTCCACTAAGATGTGGTTGTCTGTACACGTCAATAAGTAACTTTGCCACATGATAATGTACTGTCGTTCTGTCGATTAACATCTACCCTTTTATACAAAATTAATCAAATCTATAATTGTAGTAAAACATTGATAAGTCTTATACTGAGCATACTGAGAGAAACTCCATTAAAATCTGTAGATAAATACATTCTAAACCAGTATTAAACATAATATTGTACAGAATCTAAACAAACAAATCACAACATGAATAACAATGGCATTAAAACTATTGGATGAATACAATAAATACATTTGTTCTCACCTGTGACACACAAAGAATTTATCAACAGTGTCTCTAAGATGTTGATACACAGTAATGACAGTAGTCACTACGTGGGGGGCATCCTTTTACCTGAAACAAACTCAACTAGTTAGAAGTTAATTTAACTGTCTTTAAAAAGTAAAGTAGAAAACTATAATTATTAGTTTATGTGTACTACAAGAAATAATCCATGTCCCAGAGTAGTTCCGCCCTCAAGTCTATATAAACAAACTAGAGGTAGAATAGAACAATGGTGATTACTTTCCAACATCATAACAGGAAACCCATCATCGTGGAATCATTATAACTGAATAATCACTAGGTTACCACATTATGTTGTTGTACACAACAGAACATTGTCCATTATATGTTACAGTTAAACTTACTGTCTAAAAACCTTAAAGTTTAAAGTAATTAACTGGTTCATGTATAGATTGTATTTTTAAAGTTGTGATGTTAAAAATGTTTTATTTGTAATATGTACAGACATCATTTCAAAGTTTGCTTTAGTTCTTTCTACTTGTTGTAAAAAACAATTTCCAAGAATACTAACTTATGTTTCTTGCATCAAATTACTATACAAAATAACCATTATGATGAACAAAGCAATGAATGACAAGATATATGAAATCAGAATTAGCTTTAAAATACTCAGACACAAAAACTATAAATTAAATGAAGTTACCACTAGTTAAACAGTTAACACCAACAGAATATTTAAAAAAGAGAAATTTCAAGTGAAGCAAATAAATGATACACACACACAATTGTATTTCCAGTTCACCAATTAAATGATCTAGTCTGATTTGTCTCAGACAGCTCAAGCATCATTACTTGTACATGTAGTTAACTACAACCCATAAGTGGAAAAAATGTCAGCCATATAACATATCCAGTGCCTGTGATGCTTTCAAAGTTTAGTGGGCATTTATATCTCATGGCATGCAGCAAAAATATAAAGTCTGCATCAGGTACTGCTAAATTAATATCAAAATAAGGAATGTGTTTTGTTACAAAGCTGGATTCACAATGTGGCCACTACTACCTATGGCTAGCCCTCTAGAAAGATAAATCAATTAACAGACTACTTAGATAACTTCTATTAAAGCTTTATAAGAACACACTAACTTGGACTTACCATGGAAAGAATTCACAATTTAACAAAATTCACTCATTGATCCTAAAAAAACAAAATTTCTTACGATTTTTATCACAACCTAAAGTTCATGAGGAAGATGACAATATTTACTCTAGATATCTTTATAGTCAGAGATAAGTTACAGCTTACCAAAAGAATAATTCACAATCAAAATGGAGCCAGGAGTCTAGAAATAAACAATCTCTTCATGAACATGTATCCTGCCATCCAGTAACCTGAACTGTTAGAAAGAATAAAACAAAACAAATGAAACTATTAATCTATATAAACAGACTACTAACCTGTGGACGCTCTGCAACTAAACACAGTTACAGAAGTGCTACCTAATATATAAAAATGTGGTATTAACAGTGAATGTTAGAACAAAATGCTGTCTTCAAGAAACTGGGAAATGGTTTGACTTACAAAACTGTTTTCATAGTTTATGAAGACAAAAAATTAATGCTTAAAGTACAAGTCCACCAGAACAAAACACTAAACTCAATTCAATGATTAATTTTTTTTTAAGTACAATAAAAAACAAAGGTCAAACCTGGATAGAAGTCACACATACTGCATAACTTACATCAACTACCCCCTTACATTATATGTTAATCAACAACCATGAAAGTACCATTTTCCTTCTGTACATCAGGTCATCCTATAAGTGATGCCCAAAAATTTAATTCAGAAAGTTCATCATCATTTCTGTCTTTGTATTTACTACAAATTACTTTAATTACTACAATATTTGGTAGAATGTGTAAAAATGTTCAGACAAATAAAAGAAACTAACCCAACTCTACTTTTTCAAATCATTAATCAAATAAACCCTTATAAAGATGGATGTGCTTGAGGAACACATTAGGTATATAATTATTTATGAGTTTACAAAAGGCAATAGTGCAGCAGAAACTACATGAAACATTCAAAATGTTTATGGTGGGGAGTCTCTCAATGAAAGAAAATGTCGAAGGTGGTTTCAGATGTTCAGATCAGGTGACTACAGCTTAAGTGATGCTCCACATTCAGGTCTTCCTGTTGAGTTTAATGAGGACTTGCTGCTGGCTGTACTTGATGAAAATTATGCTGTAACAGTTGAAGAACTAGCACAGAAGCTTAATTCAACCCATTCAACAGTCTACTGTCATCTGCAACAGCTTGGAAAGGTGTCAAAACTTGGAAAATGGGTCCCACATGATTTGACAGAAGCCAACCTTAGAGCAAGAGTGGACATTTACACTTCTCTACACTCTCATGAACGTTACACTTTTTTGACAGGTTAGTGACTGAAGATGGAAAAATTGATATATTATACAAATGGCTCAGTGCAGGTAAACTGGCTAAAGTACAACCAAAACTGACCTCCACCCTAGGAAAGTCTTGTTAAACTTTTGGTGGGATATTGGTGTGATCCACTAGGTTGCTGCCACTCTATATAACAATTATATGAAACTTCTAACAGTTAGAGCACTTGAATGTTGCACTGAAAGGAAAGAGGCCTGCTTTGATTAACCACAAAGGTGTTGGTTACACCAGGATAATGCACAGCCCCATACAACAAGGATCACATCTGCAAAGATTGAAGAACTAGCCTGTGAGAAACTTCCACATCCTCCTAATTCTCCAGACTTTGCCCCATCTGATTATGATCTATTCCAAAGTTTGCAGAACTATCTTGGTGTAAAAGAGATTGGAACACATGAAGATGTCAAAACTACCATCACTATATTCTTTTCCTCCAAACCCAAATATTTTTATAGAAGTGACATTCAAAAGCTTGTGAATCATTGGCAGGAAATAATAATGGGACATATACTATTGGTTAAATAACATTAAAAGCTTTTCAAATCCTTTATATTTTTCTAAACCTAAAATCAGACATTAAATAAGGGATGACCTCACAGAAGTGGTTATGTCCATAGTTTCAGTTCAGTGAAACAAGTGAACTTCATAATTCATACAAGGGGTGTTCAATATAACAGCTAGCCAGCAACAATCTACAGAATACTGCTAAACAAAGAAGTGTAACTGTTCATATTACAGAACATATCTGTCATTAACTAAAAGTTAGAAGGTGGTTTGAATCGTAATGAAGAAAACATTATTATATATGTACATTTCAACAAGATTATGTTAATTTAGATACAAAAAACATTTATGTTCCAGAGTTTTTCCGGCCCTCAAGTCTATAACGTAAACAAGAGGGAGGATAGAACAATGGTGATTACTTTCCAACAACATACAAGGAAAACCATCATCGTAGAATCATTAAAGTTATGAAAAGTCACTAGATTACCAATAATGCTGTTGGTTACAGAACAGAACTAGAGCCATTACAGGTTACAGTTAAACTTACTGTAAAAACCTTAAACATGAAACCTGAATTTGTCTCAATGTTATCAAATGGTTCATGTTTGCAAAAAAATTATTTTTTTTCATTGAAAATGTTAAGATGATATAATGTAGCATTTTTGCTTTTAACAGACTGGCCACATTCTAAAGTTTCATATTATCTAGACCTACACACACACACACACACATTTCCAATACTTCTAATTAACACCATTTCGACTAATAATCTACTTATAATAAGAAATAACTTCAGGACATTTTCTTTCAATACATTAGATCTTGAAGTAAGGGCATTGTAACTTGGTTACAGATAAACTGTTTCAATTTTCATTCATAAAAACAAACTTAATATGACCATTCATTATATTTAGTGAATTACACATTAATATAAACAACTGTTGGCCAACATTATGGTAAAATTTGTTTGTGTGCAAATCAAAGATAAAAAAAGTGGGACAACTAGAACTTTACCAAACTTAAATTCCTGATGATTCTAGATTTTGTCAGGTTTGTGGTAACACATTTTTAAAGTATAAATCAAATATACTGAACTGTATATTTAAACTGGCATTATACTGTTGTAAAACATTAGTTCTAGATGAGACTTTACAGAAATATAATTGTACGTAAGATAAGTGACAGTTCAAAATTATAAAACACAGTAATATCACACTGTCACAACATACTAGAAACCAGTGTAGACAAAGTTTTAAAATTCACTTAGAACTCAGTTCAAAATATAAATTTTATTTCACAGACATCCTTACAGACTCAGAAGTTTTATTGTTAAACTATAAATGTATCAACTTACAAAATTTCAATACCAGAACAACTTGAAATTGAAATGTCCATAAGTGTCCCATATGTTGTAATAAAGAAGAGAGCTTGTAAATCACAATGGTTCCTAATTCACCAAATATTTAATGTTGAGGATGTCTTTTATTTTCCACTAAGATGTGGTTGTCTGTACACGTCAATAAAAGTAACTTTGCCACATGATAATGTACTGTCGTTCTGTCAATTAACATCTACCCTTTTATACAAAGTTAATCAAATCTATAATTGTAGTAGAACATTGGTAAGTCTTATACTGAGCATACTGAGAGAAACTTCATTAAAATCTGTAGATAAATACATTCTAAACCAGTATTAAACATAATATTGTACAGAATCTAAGCAAACAAATCACAACATGAATAACAATGGCATTAAAACTATTGGATGAATACAATAAATACATTTGTTCTCACCTGTGACACACAAAGAATTTATCAACAGTGTCTCCAAGATGTTGATACACAGTAATGACAGTGGTCACTACGTGGGGGGCATCCTTTTACCTGAAACAAACTCAACTAGTTAGAAGTTAATTTAACTGTCTTTAAAAAGTAAAGTAGAAAACGTCTATAATTATTAGTTTATGTGTACTACAAGAAATAATCCATGTCCCAGAGTAGTTCCGGCCCTCAAGTCTATATCGTAAACTAGAGGTAGAAATAGAACAATGGTGATTACTTTCCAACATCATAATAGGAAACCCATCATCGTGGAATCATTATAACTGAATAATCACTAGGTTACCACATTATGTTGTTGTACACAACAGAACATTGCCCATTATATGTTACAGTTAAACTTACTGTCTAAAACCTTAAAGTTTAAAGTAATTAACTGGTTCATGTATAGATTGTATTTTTAAAGTTGTGATGTTAAAAATGTTGTATTTGTAAGATGTACAGACATCATTTCAAACTTGTTGTAAAAAACAATTTCCAAGAATACTAACTTACGTTTCTTGCACCAAATTACTATACAAAATAACCATTATGATGAACAAAGCAATGAATGACAAGATATATGAAATCAGAATTAGTTTTAAAATACTCAGACACAAAAACTATAAATTAAATAAGGTTACCACTAGTTAAACAGTTAACACCAACAGAATATTTAAAAAAGAGAAATTTCAAGTGAAGCAAATAAATGATACACACACACAATTGTATCTCCAGTTCACCAATTAAATGATCTAGTCTGATTTGTCTCAGACAGCTCAAGCATCATTACTTGTACATGTAGTTAACTACAACCCATAAGTGGAACAAATGTCAGCCACATAACATATCCAGTGCCTATGATGCTTTCAAAGTTTAGTGGGCATTTATATCTCATGGCATGCAGCAAAAATATAAAGTCTGCATCAGGTACTGCTAAATTAATATCAAACTATGGAATGTGTTTTTGTTACGAAGCTGGATTCACAATGTGGCCACTACCCTATGGCTAGCCCCTGCAGAAAGATAAATCAGTTAACAGACTACTTAGATAACTTCTATTAAAGCTTTATAAGAACACACTAACTTGGACTTACCATGGAAAGAATTCACAATTTAACAAAATTCACTCGTGGATCCTAAAAAAACAAAATATCTGACGATTTTTATCACAACCTAAAGTTCATGAGGAAGATGACAATATTTACTCTAGATATCTTTATAGTCACAGATAAGTTACAGCTTACCAAAAGAATAATTCACAATCAAAATGGAGCCAGGAGTCTAGAAATAAACAATCTCTTCATGAACATGTATCCTGCCATCCAATAACCTGAACTGTTAGAAAGAATAAAAAAAAAACAAATGAAACTATTAATCTTTATAAACAGACTACTAACCTGAGGACGTTCTGCAACTAAACACAGTTACAGAAGTGCTACCTTATATATAAAAATGTGGTATTAACAGTGAATGTTAGAACAAAATGCTGTCTTCAAGAAACTGGGAAATGGTTTGACTTACAAAACTGTTTTCATAGTTTATGAAAACAAAAAATTAATGCTTAAAGTACAAGTCCACCAGAACAAAACACAAAACTCAATTCAATGATTAATTTTTTTTTAAGTACAATAAAAAACAAAGGTCAAACCTGGATAGAAGTCGCACATACTGCATAACTTACATCAACTACCCCCTCACATTATATGTTAATCAACAACCATGAAAATACCATTTTCCTTCTGTACATCAGGTCATCCTATAAGTGATGCCCAAAAATTTAATTCAGAAAGTCCATCATCATTTCTGTCTTTGTAAAAGGCTTTAATGACTACAATATTTGGTAGAATGTGTAAAAATGTTCAGACAAATAAAAGAAACTGACCCAACTCTACTTTTTCAAATCATTAATCAAATAAACCCTTTTAAAGATGGATGTGCTTGAGGAGCACATTAGGTATATAATGATTTATGAGTTTACAAAAGGTAATAGTGCAGCAGAAACTACACGAAACATTCAAGGTGTTTATGGTGCGGAGTCTCTCAATGAAAGAAAATGTCGAAGGTGGTTTCAGATGTTCAGATCAGGTGACTACAGCTTAAGTGGTGCACCACATTCAGGTCATCCTGTTGAGTTTAATGATGACTTGCTGCTGGCTGCACTTAACGAAGATTATGCTGTAACAGTTGAAGAACTACCACAGAAGCTTAATTCAACCAATTCAACAGTCTACTGTCATCTGCAACAGCTTGGAAAAGTGTCAAAACTTGGAAAATGGGTCCCACATGATTTGACAGAAACCAACGTTAGAACAAGAGTGGACATTTACACTTCTCTACACTCTCATGAACATTACACTTTTTTGACAGGTTAGTGACTGAAGATGGAAAAATTGATATATTATACAAATGGCTCAGTGCAGGTAAACTGGCTAAAGTACAACCAAAAACTGACCTCCACCCTAGGAAAGTCTTGTTAAACTTTTGGTGGGATATTGGTGTGATCCACTAGGTTGCTGCCACTCTATATAACAATTATATGAAACTTCTAACAGTTAGAGCACTTGAATGTTGCACTGAAAGGAAAGAGGCCTGCTTTGATTAACCACAAAGGTGTTGTGTACACCAGGATAATGCATGACCCCATACAGCAAGGATCACATCTGCAAAGATTGAAGAACTAGCCTGTGAGAAACTTCCACATCCTCCTTATTCTCCAGACTTTGTCCCATCTGATTATCATCTATTCCAAAGTTTGTAGAACTATCTTGGTGTAAAAGAGATTGGAACACATGAAGATGTCAAAACTACCGTCACTATATTCTTTTCCTCCAAACCCAAATACTTTTATAGAAGTGACATTCAAAAGCTTGGCAGGAAATAATAATGGGACATACATTATTCGTTAAATAACATTAAAACCTTTTCAAATCCTTTCTATTTTTCTAAACCTAAAATCAGACATTACTTAAGGGATGACCTCACAGAAGTGGTTATTTCTATAGTTTCAGTTCAGCAAAATAAGTGAACTTCATAATTCATACAAGGGGTGTTCAATATAAAAGCTAGCCAGCAACAATCTACAGAATACTGCTATACAAAGTAGTGTAACTGTTCATATTACAGAACATATCTGTCATTAACTAAAAGTTAGAAGGTGGTTTGAATCGGTAATGAAGAAAACATTATTATATATGTACATTTCAACAAGATTATGTTAATTTAGATACAAAAAAACATTTATGTTCCAGAGTTTTTCCGGCCCTCAAGTCTATAACGTAAACAAGAGGGAGGATAGAACAATGGTGATTACTTTCCAACAACATACAAGGAAAACCATCATCGTAGAATCATTAAAAGTTATGAAAAGACACTAGGTTACCAATAATGCTGTTGGTTACAGAACAGAACTAGAGCCATTATAGGTTACAGTTAAACTTACTGTAAAAACCTTAAACATGAAACCTGAATTTGTCTCAATGTTATCAAATGGTTCATGTTTGCAAATAATTATTTTTTTATTCATTGAAAATGTTAAGATGATATAATGTAGCATTCTTGCTTTTAACAGACTGACAACATTCTAAAGTTTCATATTATCTAGACCTACACACACACACACGTTTCCAATACTTCTAATTAACACCATTTTCGACTAATAATCTACTTATATAAGAAATAACTTCAGGACATTTTCTTTCAATACATTAGATCTTGAAGTAAGGGCATTGTAACTTGGTTATAGATAAACTGTTTCAATTTTCATTCATAAAAACAAACTTAATATGACTATTCATTATATTTAGTGAATTACACATCAATATAGTGTTGACAAACATTATGTTAAAACTTGTTTCTGTGCAGAATCAATGACAAGAAACAGAGAAGCCACCAGACGTTTCCTGACACTTCTAGATTTGTCAGGTCTCTGAAACTGTTAGAAAATTCAAGCTGTACAAAATGTTTTCTGTATCTCGTGATTTATGTTAAAAATGTTAGAGAGAAACCATTAACACAATGGACAGAAGAGAAAAGTTGAAGTCTACTCTCAACATGTTAATATAAATATCACACTTTGGTCATCTATTGGTCATAAATTGAAATACTAATAAAGTTATTAAATCAAAAGAGAAAATATACTCACATTAAATATGTTAGTTCAAAAGTGTAGTGATACCTATAGAGATACAAGTTAGTTTATATGTGTAGTTAATACAGACTTGGTGATTTCTTTCTCTAGTTTGCTGATACAATAATTTCAAGTTAAAACATTAATAAAAGATTACATTAAACTCTTCTTTATAATAAAACAGTAGCTATATTGTCCTGCTCCAAGTTCATATGATTGTTCACACTATCTGGTTTTAATACAATTTCACATTATAACCTTTTAGTCACCTGTTTAAAAGTTATCAAAGCAACGTATCACCATACAATTCAACTACAGTCATTTTAGAGGTAAATAAATCCACACATTTCATGAAATGCATATTGATTTCTGGAAATGTTGTTCATGTTGAATTTCATGCAAAGTTACGCAAGGGCTATCTGCACTAGCCATCCCTAATTTAGCAGTGTAAGACTAGAGGGAAGGCAGCTAGTCATCACCACCCACCACCAACTCTTGGGCGACTCTTTAACCAATGAATAGTGGGATTGACCATCACATTATAATGCCCTCATGGCTGAAAGGGCAAGCGTGTTTGGTGTGACGGGGACTCAAACCCGCGATCCTCGAACTAGAAATATTAAAAGTACACATTTTGAGTTTACTCATCCCACAACCATTAATCTGTTTGTGTTTCAAAGCATACAAGTAAACAACCAATCATCTTAAATACACCAGGTAGCATTGAGGAAATATCTGTACTGCTTTCACATATTCAAGCTTTGGTTTTATTATCTAATGTTGAAAGCTCACTGTTTCCCCCCCTGCTGTTGTTAGTAGCCTCCCCGCTAGTACAGTGGTAAGTCTACAGATTTACAATGCTAAAATCAGGGGTTCTCAGTGGGTTCAATTCCCCTAGGTGGTCTCAGTAGATAGCCTGATGTGGCTTTGCCATAAAAAAAAAACACACACTTTCCTTAGCAAATTGCTAACTGTGCATTTGTTTGTTGTATGGATGAATAACTTTTGTGTAACAATTTCTTTGTGGTTGAGATTTAACCACAAAGATGTTTGAATGCAGCAGTAAATATTACCATGATACTAAATCTGACTGGCCTCACAATGTAACAAAGAATATATAGATTAGTGTAGCTGAAGCTAGATGCACTACAAGTGTATGTATAATAAACCTCTATTAAGTATATGTACCTTCAGAGCTTTTCTTAAATTTCTTCTGAAAAATTTAAATCTATGGCTAACAAGTTTCTTCACAATATTACTATAACTTTTCTAACGTACAGTTTTACAATGCTGATTAATTGGCGTTAGCCAATAAGCTTATTCTGGTACAGCCAGAAGTAATGAACATATGACCCACGTGCCACAAAACATTCTAGCTATAAAAATGTGCTAACAATCAAATTGTATATTCAAAATATACTGTCAGAATAAAGTTGAAATTATCCTTTTTATTTTAAGAAGAAATTCAGTGATTGTTCCAACAAACATCAATGAATTTAAAATTTTAGAATAAAAACCCAAAGTTATTTCCAGGTCTCCTCTGAAACTAAAGAAGTTTAAGAGGTCTATATGAATCAGGAGTAAAGATCTCAATATATGTACAAGTTATAAACTTCAAATACGCATCTGCTTCCAACATGGAGAAATTGCTTCTTGGTTCCTGCTCTGTTCCTTCAGCAAAAGAAAGTTCGTTCATTTCATACAGTGAGAAAGATTAAATATAAAAACGCTGCAAATAAATTACTAAAGTGAAAAATTCTTAGATGCGAGGTTTCAGCACTTGAAATAAAATATCCACGCACATCACAATTAACTGAAAAGTCAGTGAATGAGTCGAGCTTTGATAACATTCTAGGATAGATCTTTCTTCATTATGGTTACCAAAGCTCTTGGAACATACCCAAATGCACAAACAACAGGCAATTATAAGGTTTGAAGGTCTGAATTATAAGGTCTGAAGTCCTTTATTTTAGGGTTAAAAAATCGTTATAGGTACACTTTAGGAAATTCCAAATTTTATTTGATAGTTAACAACTAATCATAAAATATCTATAATTGATATTTCACTACGTGTAATTTCACCAGGGGGTAATAAACTTTTGTTTCATTTTTATACCTCTTTCAATAAAATTATTAAACAATGCAAATAATATAATAAACAACCAACCTTGTTCAGAAATATTTACCACAGATACTAAAACGATATTTCAAAGAACGTGTTTAATACAGATTCAATTACACATTACGTTTAAGATGAATGCGCCTTTACACTATTATGCTAATCGTAGTTTCTTCGCCATCTAGTGAAATTTTGTGAATGGCGGTAGCGAAATATAAAATTTAGCGCCAAGTTTATTTAATTTTAATTCTAAAATTCGGTTAATATATATCTTTCTTTTTCTAAATGGTAAAATAATAATTATTAATGGTATTTACATGAGAAATTATGCCTTATATGGTCAATAATATAAATAATTATATTTTGTCATTTTGTAAATTTTGATATTTTTCAGACGTATGGAGTTCTGCCACTGTTGTCAGTCAGGGCCTACTGACAGAAGATTCAGAGAATATCTGTTAACAGAGTGTGTGTTGTGAATTTTTCCAAACCAAAGGCGATTAAACCGCTCGACTCGTAATCCAAGGGTGGCAGGTTCGAATCCCCGTCAGACCAAACATGCTCGCCCTTTCAGCCGTGAGAGTATTATAGTGTGACTGTCAATCCCACTATTCGTTGGTAAAAGAGTAGCCCACAAGTTAATGATGGGTGATGATGACTAGCTGCCTTTTCTCTATTTTTACACTACTAAATTAAAGACGGCTAGCGCAGATAGCCCTTGTGTAGCTTTGTGCGAAATTCAAACTAAACAAACAAACCAATACAAAAATTACTAGTTTTCTTTATATTTAAATAAAAAACAAAATATCTGATTATTTGTTTGTTTCCTACCTATAACAAAGAATAATAGAAACAGCAGAAGTGACTCGACCTTTAACAAATCCACTTTTATCCTTGTTCTCTGTTAAGGATGCTTGTTGGAGAAATTATAGAATCCATTCTTAGCAGCAGCAGCATAATCGTAATTTCGTATTTCTGTTAGATCTGATGTATTAAAGAAGAAGTAACTCTCAATAACCGCTGCACTTGAAAGTTGTTCAGGATTAGAGTAAATTAATTTATGATTTTTTCTCCTTTTACTATCTATATTTTTATATATGTAAAACGGTTCGTTTGGATGGAGAATTTTTTTTTTTTTTACGTAGAGGAGCGAACAACATCTATATTTTTTGTGCATCAGCAAGACCAAGCAAGGGTTATACGTATACCAGAGTCTATTTTATTACTCATCAAAATTACTCATTGAAAACAATTTTTTTAGGCAGAATTAGAGTAAATTAATCTACGAAACCTGGCGTGGACAAATACACCAGTCGAAAGGGTTTGACTTAGCCTTAGCCTAAAATTGTAATTTGGACTCACATCAGTCAAGAAATGACGGACTTTGGGCTTAAAGTTTGAACTTAAAAAACAAACTCATTCTAAAAGCCAATATGTAGTGGCTAAAAGTATATTTCCAAAAAATTTGCTTCTTTTCCCAGAATTCAAATCAAATATATTATTAGGCTGCTATCAGGAAAGTTTAAAATACATGTGAGTAATATGTTCAAATGTGGGCAAATCTTCCATGAGAACGATGCTGCAACAATTTTTTTTTGTAATCTTTACTTAATTATTATTTGGAAATTACAAAACAAAATTTATAGAGCTTGAACCAACTGTG